>NC_133660.1:117295595-117621845 GCF_037893015.1 Macrotis lagotis | reverse complement strand
ATGAGCAATCACTAAGAACTACTCATATCTCCATAGATGTAATTCAACTCTGTATTCTAAACAAATAAATAAAAATAACTACTTATTAGTCAATATAAATATATCATTTTAAAGTTTGGAGTGGCCCCTTAAACAAGCTAAAACATGGCTTACCTGAAAATAAATAGACAATAATGCATAATAGAATATCTAGAACACATTAAGCAATTAAATATTTGTTGACTGACAAAAAAGACATTAAGATAATGTAATAATTTCCTGTCCATTATACCCTACCACTTTTTGTCAGTAAAAGAACTTCCTCAGAAAAAGAACATAGAAAACAATGACAATCATCTATAGATTGTATCGAGATTATATCATTATTTCTTTTCATAAACTGTACATTTAAACTTCTAAGCAGTAAAATGTGGAAAAATATAATAAGTTTCTTTTAACATTTGATCTAGTCTAAACCTAGAAGAAGCAATCATATTTTTATTAGTCAATAAATATTTATTAAGCACCTCCAATATACAGTGGTATAGGAAGATAAAATCAAAATTAAGATATTAAAATCAGTATTCTTAAGTACAAAAGATTAATTGAATCTTTTCTTTATATTTTTTATATTTTTTTATTTTACAGTACTGAACTACTCCTATCTTTGTCATACTATATTCTATGACAATTTTTCAAAAAGATATTTTTCATAACATTTTAAAACTCAAGATATTTTAAATATGCATTAGTTTTCAAATTATTCTTATCTAGACAGGGTTTCACTTACAAGTGTAGTTTACCAAATATATGTTTCCATAAAACTTTTACTAAAAAAAGAAATAAATATATGCAGGTAAAAGTGTTCTTAAATTGCTTCCTTAATAAACTATGCATGCAATTACTTACTATGTTTAATTTAAAGAAGCAGAAGATTTACAAAGGACAAAATAATCTCTCTTTTTCTCTCTGCCCAATTCATTTTTATTCATTTTTCATCATTTTACTCATTTTTATTCATTTTAGATTCATCATAAATCATAAAAACAAAATTAGACTTGCTGTGACTTATTTGGATCTGGGCACATCTAAAAGCAAATGTTCATATATAGGTCAGCCAGAGCATCAGTATTCAAAACTTAGAGAAATTTCTTTACCTTGGTGCAGAATTTCCCCAGGCTCCATGCTTATCTGTCAGGATATTGATAATTTTCTGAATAAGTTGAGTTGCTGTCACATGGTCCCGATATTTTGCTGCTCTTATTAAGTGATCACACATCTTCTCCTCTTCTCGTTTATCAGCAGAATACTGAGCACATAGTGACTTGGAAGAGGAAAAAACATTGATAATTTTTTAAATTTCTAGAAAAAGTTATAAATGCACAGAATGAAACATTTATATTTAGAATAAAAATAGTTAAGATCTGTCACTATATATATGTCACATTAAGGTTTGAAAAGTACTTTATTTCATTTAAATTTCACAGTACTTTTGAAGTACAGATTTTGTTATTATGCCCATTTTATGGATGAGGTTCAGATAGATTAATTGCCTTGCCCATGACTGTACAGTCGCTAGATATCTGAGACACATCTCCACTAAAAGGTCTTCCTGACTCCAAGTATTCCACTCTATCCACTACGCTGTGCAGTTACATAACTGAAATCATATTTTGGAGGGCGAAAGGAATAAACATAAAAATGAAAAATTCATCTTAATATCTGGGATGAATGTCAACCTTAAAAACTTAACTAATATTCCCTGGATAGGTTTGGGAGATTAAATAAGGTAAAAATGATTGTTCTTGTTCCACAAACCTTCAAGAAGTAAAGGGCTAGGGCGGCTAGGTGGCATAGTGAATAAAGCACCATCCTTAGAGTCAGGAGTACCTGGGTTCAAATCTGGTCTCAGACAGTTTATAATTACCTAGCTGTGTGGCCTTGGGCAAGCCACTTAACCCCATTTGCCTTGCAAAAAACCTAAAAAAAAAGTAAATGGCTAATTCCCGGGCTAGATAGTACAGAACATCTCCTCTAACAGTTGTTCAAGTGAAACTTATTCTAGGGGCGGCTAGGTGGCATAGTGGATAAAGCACTGGCCTTGGAGTCAGGATTACCCTGGTTCAAATCCAGTCTCAGACACTTAATAATTACCTAGCTGTGTGGCCTTGGGCAAGCCACTTAACCCCATTTTCCTTGCAAAAACCTAAAAAAAAACTTATTCTAAGCATATTCAAAAACTTTCATCAGCAATAAACTTAAACTCTCCTCTTCTAGACTCAAAATCTACCTAGGAATCCTCTTCTTTATCCCCAAATAAGGATTTTCCCTCCCTTTTAGAGGCACAATTTAAGGACTGAAATAAAATTAAAGAATTTAAAAAGCAGAACTTTATATACATAGTTCAGGAAGTGTGAAGAGTCTATAAAAACTAGAAGTTAGTTCAAGAATATGAGTAGAGGTTTAAACACTAATCAGCTGTCATATATTTAGAGGGGAGAGGAAATATCACAATATAATAATAAAACAGAATTGTGAATTTTCTAGACACTCACAAAGTATCATACAATTTATTTTGAATTCTTATCCTGAAGTTAACAAAATGTTTAAAGTATGGCACTGAAAACTATCTGCTCTTTTCCACATTTCTCATTACTTCCTTACTCCATAAAGGTCTACACTGAAATCTATAAAGTAGAAGCTACATCCCCATAGAAGACTTGAAGAAACTTTTGTATGACAGAAGGCTGTTTGGAAAAAAAACATTATCTCTATCCTGTTTAATAATATTAGGATAGTTTCCTAAGTTTCTCCAATTGTACTTAGGAAAGATTTGCTAAGCAGTAACTTTAAAGTTTGCTTAAAAAGGCATAATTCTAAAAACAACTGTCCAAGGTAAGCTAAGTAGTAAAATGGTTTAAAGTGCTCTTTAATGGATCCTCCTTTACAATTTGAGCAGCAACTTTTCATATCTGACATAAAATCCATAGATATAAATCACATTAGAGAGCTATTCTTCCTAGATTATCAATCTCTGTCTCTTTGTGCAACATTAAAGTCACATTTGACCTTAAAAGATGATAAAATGGAAACCAAACTAGAATGTTTTATAAAAGAATTAATGGACTACTAACTCCTAAAAAAATCTTTATGATGTAATTTTGAACAAATTCTTTATTAAAGACCCACCAAAAATTCCAGATATAGACATGACATCTAGAGTAATTAAAAAAAAAAGTTAACATTTGCTCAACTTGCAACTTTACAACTCAAAATAAGTGTATGTGTGCTTGTTTGTGTTTATTTGAAATGGCTATTGGATTTGTGAATTTCTTTTTGGGGGCAGAGAGGGGAGTGGGGAGGTAGAAGACATGGCTATTAGCAAAATAAGACTTTTTGAATGATTGTTTTAACTTGATATCATGCTTAGTAACAGTTTACAATTAGCTTTCACCTACACTATACATAATCTGAGATTATTATAATTAAACCAAATCAAAGCATTCTAGAAAATGACATCTACTGTAGATCTCTATAAAAATGAACCACAGAGTCCCTGTGAGGTTCCAGCTTTTGGGTCATCTTTCAGAGCCTTTGGCCTTCTGCTGTTCTCTGTTGCCGGCCCAGGTTCAAATGCACAACTCTTCTGTGTAGAAACCATCCATGATGTTACAGAACTTAATGAAAACAGTTTGGACTCCACTGAATCCCTACTATACCCAGGTTTACCAGGAAATCTGGGTAGGAGTGGGTGTGATGGGATACATTGTTCACAAAATCAGAAGTGCAGAGAAAAAAAAAGTAAAGTTACGAAAGGTATAGATTCAGCTGCTCATGAACATCATTAAGAGAATTTATCTTAGAATTTTTCATAACATCAAGTTGGCTGTAAATTTGGGCATTTGACAATAGAAGAAAGAATAGAAGAAATTCCCATGTTAACTCTTAGGCTTCTGTTCATACCATGAAATATATATATATATATATATATATATATATATATATATATATATATATATATATATATGTATATATACACATATGTATATATATATATATGTGTGTATTTTAAAAAATGAACCACAGCAAATATCAAAGTACAATTCTCATAAATGACTGTTAAAATGAGAAAACTATTTGTAAAAAATAAACTACTTAAGAATTTAGTCAATTTTAATTCCAGCTACATGCTATTTGTTTTTGAAACTCAAATAAATTATCTTGCATTTTGTTTTCCAGAAATCATAAATATACATATAGTCCAATCCTCTGAAAAAAAGTGTTTTTCAATACCAAATGGTAAAACTTTTCTAAATGCTTCAATGTAAAGAATCCTAAAGTACAGAGACCATGTTTTTCTAACCATGATTTGGGTTAAAGGGAAAACAGTTAGTGTTGCTTACCACAAGTTATCTAATTATATTCTCATAATAATCCTATAAGATAGGTTCTTCTATTCCCATTTTTAAAGATGAAGAAACTGTGACCGAGAGAAGTTAAGAAGCAGAAACAGTTGGTAAGTTGCAGCCTTTGAACTCTAATCCCTATCTTATCCACTGTACCACCTTAGAAGCCTTACAAAACAGGTTTGTGGTCCCTGCAACGACCCCACTATTAAGTTGGGAGGGAAGAAAATGACTTTGGTGATGCTTGAACCTAAAATAATAAACAAACATTTCTTGCAGTTCACTTTGGAAAAACAGGAGCTTTAAATTATCTTTCATTCTTCAGAGCTATGTTTAAAACACTCAGATAACACAAACTCAATTTTTTTTAGTTATAATGTTTTTCATTTGTATAACAGTCTAAGTGACTGAATAGTGTGCTAATTCAATTCAATTTGACTAGCAACAAATCAATTACTATTTATTAAATACTTGTTATGTTCACTGTGTTACAGGGATTGGTATTATAAAATCAGAAACAAAAATCTCTGCTTTCAAGAAGTTTGCATTCAGCCAGGGGTCAGCTGGGATGTAACAAGTACAGAGATATGTATTTGTGTTTGTGTGTGTGTGTGTGTCCCAGACCAAATCTTCAGGACACCAGGTCCTACAGTGCCTGAAAGAAGGCTTCTGGCAACAGCATAGGGAGTGCACAGTCTTGGAAGGCTTCCATCTTTAGTTCAACTCCAACTTGAAAACTCTTACTAGACATTCACTGAGCTACATGGATAACTGGTCTGATACTCAACTAGTTTCAAAACCAGCTCTCTATTTTACAGAGTCAATACCTCCCAATCCTGGAAGGGTGGATGTCCTAATCAAATTTTTTTTCTACTGCTAGCACAATCCTACTTCCTTACTACCTGTGATTTACAGATAGCAACCACTGAGGCAAAAATCAATCAACAAGAATTTTATTAAATGCTTCCTGTGTGGTTCTCCTCACTACCTCATTCCATAATTTTACCACCACCTATTCCCCAAACCTACTCTGCTTCTCAGGTTAATTCCCCCACTGACCTTCCCCCTTCCATTATGCCTTTAGGTATCTTCACACTCTCCTAGATTCCAGATTTTTTCTCATATTCAATCTTTCCATCTTCCCTCTGGCCCTCTGATTATTATCTCCCAAGACAATTTTAATACTTAAGTATTTAGTCAATTTTTAATTTTTTATAAATTAATAAAGAATTTTAATAAAGAAGTTAAGCTGAAGAAGCTAAAATAACCCTTTGCATCATCTTAAAAAGTAAAAATTATTCTAATTTCTTCATTATCACTGAATTCAATTTGATGAAGAGTTTTATCTCCATGGTCAACACAATCAGTATTTTCCTACCAAAAACAATGTCTATAGTCTAAGATATAGCTTCCCTTCCCATCCCTCATCCCACTCTAATACATTCCCATGTTTAAAATCCAATAGAAATATATATTGCTAAGTTACCACTCAAGAGATACCTACCATTCATTACTTGGAGGGGGAAAAAACCATGAAAATAGAGAAGACAACAGGTATTTTTCGAAAACTTATAGGAAAACTAATTCTGAAAAAATAATGCATCTCAATTTTAAATGGTGACAAAATGAGTAGCATTCTGGGGCTGGAATCTGGAAGACTCAAGTTCAAATCAGCCTCAGATACTTGCTAGCTATGTTGCTTCAAGCAAGTCACTTAACTCTGCCTCAGTGTCCTTAACTGTAAAATCAGAATAATAACAACAACAGCAACAACAACAACAATACCAGCTACCACTCAGGGTTGTTGTGAGGATCAAATGATAAACTATTTGAAAAACACTTATCTTAAGGCCTAACACAGAGATGCCCCTTCTTCTCTCTCCTTCTCTTCATTTATGTTTTTCTTCTTTCCTCCTGACTTACTTCCTTCTTTTAAAGGAATCAAAGAATATTTTGAAGATGATCTAGTTCACCCCACTTCATTTTACAGGCGAGAAAATGGAGACACAGAAAATAATTTGTCCATGCCTAGCTAGTTTATGAACAAATTAGTATTAGAACTGAGGACATGATATTTTTCAGTTGTGCCCTTTCCACTATTCTCTATTGTCTTGGATTCTAATTCTTTCCCCATACAGTCACAACCATTCTTTTTGTTAAAACATTATCATATATACTTCATAATAAGAATAGTCAGCATACACACACACACACATATGTATGTATGAGAGATTTTTTAGGTATGTCAAACATTTTACTTTCTTGTAACCACTCTGGGAAAAAATACTGTAAGTTTTACATTCTCATTTTACAAAATAGACAGAAACTAAAGCACGTTGAATAGTGTGCTCATGGTTACAGAATTAGTAACCTATTGAAGACAGGTTCTGAATTTAGCATTCTCCTTATCTCCAATCCAGGTGCTTTTACCACAGTACTTCTATTCAATTATTTAATTAATATATTGGATACTTAAGGGTACTTTATTATATAGAAAGCACAATTTTGAAATAGTCATAACAGTTTGCCAAATTTGAACCAGTAATAAGAATATTATTCTTCAGCTAAGAATGTTGCCTATAATCAAGATAACTGGGGATTATAAATGACTTTATTCAGAGTTGGAAGAGACCATAGAGATCATATAGAACAATCATTCCTTTTACAGATCAAAAATATTGCTCAAGAAAAATTAGTCACCCTAAGTTAAATAGATAGAAAAAAATGCTGGGCTTAGATCTAAATTCAGCTTCTATATCTAAAAAATCAAATCCATTCTTCAATCTTCCAATCTATAATTATGATAGTCTTTCAAAGAGCTTTTTTGAGATCAAAGGTAGCCAACCTCTATAAGGTGATAGTCCACAAATGATGCAATTATTAACAAAAATGTTTTAAAGGAACCTGAGAATGAGCTATTTTGTTTATACAGAAGCTTACAATTCAGTGTTAACTCTTACTCTGCTCTTTTGGCAGAGTTCCTGGATTATAAAACTGAAAATTTAATCAATTATTTTAATTATGAAATGAGGTTAAAACTATAAATCATGTGATAAAAGATAAATGGAGGATGTTCCATACAGGCTCAGTTTGGATACCTAGATTTGTACGAAAACATATCACTCATGCTGGAAACACTGATGTACCTTTAGGAAATATGGGAAAGCATATTATATAAGTAATCAGTTACATTTAAAGAATATAAAAGTCTTCACAACCAAAAATAGCTATTGACAATTTCTAAAGAATTTTCCTTATATGCAAATAATTTTATATAGATGGTTTTAGTTCAATACAAACAAAAATAAACTGACAAGAATGAATTCTCTTTAAAAAAAACTTTTATTGACACTCTTATTTTTATAAATCATCTTATGTTTCCTTGGTATCCCTTTCCTTCCCTCTTCCAGAGTCATCCTATATGATATAGCCTATGTAACATTCTATACAAGAAAGATAAAAGG
This sequence comes from Macrotis lagotis, assembly GCF_037893015.1. Lineage (NCBI taxonomy): Eukaryota > Metazoa > Chordata > Mammalia > Peramelemorphia > Peramelidae > Macrotis > Macrotis lagotis. The sequence continues at coordinate 117,613,996 of NC_133660.1, read as the reverse complement.
GGGTAAATCAAGGTGACCAAAACACTGAAAAAGTATGAAAATGTTTGCAAAGTGTAAAAACTGTGGCCCTCCCACTTCTGCAAAGGGGGGGTGTGCGTAAGTGGGAGGGCCACGATTCCTCAAATAACTTCTTTTGAGCAACACTTATTCTTTACAGTCTTGCAGCTTTCAATTCTGAATATTTTAATTCAAAATTTTATTTCGTTAGAATCACTGTCTATATTGTTTTATTGAGCCTGCTTCTGTTTCTCTAGATCAGTTCATGGAGATATTTTCATGCTTCTCTATAATTATTAAACTTATTGTTTTTTACAGCACAGTAATACTCTATTGCATTTTATGCACCACAATTTGCTTAACCATTCCAAAAGTCGTGGACATTAACTTTGTTTCTGGTTCTTTGTTATCACAAAAAGTGGTACAATGAACATTTTGTTGAATAAGGGAACTTTTGATTAATGACCTCCTTGAGATATAAGGCTAATAATAATGAGTAAATATGAATATGGGCATTTTAGTCATTTTATTTGCATAATTTCTAAAAGCTTTAGAAAATGATTTCACTGGTTCATAGTTCTACCAATAATGCATTAGTTTGTCTATGTTCCCACATTTCATCCAACTCTGACTATTTATATCTTTTGTCATCTTTGCCAATTTGTATAACTCAAGAGTATTTTCATTCATTATTTTTATTTAGTGATTTGCAGTATTCTTTCATTTGGTTTTTAAATTCTTTAAGCTTTTCTTTTGAAAACAGCTTATTTACATCCTTTAATTAATACTCTATTAGGAAATGGCTTTTGAAATTAATTTACTCACTATTGCAAAAGCTGCCAGAAATACGCTACTTAGATTTCAAAAGTATTTGGTTAAAAAATTTAGTTTACATATGAAAAAGTACTTAAAATCTCAATGCAAACAAAAGAAAATAAATTTATTATCATACTGGTTCAAATATATTAATTAAATATAAAAGGGTTAATAATAAAATGCTGAATGAATTGCTGTATGACTGCAATTAGGAGATTTCTTTTCCAGGTGAATATGGGAGAAGAGGAACAATAGCATTAAAAATTTAGATGGTTCACAAAGTACAAACTTGAGAGACTACTTCTAAAGCAAAAAAACCTGATCGATAAAAAGGACTGTTCTCTTGTACAATTTCAAGATAGCACAATTATGCATTATCTAATAGAAAATGTCTAACCATTCAAAATAAAAGATATAAAAATGAAAAAAAATTAATGATCCATTTGTACCTGACTCATAGTTAGATTTAGATAAAATATATGTTTAATTTTTTAATTAAGGAATATATATTTTAAAATACTAGAATTCGTGTTAAGATGGCCTCAGACACTTAATAATTACCAAGCTGTATGACCTTGGGCTAGTCACTTAACTGCATTGCCTTGCCAAAAACAAACTAAAAGAAAAAAAGAATTTTTGTTAACCTTGAGAAGATATTTTTTTGAGAAGTAGGACTTAAATACATGAAGAATAAAAGGTTCTTTCACTGGCACTCACATTAAGATTTTCCAAGAACGGGACAGCTAGGTGGCGCAGTGGATGGAGCACCAGCCCTGGAATAAGGAGTGCCTGAGTTCAAATCAGACACTAGATGATTGCCTAACTGTGTGGCCTTGGGCAAGCCACTTAACCCCATTGACTTGCAAAAAAAAAAAAACCTACAAAAAAAGATTTTCCAAGAACTTCCTGTTTTCAGTAGTCTAATCTAAAAACTTCAATACATGGGGAAACTAGGTGGTTCAGTGGATAGAGCACTAGTCCTGGAATCAAGAGGACCTGAGTTCAAATGTGATCTTAGACACTTAATAATTATCTAGCTGGGTAACATTGGACAAGTTATGAAGACTCGGTACAAAATGGAGGTAAGAGGGGGAAAATATGTAGCAAATGGAAAAATATATGTATTGGGAAATTTTAGGACCTTAAAAAACAGGATAGCTCCACCCCAAAAGTCAGGTAGATCGATAACAAACGGTGAGGGATACGTGCATGTTCTTATACGTGGTAATCATATTTATTTGGACCTCTACAAGGATGAATAAAGCTGAGTTAAGCTTAAGATAATCCTGATCATTTTTCTGTAAAAAGGCACACATTTATTTTAAGATTATAACTTTAACAAATGCTTTATCATAAAGCATCTAAGTTGCCCAAATTGACTGTGAAGAGTGCTTCTAAGGAAAACAAAAGTGCTAAAAATTAACACTAAATATATATTATCTACATAGGAAGGAGAAGACAGAGACTACTAACAAGCCAAAACAAAATATGAGAATAGGTAGCAAACTGAGAAGCCATCAAGATGTTATCATCCAAAAATATATGTGATCTTCCCCATTTTTGTCCCCAGGTCAGAATTGAACTTCTGCCCTAAATAACCTCTCTCCTTGCTGGAAATGAGAAGAACCAGGGAAACACACAAATACAGTTTTAAAGACAGATCATACTTGCTTTGTTTTTACCCCATGAGAAAATGACATACAAATTTCAGCTGGAAAGAAGGAAGAACTACCCCAAAATTACAGCTGTTGTAAAGTGGAATATACTACCCCTGTAAGTCATGAGATGCCTGTATCTAGAAAAAGAGTAGAACTGCTTTTTCTTGGGAAAATAGGAAAGAAAAGTTCTGCTTTGATACAGATTTATCTAAATAGCTGCAAGGGTGTCAGACCTTCAGTTCCAAAAAGGACTTGAATTCCAGATCCTGGCGCCCTGGACCCTAAATGGTGAGTTTTCATTTTAACATTTTTTGGCCACACACCCTGTATGTAGTTCCCACTTTTCAACCTCTCACTTCTTATGTGGGGAATGTAAGGTTCTTGAGGGTGAAAACAATCTTATTTTGCTCTGTTTGTATCCCCCAAATACTTAACAAACTTCCCTGCACATACTCATTAAGTTAAATAAATACTTAATTTAATAAATACTTAAGAAATGATTCTTCATTTATACATTTCATTCAACAACCATGAATTAAGTATGGCTGACAACCAGTTGGTTAGTCAACCAACAAGGATCCATAAAGCACTTATTCAAAACCAGGGACCATCAATTTTGAGCAATCTGTAATGGAGAATACCATCTGTATCCAGAGAAAGAAGTATGGACTTTTAACAAAGACCAAAGACTATTATCAGCAATTAGGGGGGAAAAGTGTTATATTATTATATAATTTTACTATTTCATATTTTATTTTTCTTCCTTAAGGATATAATTTCACTGTCATCACATTCAACTGAGATCAATGTATACCATGGAAACTATGTAAAGACTAACAGAATGCCTTTTGTGGGGATAGGGGGAGGGAAGCAAGAAGGGGGGGAAATTGTAAAACACAAAATAAATAAAATCTTTCTAAAAAAAAAAAAAACAGTTCATGAGGCTGAGTGAGATGAGCAGAACCAGAAAAGCACTGTACACCCTAAGAGCAACATGGGGGTGATGTTCAAACTTAAAGGACTCGCTCATTCTATCAGTGCAACAACAAGGGAAAATTTGGGGCTGTCTGCAATGGAGAGTGCCATCTGTATCCCGATAAAGAGGCATGGAGTTTGAACAAAGTTCAAGGACTATTCCCTTTAAGTTAGGAAAAAAAATAGATATCTTACTGTCTGATCCTGTTATCTCTTAGACTTTTTGTCTCTTCTTTAAGGATATGATTTCTCTCTCATCACATTCAATTTGGATCAGTGTACAACATGGAAACAAAGTAAAGACTGACAGATTGCTTTCTGTGGGGGGGGGAGTAAGATTGGGGGGAAAATTGTAAAACTCAAATAATATCTTCAATAAAAAATAAATCAATAAAAATTTTAAAACAGTTCATAGTTGTGGAGACAGAGGAAAACTGAATGTGGGAATAACTTGATGAGTTTATACATATGAACATATATTCAATTAAAATAAAAGTTTGATTTCCCATAAAAAAACAAACAAATCAGGGACCATGCAAAAGCCACTGGGAATGAAAAGAAAGACAAAATCAATACTATCTGCCTTCAAGGAGCTCAAATTCTAATGGGGGGAACACAATAACTATGTGTTATTGACTACTTCTATATGTCTAATTCTTACCTTTCTCTCTAGTTCTCATCCCATGACCCCCCATTGAATTTTAAAGCTGGATTTCCATTTGGCATCTCAAACTCAATATCTTTTCCCTCAAGTTCTCCTACCTTTTATGTTTCTCTTATAAATACCATTATCCTCACATTCACTGAAGCTCATCAACATCCTTGACTATTCATTCTCCTACATATCCAATCTGTGATCAGATCTTATCCTTTTTATTTTCACAAGATCTTTCATATATCTTTCCTTTTCTCCATTCACATGTTACCAGTTGTGTCCAGGTCCTCTTCACCTTTCATCTAGTATAAATGGAAGGTTATCTTAGAGTGAAGGCACAAAGAATAAAAAGAACCAGGTGGGATTTGAGCTGAGTCCTGAAGAAAATCAGGTAAAGTGGTAGGCAGAAGTAAGCAGAAAAGGCCTGTCACTAAAAAGACTTAGGAGATAGAGGGATGAATACAAGAAACATAAAGTGGATCAGAATATTTGGGTCACAGAATTCATGGAGGAGGCAAAAATTCTAAAAAAAAAAAAAAAACTTTTCATAGTCTTTCTTAATAGCCCAAAAGGTGTCACACTCTAAAAGGGGAGGGGAGTAATAACAAAGTCAATGGAGCACGCAGAAGAGAGGTGACAAAAATCAATCCTAAAATTAAGGTCATTTTGGCAGCTTTGTGGAAAAGTCTTTGGAAGAGAAATGAACTGAAGGCTGTAAGCAAAATCTAGATGAAAGGTGAAGAGGACCTGGACACAGATGGTAACTGTATGAATGGAGAAAAGGAAACACATATGAAAGATCATGTAAAAATAAAAAGAATAAAAGCTGATTACCAGATTGGAAGGAGAGTAAATGTCAAGGATGTCAATAAGACTGTGAGTTTCAGTGACTGTGAGGATAATAGTACTTATAAGAGATATATGAAAGTTAGGAGAGCTTGAGGGAAAAGATACTGAGTTATTGAGTTTGTGATACCAAATGGAAATCCACATTTAAAATACAAGAAAATAGTTGGTCATGGGGAATGAGAGATAAAGAGAAAGATAAGAACAAGATATATAAAAACAGTCAATACTGAAGGACTCCAGAAACATAAGCACATAATTGATGCATATTATAGACTATTCATTCAATCCCAGTCTTTGCTGTTAATGATTTTCATGTTTATAATTTCCTGTATTCTCTTCTAGCCTTTTGTAGCTATCAATTTAAAACTAGTTGTCCACCCATCTGGGAGTTATATGCATAACTGAAACCACATAACTAATGAGATCACCAAATGAAGTAACACAGGAGAAGAGGAAGTCCAATAAAGATAGTTAGGGCACTCATGGTTTTAGCAGGACCCACTTGGGTAAAGATTCAGCAAAGGAGACTGAGCAAACCAACACACAAAAGAAGAAACAAAAGAAAGTAGTGCTATGAAAAGCCAGAGGGGAGAAGGGTAGTACAATAGGGTAATTAAAAGTGAAAAAGCAATTAAATCTGACAATCAAGAAACCACTAGTGAAAATAGTAATTTAGTTGGAAAAATGTACTCAGAGGACAGATTACCAAAGGTGGGGAAGTAAAGACAGGAATTGAGGAACTTAGAGTAGGTAAATTTAAGGAATTCAGTCAAGAAGCAAAAAAGTGACACAAGACAGGGAATGAAAAGATGACATCTGTTGTTAAGGTTTTTTAAAAATAGGAAATAGGAAAGAAGTAGCAAATGGAGAGTGTACTGTGAGACTGTAGAATGAGAATAATAGTAAAGGCAATCTGCTGGGAAAAGAGTAAGGGGTAGGACTGAGCATTATTGAGGGATTTACCAAGAAAAAAGAAGGGCTCTCTCTTCATTTAAGTAGAGGTGAAGGAGATAAATTGGGAAGATGTCTCAATTCTCTTGGGAGAAGAGTGAGCAAAAAGCTTATGATTTTTCAGTGGCGTGTCAGATATTCATAGGAAAAAAAGTTATGGGTGCTTCAAAGTACAATGAAGAAATTCATGATGGGCACACATAATGCACAGTAAGATCAAGAGTCATAGACTCAAATGGAAATAGAGCAGATAGATGGTTAGCTTTGTACTAATAGGCAAAAGAGGATAAAAAGGTCTAGAATCAAGCAAGTTAAACAAAACTTCTAAAAGAAAGCACTTGTACAAAAATATTTATAGCAGCCCTCTTTGTGGTGGCAAAGAATTGGAAATCCAGTAAGTGTCCTTCAATTGGGGAATGGCTTAGCAAACTGTGGTATATGTATGTCATGGAACACTATTCTTCTATTAGAAACCAGGAGGGACGGGATTTCAGGAAAACCTGGAGGGATTTGCATGAACTGATGCTGAGTAAGATGAGCAGAACCAGAAAAACAGCAACATGGGGGCAATGATCAACCTTGAAGGACTTGCTCGTTCCATCAGTGCAACAATCAGGAACAATTTTGGGCTGTCTGCAAAGGAGAGTACCATCTGTATCCAGATAAGGAGCTGTGGAGTTTGAACAAAGTGCAAGGACTATTCCCTGTAATTTAGAAAAAAAAAAAAAACAAACAGATAGCTTATTGTCTGATCTTGTTACCTCTTAGACTTCTCTTCTCTTTAAGGATATGATTTCTCTCTCATCACACCCAATTTGGATCAAGATATAAGATGGAAACAAAATAAAGACTGACAGAGTGCTATCTGTGGGGGTGGTGGGGGTGGGGGGAGGGAAGCAAGATTGGGGGAAAATTGTAAAACTCAAATAATATCTTTAATAAAAATAAATTAAAAAAAAAGAAAAAAACAGAAAGCATGGAAAGATGTCGAAAAGAACTACAAAATCTCCTTATATTTCCAGAGGCCTTCAGCATGGATTTTCTACCTTTGCCAGTTTATTGGATGTGAAGTGAAAACTCAGAATAAGTTTGATTTGTATTTCTTTTCTCAGAGACTTAAAGCAACCATTCATGTAGCTGCTGATAATTTGCACTTCTTTTGAGAACCATTCCTGGCTATTTGTATACTTAAGACAATCAGATTTGTATAAGAAAGAGCAGTTAAGACTCCCTTTACTACAATATATATCAAGGATGCAAATTAGCAATATTTTAAAATTGTGACACTGATTCACAGATATTCCCAAATGTCTGGACACTGTAATGAATTCCAGGGATCTGAAAAAAAAGCAATTAAAAAACAAGGCAGACAGTTAAATACAGACTTCCCACAATTTATTTGGATAGAGACTTTCTTATATATGTTAAACATGAAACATACCAGTTGTAAAATTTTTTACAGTAGGAAAAGAATTGGGAGCAAGAAAAAATATACATGAGATGAAAATAAAATTCAGTAGAAGAGAAAATTTTTTTCTGCACCTATGCAATTAACCAATTTTTTAAAATATTAGGTACTTTTTTAGTTCACATATTATTGTGTTTATTTTTGTTATGTTTTTGGATTTTTCAAGGCAATAGGGTTAAGTGGCTTGCCCAAGGCCAGACAACTAGGTAATTATTAAGTATCTGAGGCCAGATTTGAACTCAGGTACTCCTGACTCCAAGGCCGGTGCTCTATCCACTGTGCCACCTAGCCACCCTCCCACATATTATTTTGAAAATAATAAAAGTTAGCAAGAATTCCAAATTGAAAAAAATGATATGAAGCTACCCTATAAATTGAACCATATGTTAAACTAATAATGAAACTTAAAGGAAAAAAGAAACCCTTGGATTTTTAGTTAACTAAGAGCAGAAATTTTCCTAAATAATTTAGTATTTTTTCTGATTTCTTAGGCTTTTGTGTCTCAAAATATATATTGTCCTCTTGGGTGCCATTTAAAAGCAAAATCATCAAAGGGGTGCAAATAGTAAGCACTACTTTAATTCCTGATAAACTTAATTTAAAATGCAGTTTTCCATCAGAGAGTGTAGGAATAAATAGACTGTTTCTTAGAATAATAAGCAGTATCTATGTGAAGCCATCAACAAGCATTATATTCATTGGGGAGAGGCTAGAAGCATTCCCAATAAGATCAGGGATGAGACAAGAATGCCCATTATCACTACTACTATTCAATATTATATTAGAAATGTTAGCTTCAGTATTTAGAGAAAGAAAAAGAAATTGAAGGAATTAGAATTGGGAAGGAAGAGACAAAACTCTCACTCTTTGCAAATGACATGATGGTATACCTAGAGAATCCCAAGAAATCATCCAAAAAACTACTGGAAACAATTAGTAATTTTAGCAAAGTTGCAGGATATAAAATAAACCCTCATAAAACCTCAACCTTTCTATATATGACTAGCAAGATACAGTAGGAAGAGCTAGAAAGAGAAATCCCATTCGAGATAACTTCAGACAATATAAAATACCTGGGAGTCTATTTGCCAAGGCAGACTCAGAAACTTTTTGAAAACAATTATAGGGGGCAACTAGGTGGCACAGTGGATAGAGCACCGGCCCAGGCGTAAGAAGTACCTGAGTTCAAATCTGGCCTCAGACACTTAATATTTACCTAGCTGTGTGGCCTTAGGCAAGCCATTTAACCCAGTGCCTTGCAAAAAAACAAAAAATAAAAAAAATCATAAAACACTTCTCACATAAATTAAATCAGATTTAAATAAATGGGCAAACATCAACTGCTCATGGATAGGGAGAGCTAATATAATAAAAGTGACAATTCCACTAAAACTAAACTGCCTGTTTAGTTGCCATACCAATCAAAATTACAAAAAAATACTTTAACAAATTAGAAAAGGTTGCAAGTAAATTCATATGGAGGAATAAAAAGTCAAGAATTTCCAGGGATTCAATGAAAAAAAGGTACAAAAGAAAGGGGCTTAGCCCTACCTGATCTAAAATTATATTATAAAGCATCAGTCATCAAAACTGTCTGGTATTGGCTAAGAAACAGAGTGGTGGACTAGTGGAATAGACTAGGTGCAATAGAATGAAATGATTATAGTAATCTTCTGTTTTATAAACCCAAAGAGTCCAGCTATTGGGATAAAAACTCTGATAAAAACAGCTGGGAAAATTGGAAGTGAAACTTAGATTAAATCAACACCTCACATCCTTTACCAAGATGAGATCCAAATGGATATAGGATTTAGACATTAAAAACAATACTATTAGCAAATGAGAAGATCAAGGACTAGTTTACCTGTCAGATCTATGGAAAGGGGAGCAGTTTATGACTAAGGAAGAGATGGAGAACATCACTAAAATCAAACCAGATAATTTCGATTACATGAAATGAAAAAGTTTTTACACAGACAAAACTGCTGTAACAAAGATTAAAAGAAATGTAGTAAACTAAGAAACAATCCTTACAACTAATGTTTCTGACAAAGGACTCATTTCTAAAATAAACAGAGAACTGAGTCATATTTTTAAAAAAAAGCCATTCCCCAATTGACAAATGGTCAAAGGATATGCAAAGGCAATTTACAGATTGGATCAAAGCAATCCATAGTCATAAGAAAAATTGTTCTAAATCATTACTTATTAAAGAAATGCAAATTAAAGCTTCTCTGGGGTACCACCTCACACACCTCTCAGACTGGCCAATATGATCATAAAGGATAATGATCATTGTTGGAAGGGCTGTGGGAAATCGGGGACACTATTACATTGTTGGTGGAGCTGTGAACTCATCCAACCTTTCTGGAAAGAAATTTGGAACTATGCTCAAAGGACAACAAAAATGTGAATTATCTTTTGATCCAGCAATTCCACTACTGGGTCTATACCCTGAAGAGATGATGAAAAAGGGTAAAAACATCACTTCTACAAAAATATTCATAGCATCCCTGTTTGTGGTGGCAAAGAATTAGAAATCAAGTCAATGTCCTTCAATTGGCAAATGGCTTAGCAAACTGTGGTATATGTATGTCATGGAACACTATTGTTCTATTAGAAACCAGGAGGGATGGGAATTCAGGGAAGCCTGGAGGGATCTGCATGACCTGATGCTGAGTGAGATGAGCAGAATCAGAAAAACATTGTACAACCTAACAGCAGCATGGGGGCGATGATCAACCTTGATGCACTCACTCATTTCATCAGGAACAATTTTGGTCTGTCTGCAATGAGAATACCATCTGTATCCAAATAAAGAACCATGGAGTTTAAACAAAGTCCAAGGACTATTTCCTTTAATATATATATTTCTTCCTTAAGGATAATTTCTCTCTCATCACACTCAATTTGGATCAATGTATACCATGGAAACAATGTAAAGACTGACAAATTGCCTTCTGTGGGGGGGTAGGGGGAGGGAAGTAAGATTAGGGGAACAACTGTAAACCTCAAAATAAATAAAATCCTTAAAGGAAAAAAAATTAATTGCAGTTTTCATTAAATTAAGAAGCTTATGAACTTTCAATTATAGAAACTGTTAAATTCCTTATCTCAGATTTTAAAGTCTTGTCTTAAATTGGAAAAAACTTTAACCAATTTAACCAATATTCTCAAGATTTTTAGAAATGAACATTTAAAACCCCCCAAAAGAAACAAAATTCAACCAATGACAATGTCTGATAGTTACAATTTAATTCTCAAAATCTTGCCTCTGTCATCCAATTCCTCAAATTATTGATTTTCCTTAAAGTCTAAGTTAGTTGAAATCATTCTGATAACTATCAAGGTTAAAACAAAGGGGAATATTTGTCAAAATATCTCTTTTTTGTTTTCTCATCTTTTAATGATCTGGATACATGGTTTTTTATCTCAAAATCTAAAGATTACAAATAGCATTCCAAGGTTTCAATTTTTTACCTTAGACTTCTAATGTTGAATTATTCATTCAAGAGGACTATGTTAAAGTATTTTAAAAATATAATATTAAATGTTATGCCATAAAAGTCAATTCTCATCACAGGCATATACTCCAAAAGTCTACTAACATGCCATCATACTAGTTATTTTTATTTTTTTTAGATTTGTTTATGTCTCCTTGAAAAGAAGCAAAAAAAAGTCTCATGGAAACACAAAAAGAACTTCTCCAAAAAACAAATCAGTCTCTGCTCCAAGAAGAATATATTCATTTTTAAGAATATAAGAGAATGTGGGTGCATCTAGGTGGTTCCATTGATAGAACCTGAGTTTAACTCTGCTTCAGAAATTTGAGATTTACTAGGTGTATGACCTTGGGAATGTCACTTAACCCCAAAGCCCAACAAAAACCAAGAACAAAAAAATAAAAAATTAGTGAAAGATAATATGTAAGTAATGAAAGTTAAAAATTCAAGGATTCTTAACCTAAGTTCCATGAAATTATTTTAAAATATATTTTGATTATTATATTTCAATAATTTTTTCTTTTGGAATCATATATTTTATTTTATGCATTAAAAATAATACAAAAAGTCTACCTGAGTACTAACTACATAGATGTTACACACACACACACACACACACACACACACACACAGACAATCACAGTTATGAATCACTAGACATTTTAAAGAAATATAGAAAAAGACCCAACAAAATTCATTAATGTAAAAAATGAATTATAGTAATGACTATTCAAACTTCTATTAATCAAATCTTCAATAGGTCAATACTATGGCTAAATTCTCAAAGCAATTCATAACTTTATAGCATAGAACCTCATTACTGGCTATTAAAGTACAGCCATAGGAAATAAATTTTTCACCCATGTCATTTATGATACTAGAATTCATAAAGTCATGAAAATATGCAAATTTCTAAAATTGTGAACCTGAGGGGCCCTGAAAAGTAAAGTTTTTCTTATTTGTTCTAGATAATTCAGTTAAAGAAATAACCAATAAAAGTTACAGGAAAGTCTTCCTCATCTTTGAAAATAACATAATTGTTTTATTTTTTAATGAAGAAAAAAGGAGAAAAGTTTTCATAGTCACAGTTTTAATAAGCAGCAAGAAAATATGATAATTACTTAGAAGAATTTACAACAGAGTATCTTAACATAATTTTCTTAACTTTTTTCTCACAAGTCTCTAGTTTAAAGTAAAATTGGAAGATTTATAAAGAAAATAAAACAAATAGTATTTATTTACCACCTATATATTTATAATGTAAAGACTTTCAGAATCATATATTTGATGCCATATAGGTATGTATGTATATATGTATATATACATACATATATATATATAGAGAGAGAGAGAGAAAGAGAGAGAGAGAGAGAGAGACAGAGAGAGAGAGTACACATGTGCTGTGCTGAGACATAACCCTTGAAAACACTACATAGCATAAACATCTCCAAATGCAGATAATCTTGTCTCAAATCTTGTCTTCATGGTAGTAGTATTCCTCAAAGCCCTTATGGAATGACTACTGTAGTAATGTTTTTCATGGTTACACATGTTTAACTATACCAAGTAACTTGCTTTCTCAATGGGGGGTAGGGAGTTGGGAGGAAAGGATAGAATTTGAAACTTGAGATTTGGGAAATAAATGTTGAAACTTGTTATTGCATTTGGGGGGGGGAGTGGGGGATTTTGAAATAACTTTTTAAAAAACCTTATGGAAAGCAATAGGATAGGATTAAAAATCATCTCTGGAATCTTAGACTCAAGTCTATTACTCAATACCATTTTGACTTCAAGCAGAGTACTTTAGTGTCCTAAGCTGAAATTTCCTCAACTATCAAATGAAAGGGTTGAAAAATAAATAAAATGAGAGGACAGATTGGATGACTTCTGAAGTCCCTCCCAACACTCCATGAATAATCTGATTATTTCACCATATAACAGAGAGCAGAGCAAAGTAGACAACTAGTATTAACACTGACATAAACAGGCTGGTGATTGAAAAATAACTTCAATTTTAGAGTCCTGGACAACTCTCTAACACAGTAACTTATAAAGAGAACATTAACTGCAGTCTGAAAGGAAGCTTCCTTAACCAAAAGACTTCTATGTCAATAACATCACAAATTCAGTATCCATCATTATGAACCTACAAAAAAATGTAAACAATAGGTGGAAGGACAGTTTGGAAAAAAGGGGATAAAGAGAAGGAAACTATTTATAAGAAGTCAAAGTAATTTTACTGTTTTTAATTGATTTATGTGACAAATCCTGCTCGGTACTATTTAGAAACATAAAAAATACAAATTAATATGTAATATATATAGAAAAGGTCATAAACACAACACACTAAAATGACACACTAGAGATGCATGTAATTCTTGATTTGATTAGGTTTAATACAACAAATAAACAAGATAATCTTTATTAACAAACTATTACCAGAAATCATTCTTTTTGGGGAAGCTAGGTGGCACAGTGGATACAGCACTGGTCCTGGAGTCAGGAGGACCTGTACAACCTATGGCAAGTCACTTAATCCCATCGCCTTACATAAACAAAATTAAAAAAAAAAAAAAGAAAACATAACTGAAAGAAATACAAAATTTCATTAGAAATTACTGAAAAGGATGGAGCACCAGCCCTGGAGTCTGGTGTACCTGATTTCAAATTCAGCCTCAGACACTTAATAATTACCTAGCTGTGTGGCCTTGAGCAAGCCACTTAACCCCACTGCCTTGCAAACAAACAAAAAAACCCCCAAAAATAAGTTATTAAAAATACTGATGGCTTGCTGAATTTCTTTTTTCTGAGAGAGTTATTTAATTATTTAATTTCCTCTTTTAACTCAGGCAATTTATATTTTTGTAAATAATCATCCATTTCACTTTGATTTTCAAATTTATTTGCATACAAAAAATAAAAATGAACCTTATGGACTTGAGGGCTCAACTTAAAGACCATTAGATGGTTTCTGACATCTCATTCTGTCCCTGATATTCTACATTTGAAAATATATATTACAAAAATTAAAACAAGGTAGAATAATTTTAAAAGAAAATCTGGATATATACTATATTCTAATATATGCTATATTCAAAGTCTCTCCGATAAGGATTTTAAGTTAAAAAGCTATTAGGGATTTTAATTGGTAGTCAAGAAAATATTTTACATGATTATCATATGCCTGAAATGGAAGGATGAAAAAGAAAAGAAGCGTTTCAGAGATTCTATTAAATGACTATTTTTATTTAAATTTTCTCTATACTGCTTTACCATCAAAAATTATTTCAAGCCCAGAATCCTACGTATTTTATGTTATACACTAATTTTCATATGCTAATACTATGTGTGTATATGTTTTAGTTTTTATCACAGTAATTTTCATTTTATGTAAAAAGAAAGTATCAATGAGGAAAAGGGAGGAAAAATAAATAAGGAATGCATGCAAGAAAATATTGTCAAACATACCATTTTAGCATACTCACTCTACACAAGTACACAGACAGGAAAAAAAAGGTAAAATGATTGTTCCCAAACCACAGAGTTAGCTAATGGCAGTGAGGTCAGAACCGGGTAGCCAATGTGTTTATATATCACTAAAGTATGCTTACTCAATGTGTATAAATCATATATTTTTCCTTCCTCCAATACAAAACTAACATGCAAAAATGCATCAGCATGCTAGCAAATGTTTAATAACCAGCCCTTTGAGGAAAAAAATGTGCATGATTTTTTTGTTTATGCCTACACTGTTCCTGCATGCTGGGAGTTAATATTAACTTTGAGTTCTCTCCCTTTTTCTCTGCCTCTGTTTAAACAGTAGGAGTTGCTGTACCAACACACAGGGCTCCCAAATTAATTTTTTGAGGTTAGAACTTCTAATGAAAAAAAAACAAAAAATAGAAAAAGACCCAACAAAAATCATTAATGTAAAAAATATGAATTATAGTAATGACTATTCAAACTTCTATTAATCAAATCTAACCACATCACCTAAAAATGACTGTGGACATTAAGAGTACAAAGTGAGTGTAAAGGTCAAAAAATATATGAGGGAAAGAAAGGAAAGAACAATGGATGAGAAAAATAGGGGAAATTAAATATGAAAGAAAAGAAGAAGCAAGAAGTGAAGTTACTTTGTGAAATGTCTGTACAAATTCAAAATTAAAGAGAACTGAGGGCAGCTAGGTGGTACAGTAGATATATTACCGGCCCTGGAGTCAGGAGGACCTAAGTTCAAATCCAGCCTCAAACAATTAATAATTGCCTAGCTGTGTGACTTTAGGCAAATCATTTAACCCCATTGCCTTGGGGGGGGGGGGGGGGGGGGACACTGCCTTAAATAAATAGGAAGCCAAAAAAAATAATAAAAGCACTGTTTTAGAAGTATAAAATCATGTAAGGAACAATTGGTTCCAATTCTATATAAGCTCTTTCAAAAAATAGGTGAAGACAGAACTCTGCCTAACTCTTTCTATGACACCAAGATGGTGCTGATACCTAAACCAGGAAGAGTTAACACAGAAAGAAAATTATAGATCTATATCCCTGATGAATATAGATGCAAAAATCTTAAATAAAATCTTAGCAAAACTATTACAAGTTATCACTAGGATAATACATTATGATCAAATAGGATTTAGCCCATAAATGCAGGGTTGGTTCAATATATGCACAACTGTTAGCATAATTAATTATATAAATAACAAACCTATCAGAAATTATATGATCACATCAATAAAACTGAAAAAGATTCTGACAAAATACAGTACCCATTCCTACTAAAAACACTAGAGAGTATAGGAATAATAAGAAGTATTTATCTGAAACCATCGACAAGCATTATATGCAATGGGAATAGGCTAGAGGCATTCCCAATAAAATTAGGGATGAAACAAGGATACCCATTATTACCACTACTATTCAATATTGTATTAGCAATGTTAGCTTCAGCAACAAGAGAAGAAAAAGAAATTGAAGGAATTAGAACTGGTAAAGAAGAGACAAAGCTCTCACTCTTTGCAGAAGACGTGATGGTATACCTAGAGAATCCCAAAAATTGATCTAAAAATCAACTAGAAATAATTAGCAACTTTAGCAAAGTCTCAGGATATAAAATAAATCCTCATAAATCCTCAACATTTCTATATATGACTGGCAAGATACAGCAGAAAGAGTAAGAAAAAGAAATTCCATTCAAAGTAACCTCAGACAATATAAAATACCTGGGAGTCTACCTGCCAAGGCAGACTCAAAAATTTTTTGAAAACAAATTAAAACACTTCTCACATAAATAAAGATTTAAATAACTGGGCAAATATCAACTGCTCATGGCTAGATCAAGCTAATATAATAAACAATGACAATTCTACCAAAACTAAACTACTTGTTTAGTGCAAAAGAAGGAGGCTTAGCCCTACCAAAACTAAAATTATATTATAAAGCATCAATCATCAAAATTGCCTGGTATTGGCTAAGAAATAGAGTGGTAGATCAGTGGAACAGACTCGGTGCAATAGCAGGAAATGATTATAGTAATCTGCTGTTTGATAACCCCAAAGAGTTCAACTATTGGGATTAAAAACTCTCTCTTCAATAAAAAATGTTGGGAAAATTGGAAGTTAGTATGGAGGAAACTTAGATTAGACCAACATCTCACACCCTATAGCAAGATAAGATGAAAATGGATACAGCATTGAGACATAAAAAAATATTATAAGCAAACTAGAAGATCAAGGAGTAGTTTACCTGTCAGATCTATGGAAAGGGAAGTAGTTTATGATCAAGGAAGAGATGGAGAACATCATTAAAAAGAAACTAGACAATTTTGATTACATTAAATTAAAAAGCTTTTTGCACAGACAATACCACTGTAACCAAGACTAAAAGAAATGTTGTAAATTGAGAAACAATCTTTACAATTAATGTTTCTGACAAAGGACTCATTTTTAAAATATACAGAGAACTGAGTCAAATTTTCAAAATAAAAATAAGCCATTCCAAAATTGACAAATGGTCAAAGACTATTCAAAGACAATTTACAGGGAAGAAAATCAAAATGATCCACAGTCATATCAAAAATTGCTCTAAGTCATTACTTATTAGGGAAAAGCAAATTAAAGCATCTCTGGGATACCAACTCACACCTCTAAGACTGACCAATATGACCAGAAAGGACAATGATAAATGTTGGAAGGGATGTAGGAAATCTGGGACACTAATATATTATTGGTGGAGCGTTGAACTAATCCAACTTTTCTGGAGAGAAATTTGGAATTATGCCCAAAGGGCAACAAAAATGCACATACCCTTTGATCCAGCAATATCACTACTGGGTCTATACCCTGAAGAGATTATGAAAAAGGGTAAAAACATCACATACAAATATATTCATAGCATCCCTGTTTGTGGTGGCAAAGAACTGGAAATTAAGTCCATGTCCTTCAATTGGGGAATGGCTTAACAAACTGTGGTATACAGATGTCATGGAACACTATTGTTCTATTAGAAACCAAGAAGGATGGGAATTCAGGGAAGCCTGGAAGGATTTGCATGAACTGATGCTGAGCAAGATAAGCAGAACCAGAAAAACACTGAACACCCTAACAGCAACATGGGAGTGATGATCAACCTTGATGGACTTGCTCATTCCTTCAGTGTAACAATTAGGGATAATTCTGGGCTATCTGTGATGGAGAATACCATCTGTATCCAGAGAAAGAATAGTGGAGTTTGAACATAGACCAAAGACCTTCAATTTAGAAAAAAAATCATTATCTTATTACGTAATGTTGCTATCTCTTATACTTTATTTTTCTTCCTTAAGGATATGATTTCTCTCTCATCACATTCAACTGAGCTGAATGCATACCACAAAAACAATGTAAAGACTAAATAGAATGCCTTCTGTGGGGGGTGGGGGGGAGGGAAGCAAGAATGGGGGGGATTGTAAAAATCAAAATAAATAAAATCTTTCTTAAAAAAAAGAAGTATGAAAACATTTAAATACTCATTACAACCATCACTACCCTCAACTCCACCCCAAACAAACACCATTTTCTTTGTCTCCAAATTAACTGATAAATGAATGGCAATTTATGAGACAGAAGAATAAAAGAAAAGATCACTTATTAATGAGTCTATCACAAAACAACCTTTAAAGAACTTATTCTCCTCTTCACCCATGACTTATTAAACTGCCTTTCTGAAAATTAGAAAAGAGAAAGTAGATTCCAAAAGGGAACTGTGAAAATTCATTCAATTTTTATTTACAAATATCCTCAATGTTAATGAGTAAAAAAAGACATCTTTATTTTATATAATAACCAAAATAGAACATAAGTTAAATGAATACATTTTGTAAAATAAATTTTTACCTTTAAGTGTTATACATTTTATAATTCTCAACTCTATGAATTTCAAACTCGACAAGAGAAATAAGGGAAAAAAGATGTGATATAATAACCTATGGCACATAATAGCAAATCTCTAAAAATAGTTATTTAATTAGACTCGAATCAACAATAAACATTAAGCTCTTCAATGCTTTTTCTAAGTGAAAGCTAATGAAAACAGAAATTGAATCTGCTTAAGTTTGCATTGTCAAGGTTTACTGGATATTTTTAGATAATGTATTTTTCACATACTGACTTGCAAAAAAACCAGCATGGTGGAGACATTTAAATATCTGAATAAAAAAGTGAAAAATACTATGTAAACTATGACAATTTAAAATATGTAATATCATCAAACAATAATATTATTAAGAATTAAAATAATTAGGGGCAACTAGGTGGCACAGCGGATAGAGCCTCAGCCCTGGACTCAGGAGGACCTGAGTTCAAATGTGATCTAAGACACTTAAGAATTGCCTAGCTGTGTGACCTTAAGCAAGTCACTTAACCCCATTGCCATGCAAAAAACCCCCAACAACCAAGAATTAAAATAATTAGCAAAAAAGGGAAATACACTAAAACTTAGCA
Source organism: Macrotis lagotis (assembly GCF_037893015.1). Classification (NCBI taxonomy): domain Eukaryota; kingdom Metazoa; phylum Chordata; class Mammalia; order Peramelemorphia; family Peramelidae; genus Macrotis; species Macrotis lagotis. Next base: position 117,595,142 of record NC_133660.1, on the reverse strand, counting down.
GCGGATATTATCTTTGAAAAGAAAGTGCATTTTCAAATTAAAAGAAATCTTCAGAAACATATTCATATTTTTGAATAACAGTAGCTTATATTGTAATGATTTTCAGGTATATTCAATGCTGTTCAATGCTAAAATCCTATTTCATGTGCTCCCAACTTTATATGGATGACAGTCTTATTCTCTGAATGTGATTAATACATTTTTTTTCAATTTTGTTATTCTGATAACATCTTTCATAACTATTCTCCTAAGTAATTCCTTGATTTTACAGCACTGTAGCTTATACAAATATTTTCCACACCTCTCCACTGTTCTTTGATGGAATATAAATTTCAATTCTCCAGAAACTGTGGTCTACATCAACAATACCACTAGAAAAATATTGGTATATAAAAGATAGACCTACATTTCTGAGAGAACATTGGAATAATTAAAAGATTTTCCAGGGGCAGCTAAATGGTGCAGTGGATAGAGCACCAGCCTTGGCATCAGGAGGATCTGAGTTCATATCTGGCCTTAAACATTTAATAATTACATAGTTGTAGACCTTGGGCAAATCACTTAACCCCACTGCTTTACAAAAACCAAAAAAAAAGGAGAAAAAAAAAAGATTTTCCAGTTTCCCAAAGGCAAAACCAATCCAGTTTTCATATCCTTTTAATATCTGGGTTTATTTCATTGTTAATTTTCAATGTACATTTAAGCCATGTAGAAGGATGGTATGCTATACAGTATGTCTATCCAAATGCATACCATAGTTTAGACTAGAGGCATTTTTCATCCCCACAGCCCCCGCACCATGCCCAGCCAGACTATCCACATAATTTTGATACACAATGGATCTCATTTACAAAGGGTCTGTATATTTGAGGGTTTGAATAGCAATCATCATTCATGCCACTACCACCACAAAGACTAGCATTTATATATTGCTTTATGGTTTGCAAAGTGTTTTACTTCATTTTATTCTCACAACAAACCTAGGGGTAGGTACTATTATTTGGTATTTCATTTAACAGATGAAGAAATTGAGACAAATAGAAGTTAAGTGATTTACATAGCTAGTCAACTGTCTGATGCTAGCTTTAAACTTAGACTATTTTATTTGTAATCAGGATAGCCCATCTATTACGACATATCCTTGCAATATTTATGCACCAGGAGTCTTAAAGTGTTATATATAGAAATTATTATTATTATTTTTATTATTATTATTATTTAAGGACAAATATGGGAAGATAAGAAACAGAAGAAAATGGAAAAGATAAACAGAATTTTTGGATTTCAAATTGTTTTCACTCTTAGGGAGAATAATACTACTATGTTTAGAAATGCTTATAAGAGAACAAAAAGGATAAGCAGATGAAATAGATCAAATTTATAAAAGTTTCTGCTTCCAGCAATCAAATTATAGAGGCACTGAGGGATTAATTCACAAAGATTTGAAAGAGGGAAAGATGTCATGTCCATGGGGAAAAAAATGATGAACCTAAATATCACTGAAAATAATTATCGAAAAACAATCAACAGGGGCGGCCAGGTGGCACAGTGGATAGAGCACTGGCCCTGGAGTCAGGAGTACCTGAGTTCAAATCCAGCCTCAGACACTCAATAATTACCTAGCTGTGTGGCACTGGGCAAGCCACTTAACCCCATTGCCTTACCAAAACCTTAAACCAAAAAAAAAGAAAAACTATGAACACCTAGTAACTAATATGTCTACTTTTATGTTTATGCAATATTTTAATGAGAATAATCTATAGATGAATTGAGGGCATCCCTGATAAGCACAGTAATAGGGAAAAGCAATGGTTACTAACATTTCTGAATATACCATATCCTTAACACCATATAATTCACTGAAAAGTATAGAGAAGACAAGATCCAACAGTACTTATGGGTTCTAATTATTAAAATAAATGATTCAAGAGAGAAAAAATATTGCCTTCAAAGTTCTATTTCTATAACCTTGGTCTCCTCCAACCAAATGATTAAAAATTTATTAAATAATATACGTCAGATATAAAGCCTTCAATAATGACCCATCATTATAAACATTAAGCAAAGCATACAAAATAGGAGATTCCTGATTGCTAACGGTATTTGCCAAGGCAATGAAAGCAATCAACTACAAAGTCCATATAGAAGGGCAAATCCTTATGGATTATGAAGTCATTCAAATGATTCCGCTTATGATAAAATGTTTGTATTAAATCTCAGAACATCATGAACTTCCTAGAAGAGATGTTAACTGCTGAAAATAATTTTCCCTGACATGCTAAATACAAAAAACCAAGTAGCTATAGAATGTTTATTGCGTAGATTATGATTTTCAAATGGATAGATAACAGAGCTTGTCCATCAATATGTACTACTAGAATTCAATTAAACACTAAGTTAGACCCCAAATTAAATATAAGGGGAGCACATTGGATTGTCTTCAAGAAATGGCAAAGCTCCTTTAATGAATACTTTGACACAAAGGACTATCTTTTTAATATGAATATTCTACTTATGGAATAACGTGACATCAAACACACTAGTTTCCAAAGAATTGAAACAAGTATTATCTACAGAGAAATGGGGTAGCACATTGTGGGTATAAACAAGTCAGAATATAAAATCAAATGGGAACCTGAAGAATAAAAAGGGTAAAGGATGACATAAGAAACATGCAGAATCAAGAGAGAAGATGGATGGGAATAATGAATAATAAAAGGACACATTCTGATGCTGTCCTCAAGATATCGAGATAAAAAACAACATTCTAATGTGTTGAGTAGAATCTCTTCAGTGAATTTGTAAGAAAATATGAATAAGAGCTACATAGGATGATATGCAAAAAAAATCATTGGAACGACTAACAAAATAGAAGGAAAATTACATAAGTTTTACAAAAATATTAGGTATTTAAATAATGATGGATTGGAATGATCTAAGATATTTTTCAAGCTTCTGTCCTGGACTCTTCACTTTTCTCTCTCTGGACTCTCCTCCCTTGAAGATTTCATCAGTTCTCACAAATTCAATTATTGTTCACGCAAATGATACAAAGTTGTCCAGTCAGTTCTAATCTCTCGCTCCTGAATTATAGTACACTACTACCCTTTGCTTACTGGATAGTTAAATGTTCTCATTGCATTTCAAATTCATATATCCCAAATGGAATTCATTATATTTTTGCTTCCCATTCTTCAAAACTTGCCTATTTCTATCTTGAGGGTACCCTGAGTCATCCAAATCACAAACCTGTAATAACTCTTGATTCATCCTCCCTTTTTTTTATTCCCCTTATTCAATCCATTGTCAATATTCTACCTTCAAAATATCTTTGGCACTGATCCTGCTTCTGCACCAGTTTTCATCCTTTTCATCTTTTGTTTTCCATAAAGCAGACATTTAATGTTTGTTGAAAGAGACTGAATTAAAGTCTTGTTTGTATTGCTAATTTCTACATACATCTCATATAAATTTTCAACAAATGGAATGTGGAATACTTAAAATTAAATTTGAAAATTCTTGTGTTTCAATTCTTTAAAACTGTGAAATGCATTCACTATCCACCATTTATAGAATCCTGTTACTCTTTTACTATACTTCAGATCCAAGAGTCTTTAAGTCCATGAGCCTCTTGAAAATACTTTTTTTAAAAATCAGTACATTTTATCAATTAACATAATTCACAACTACATAAACTGCATCTGAATGCAGCTGCGATGGGATACCAGACACTAATATAAATCAATAAAGTAGAGGGTCGTGAAAAACAAGAGTTAACAATATGGTTTCAGCAAGAGCAACTCATGGAAGCAAACATTTGTCATGGTAAAAAAATGCAACATAAAAGGAAATTTGTAAATTTGTAAAGTATTTTGTTTTAGGATATAATTACTACAACCATATTAACTAATTATCATTATGATACACACAGCTTTTATAAATAATCAAAGCATACATGCTTAAGAATTATTGAAGCAAAACACAGTGGTGGCCCAGGTATATGAAGACCATCAGATACAAGTAGCAGAAATGAGACCTTTCATTCTGATACCACTATTAACCAAATATAGTATATTTCATCTTTAATGGAGGGCTGTAACTGAGGGTTTACTTATTTCTGGAAGCAGGTATCACAGCAGATCTCACAAAGCAAAAGAGGCGCATCAACTAAGGATCTTTTTCACATTAAGAATCCTATTAGAAAGAAAACACTAAAAGGTAATTGAATTTCCCTCAGTTATCTTCATCTCTGTCAGCTCCTGCTACAATAACTTACTCTCCAGAGCAGAGATAACTCAATTCTGTCCAGCAAGCATATGTTATGAATCTCCAAAGCAAACTTGTCTAAATCATTCTGGTATTCTATCAAGGTCGGCTGTGGATATGAACTCTGACAGAAAGCAAACAAATTTATTTTTATCTTTTCAATAATTCACTTCTTCATGCTTTGATGGAAGATCCAGAAGACAAATATATGGTTTCGAGTCATTCTTATGTTATGAAGGCCAGCCAAAATTGCTTTGTCTAAGACACAAAGAGTTAATCACTGCTTTGAAAAAAACACAAGGCAAATGATATTTGCCTGATTAAGTAACCAATTACATAAAATATATACTAATTTATAAAATATGAGCTTAAGCAAAATATCTAAGTTTATAATTATAGTTTAAATAAAATATGATAGTATATTTGATTTGATTAGTTTGCACAGTGCTTTTACTTTCTTTATTCTAATCTGGTTTTAATTTTTTTAAAGAAAAATTTTAAAGAAAAATTAAAATACTAGTTTGAAAGAAAATAGTATCTAGTATTTATATAGTACTTTCAAAAAATTCTTATATGTTGTGTCATTTGAGAATCACAACACAATATTATATTATTCCCATTTTACAGATGAGGAGACTAAGGCTTAGAAAAGTTAAATAACTTGCCAAGAGTCACACAGATAGAAATTATCTGCAGCCAGATATGAAAATCTGGTCTTCCTGACTCTAAGTCCAGCACTTCATCAACTGACAATAGTTTACAAATGAAATGCTTATTATTTTTATCTTGACTATAGTGTATTTTAATAGTTTTGAATGATCTAACAAGAATGAGAGGGAAGGAGAGAGAATTAACTAAGAATGAAGACGACAATTTTCATAATTCAAAGTTGGAATCTACATAATTCTAAGAGTAATCAAGATAGTTCAAATTTACTGCATAAATATAGGCTGAGATTCAATATTTAACATAAGCAAAAATAACTAAACAATGCTAATAAGATCTCCAATTCCTAAAACTTGCAACGTTACAGTGATACACAGAATTCAAAATGAGAGAGAACTTTAAGAGATGCAGAATACAATCTTTATGAATGAAAAGTTTTCACTTGATGTGGAGTAGTTTACTATTATACAGTTTGGACTGATTTTTTAAAGTTCATTCAAGTTGGAAAATTTTAATGTATAAAACACTCTGGGTTTGGAGATTTCAGAAATGTATTTTCTGGAAGAAATCAGTATTATTAGTTTGTAATGCCATCATAAATTTTTACAAGTGATGAAGAACCATGGCAGAGGACCCTACTGATATTATTATATCCCTTCCTTGATCAGACAAAAAGAGCAAACAAATGTCTTATCCTTATGATGATTGTTTGCCTTACTACTAGAGAAGACCAACACAGCCCACAATCTGGGAGCTGTGGATTACTTTGCTAAGAAAAAAGGAAAAAAAGAAAATTATAAATATCAGGTGGGAAGAAATTTAAAACAAAAGTTCCTTGAAAAATCTTAAAAATCTACCACATGATCACTCTGTTTCAACTGATCTATTTAAGTGGGTCAGTTGAGGAATCTCTACTATCAATAAAAGTTCTTAGGAAATCTTCGATTTTTCACTTTATTAGTTGTTAAAGTTAACCTGAAGAACTATTTACAAGTAAATTTCTTTGAAACTGAACAAGGCAATGAAGGATTAATGTCATATTTTCCAAAGCAATCTATTTTCATGGGCCAATAAATGGGGAAGCAGAAGAGTACAGAAACATACTAATTAGGGAGAGGAAAGAATATCTAAAAAATATAATTCCGCTATACCTGAGTTTCTGAACTTGTGCATTATGTCACCTTAGTTAAAGTCTAGTCAGATTCTATCCATGGAGTACTTGACTTACCTGTTATTTTTGGTATAAAATCACCTGCAGTCATCAGTTAAAGGAAGAAACTGATCTTGTGTAAAATCATGAAAGCCAGTAGAAATTAACATATTCTCTGTTAGGAGGAAAATTACCATGACTAATGGTAACAAGTCCTAAAGAAAATGATGAATTACAGAAAATCACAGAAAACTCTAAATGAACTGTTGCAGAGTAAAAAGGTGAGCAGTCCCAAGAAAATAATATATAAGCACAATGAGAGTCATGATGATAGAAAAAGAGTCCAAAAAAATCGAAGTTCATGGTCCACAATGACAAGCCTACTCATCGCTGATTCTCACTCAAGAGTCATCACCACCATACTCTATGTATGTTCTTACTCTGGCTACTCCTCATGCCTGGAAAACCAAATTTCTTCCATTCTACCCTAATCCTAGCTAACACCCTACTTCTGTGAGAAGTCTTGTCCATAATTCCTGAATACTAGTCATATTGCATGTTTAATATCTCCAATTTATCCTGAATATATTTTATGTATATCTAGTAATAAGCATGTGGTCTCCCCTACTGAATGTAAGTTTATATGAAGAGGGAGTTTTTGTTTATTTTTCTTTTGAATCCTGAATGTTTTGCATAAAAATTATTTTTGCTGCTTTTAAAAAATCTTTCTCTTTTGTTTTTCCCCCCTCAAAAATAAATAAGTTCTGATAGAGGGAAATGGGAAAAATTTTGACAAATATCAGTAAAAGTTTTTTTAAAAAAAAAAAAAGAATAGATTCCCATACTGGGACTGTGCAGAGTTCAAAATCTTTCCAAGACTCCTTATTTCCAGATCAAAAAAGGCACCTAAGTGTTCCTTATCTCATACTATTCTTTTGAGTGTTTCCTCCATTCCAGTTAAATTGGTCTAAATATTTTCAGAAGATTTTGTGTCTTCCTACCTCTGTCCCTCTGTTGATGCTGTTCTGAATGCATGGAAGGTCATTCTTCAACATCACTAAATGTTGAAATATTACCTAAACTTTAAGGTCTTTGAAAATGCCACCTTTTGTAAAGACTTCCTTAGAACTCTCCAACTAGAATTCTATTCTCCGTCCTCCAGGCACTTTGTACATTTTTAATGCATTTATCACATTCTTTCCAATGTAACTGATATATTTGTACACAGTCTAATCCCCCAAAACTCATTTTCTTAAAGGCGCAACTCAAATTCCCATATGACAGAGATTTTGGCTTACTTAGCAAATAATCTGGAACCTTATTTATTACATAACATTCAAAGACAATGAATGTTTATGAAATTGTTGGATGTGTAAGAAATCACCTTTGTAACTTAAGTTCAGCTTTTATAGATATGAATAAGAATATGAAAATGATGCTGGCAAATTTCAAGGTATCTTATTGATATCCACTACTAAAAAAATCTTGAACAAACTCTGGATAAATCAGTATTTGAGATAATAGAACAAACTTAAGCTTCATTAAAGTAAGAAAACAGTCTACAGAAAACTTTTTTTTGAAGTCTAGAAATATATTCAATCCTGCCAATTTTCTGAGTAAAATGTTCCTAGAATTCATGATATATACTGAATAATATCACCAAAACAAACAAAAACAAAACAATAAAAATAGCTAAAATAAAGCCAGGCACTCAATTTCTTTTTTTTTTATCTTAAATTTATTTTTTATTCTCATTTTGTACAAATGTTTTTTTACATTAATAAAATATTCTTGTTTACAAGTAAACAAAATACCCCTCCTCCCCCATGAATATAGATAGACTTGTTTGGGCGAAAAAAGTAAGGGGGAGAGGAAAAAAATTAAAATCAAAAAATAATAATAGTAATAATTGTGGATATGGCCAGGTGGCGCAATGGATGAAGCAACAGCCCTGGAGCCATGAGCACCCAAGTCCACATCCAGCCTCGTAAACCCAACAATCACCCAGCCGTGTGACATGCAAGCCACCCGATCCCTACTGCCCTGCAAAAACCAAAAAAAAAAAAAAAAAAGAAAGAAAAAAAGACCCAAAATAAAATAAAATAGTAATAATAGTAGGGGTGGCTGGGTGGCAGACAGAGCATTGGCCCTCGAGCCAGGAGCACCTGGGTCGGAATCTGGCCCCTGACACCCAAAGATCACCCTGCTATGTGGCCCGAGGCAGGCCATCCAGCCCTACTTGCCCTGCACCCTCCCCCAAATAATCATAACAAAAAATGTGCTTGAGTCTTTGTTCCAACACCAACAACTCTGTCTTGGGTGGATCTCATTCTTTATGATAAGTCCATCACAAAAGTTATTTCCATATTTTTCCACCACTGCCATTGCTAATCACAACTCCCTACTTTCTTATTTCTCCACTATCATGTACTCTATTTTCTCTCTCCTTTCACTCTGACTCTGCTGTAGGGTCGCTGAGTGACTCAGCAGACAGATCCCTGGTCCTGGGGCCAAGAAGCCCTGAGCCCCCATACCACCCCTTAGGCCCAGAATCCACCTGGCCCTGTGGTCCTGGGCAGGCCTTCCAATCCCAGCCCCTTGCAAGAAGTAAGAAAGAAAATGTGTTATATCTGGCCACTCTCCCCCCATGGTCCATTCTCTCCTCCTTTATTCACATCCCCACCCCTTCCCCCTGCTCCCCACTCCTTCTTACTCCAGATGTCTATACCCCACTGAATATATTTGCTGTTTCCTCAACTAGCCATCACTGATGAGAGCAAAGTTTCCCTCATTCCCCCTTGCCTCCCCCCTTCCATATCATTGCAATAGCTCATTGAAATAAAAAAAATCTTATGTGAAATATCTTGGACTATTCCCCCTCTCCTTTTTCTTTCTCCCCTTCCATTTCCCTTTTTTTCTATTGACTCCATTTTTACCCCATATTTTATCTTTGAATTCAGCTTTCTCCTGTGCTTCAACTATAAAAGCTCTCTCTACCTGCTCTATTAACTGAGAAGGTTCATATGAGTATGATCAGTGTCATTTTTCTATGCAGGAATACATGCAGTTCATCCTCATTATGTCCCTCTTATTTCCCCCCCTCTCCTCCAATCTCCATGCTTCACCTGAGTCTTGTATCTGAAGATCAAACCTTCTGTTCAGCTCTGGCCATCCATTCCAAAAGGAACCTTTGAAATTCCCCTGGTTCATTGAAAGTCCATCTTTTTCCCTGGAAGAGGACATTCAGCCTTGCTGGGTAGTTCATTCTTGGCTGCATTCTAAGCTAATTTGCCTTCCTGTATATTGTATTCCAAGCCTTACGAGCTTCCAATGTAGCTGCTGCTAAGTCCTGTGTGATCCTGACTGCAGCTCCACAATATTTGAACTGTCCTTCTGGCTGCTTGTAATATTTTCTCTTTGACTTGGGAGTTCTGGAACTTGGCTATAATATTCCTAGGGGTTGATTTTTGGGGATCTCTTTCTCTGGGGGATTGGTAGATTCTCTCCATTTCTATTTTGCCCTCTGCTTCTAGAATATCAAGGGCAATTTTCCCGTAGTAATTCTTTGAAAATGATGTCAAGGCTCTTTTCCTGATCATGACTTTCAGGTATTCCAATAATTTTTAAATTATCTTTCCTAAGTCTGTTTTCCATATCAGTTGTTTTTTCAAAGAGATATTTTACGTTTTCTTCTAATTTTTCATTGTTTTGGTTTTGAAGTATTGATTCCTGATTTCTGGTAAATTCATCTATCTCCCTGAATTCTATTCTTTGTCTGAAGGATTTGTTCTCCTCAGAGAGTTTTCTTATCTCTTTTTCCATCTGGCCAATTTTGCTTTTTAAAGCATTCTTCTCCTCAATAACTTTTTGAACTGTTTTATCCATTTGACCTAAGCTGGTTTTTAGCATGCTATTTTCTTCAGCATTTTTTTGGATTTCCTTGACTAAGCTGCTGACTTCATTTTCATGTTTTTCCTGCATCTCTCTCCTTTCTTTTCCCAGTTTTTCTTCCAACTCCCTCATTTGATTTTCAAAGTCTTTTTTGAGCTCTGTCATAGCCTGAGCCCAATTTCTGTTTTTCTTGGAGGCTTTAGATGCAGGAGCTTGTGCTTCCTCATCTTCAGACTGAGTATTTTGGTCCTTCTTGGGCTCATTTGCAAAATATTTCTCAATAGTCTTCTTTTTGTTTGCTTGCTCATTTTCCCAGCCTGGGCCTGGTTTGGGGTGTTTCTTGAGCTTTTGGGACACTCCCACAAGGGTTTCAGTGTGTGAGGCTCTGTCCTCCCTCCTGGTCTGTGAATGACCATAAGCTCCCCCCTCTGCCAAGGGGCTGAGGTGGCGGGGGGGGGGGGCCCTGCTGTTCTATGGGGGGGCCTAGACTGCGATCAGGATCTGAATGTGGTCAGAGCCCCAGAGTCCTGTTTCAGGGGCAGAGGACAGAGCTCTGCAGTCTCTCTTCACTCCCCTCCCTCAGCTCCATGGGCTCATGCCCTAGGGGCTCCTGCTTACCAGATCTACCTGCTTCTGTATCCTGGATCAGGGCTGGGGAAAGAGGATGCTGCTTGCTGTGTGCCCTGAGGGCTGGGCTCCATGTGCTTGCTCTGGCAGAGGTCCCCCGCTATTCCCCCACTTTGTGCCCGGTGCTCCTCGGGGTGCAGCTCAAGAGACTCCCCTGTTGCTGTGAGCTGAGACCTCCAGCGCCCTGGGGCTACCTCCAGGAGGCTGAGGTTCTTTGGCTCTGGCAGGCCACCCCTCTGGCAAGCCGCCTCTCCAATCCTGGGGAGCAGAGCCTTTCTGCTCTTTTCCCAGTTACCTTGAGTAGGAGAACTGCCTCACTGGGTCCCTTTCTGGGTTCTGTCTCTCGAAAGTTTAGTTAGAGTCCTTAGCTGATGAATTTTATCAGAGAGCTCCTAAGACTCGATCCCTTCTTGTCGCCATCTTCTAGGCACTCAATTTCAAAGAAGTAGGGTCTGTTATAATAATTATGTTACAGAGTACATGTAGAGAGTATGGATAAAAAGAATGGATAAATAGTTGCCTTACAATAAGTTGAAGCAGAAGAAGCACAAGCAAGAAAAAAAATGAATGATATAGGGTTCTTAACTTGGAATCTGTTTTTTTTTAATACCTGTATTTCAACATAATTGATTTGCTTTGTAATTCAATGAATATTATATATATATATATATATATATATATATATATATATATATATATACACACACACACATATATAACATTCTTCTGAGAAGGAATCCATGAGTTTCACCACCCAGCCTATGACAAAAAAAAAATATTAAGAACTACTGTTATAAAATCACAATGAAGGATGAATTTTCAGCAATACAACTGATGCACAAAATGTGAGACACAACAATAAAAAAAATTAAACTCTAGGAACTCATTTCTTTAAAATTATCAGAAAAACTCAGAAATCATAGCAGAGAACTAACTTATAAAAACTACCAAGAAAAAGAAAGATTGTGTAATAACAAAGCCATTTATATGCAAGGAACTTTCCAAATAATGTTTTGTTAACTTATTTAAAAGAAAATACATGCATGCACATGCATCTGGATAGCTGTGCAGAGATACATATTGCATATTCAAATAATTATGAAGACATGAAGTTACTGATTTTCAATAACATTCTATAAGGTGAAATAATAGCATTATAATCTATTCAAGTAGAAGAGGGGTGGCTAGGTAGTGCAGTGGATAGAGTACCAGTCCTGGAGTCAGTAGTACCTAAGTTCAAATCTGGCCTCAGATACTTTAATAATTACCTAGCTGCATGGCCTTAGGTAAGCCACTTAAACCCATTGCCTTGCAAAAAAAAAAAACAACCCTAAAAAAAAGTCGAAGAGAAGAATAGATATCAATAATCTCCCATAGTATAATCTCTTTTTCTATATCCTTAAGTCAGTAAAACATTAAAAAAGAACCCACTCTTCAAGGTCTTTTGTTCTACTAAACTCCTTCTATGATCCTTTATGATAATCAGTCTCTGAAGGGAAATTTCTATCATCTCTCCATATTGAATACAAGCTACTTATCCTCATTAAGTCCCTTCTCAATACTATCTCATAGCTACCATTTTTATGATTCTTACATTACCACTTCAAAGTTTCTCCTCAGCTTTGATCTTTTTAATCAAACATGTTTGGAGATCTATTTTATTAAAGATTATTGTATCTTTAAGTTAAATTACATTTAGTTTTGTGGGGTATATTATTATTATTGGCTACAAGTCAATATCATTCATCTTCTGGGAATGTATTCCAAACTCTCTGCTCCTTTTACATTATGGCTACTAGAGCAGCTAGGTGGCGCAGTAGATAAAGCACCAACCCTGGAGTCAGGAGCACCTGGGTTCAAATTCGGTCTGGTCTGAGACACTTAATAATTACCTAGCTGTGTGGCCTTGGGCAAGCCACTTAATCCTATTGCCTTGCAAAAACTTAAAAAAAAAAAACCCTAAAAAAAAAAACCCAAACATACATTATGGCTACTAAATCTTGTCATCCTTCCAGTGGCTTCCACATTCATTAAGGACTTAATAGATTGTTGTTGAACTGATCAAAACCCCAGCCTACTCACTGCAGAAGCTATTCAAAAATTATCACCCCTTTTCATATGAATTTATTTAGACAGTTTCATTTACAATCTCCTTTGTCATCCATTAATAATAAAGAGATTGTCCTTGTTGACAAAACCAAAGTTTCTACATGCACTCTTTATCTCAACCAATTCCCTCTTCTTGAGATTATCCCAACTATTATCTTCAATCTCTTATCTTCTATTTCACTGTTTCCACTAGTCCTTCCCTGTGGATAAACAGGCTCATGTCTTTGTCATTATTAAAAAAAAAAAACAACAAACCCACAACTGAGGTAACCATCCCAACCAAGTGATATATAAACACTGCATTTACATGCCTACAACTATATGATCATTTAAAAAACTCCAATAATCTCTCACCTGAGATAATCACCACAGCCAATAGATGTACACACAGCATGTGATTACATATCTATATGTGCATATGGATATTCACATTATTTATTAAACTTTATTAAACTCCTATATGCACATTCTTTATTAAAATCCTGGAAAAAGAATTCACATTTGATGCTTCTATTTCTTTTCACCTTATTTTTAAACACTAACTTATTATTAAACTGGTTATCTGTTGAGGTTTCATATTCATTTGTTTGTTTTATTTTCAGAAATGTATTAGTTTACAAATTACTAAAATGGTCTTACTGCCAAAGTAAACATAATTCCATCTCCTCCCCCCCCAAAGACAGGGAAACTCCCACCAAAATTAAGGTGAGAGAGAAAAAAAAAAAGTTTACTTCAGTCTGTATTCAGATAACAACAGTTCTATCTCTGTGATGGATCACATTCTTTATCCTAAGTCACTCAGAGAAGCTGCTTCAGTATTTTTTCCCACAGTTGCTATTGCTATTTCCCTCTATCTATTCCTCCCCCTCCTATTTATTCTCTCTCTCTCTCTCCTATCACTTTGTCCCTCCTGAGTGTGTATGTTTTTTCCTCTTTGATCCATTTCGAATGAGAGTTTTCCTCATTCCCCTCTCATCTTCCCTCAACTCGCACTCCATTGCAAAAGCTTTTTCTTGAATCCTTTATGTGAAGTTAGCTCATTCTACCTTTCCTTTCCCTTTCTCCCAGTGTTCCTTTTTTGCTCATTGATTCTATTTTTTAATATATTATACTTTCATATTCAGCTGTCTGCTGTGCCTTATCTATACTATAGATGCTCTTCTGACTAGTCTAAATATGAAAATGTTCATATGAGTTATCAGTATTATCTTCCCATTCAGGAATACATGCAGTTCAACATCATTAAATCCCTCATAATTTGCGCTTCCTGTCTATTCTCTATCTTTTTACCTGAGTGAAGATCAAACTCTCTGTTCAGCTCTGATCATTTCATCAATAAAGTTTGAAATTCCCCTATTTCATTGAATGTTCATCTTTTCCCCAGAAAGATTATGCTCAGTTTTGCTAGCAGTTTATTCTCAGTTGTAATCCAAGATCTTTCGCTTTCCCAAATAACATACTCTAAACTCTACGAGTCCTTAATGTAGAGATTGCTAAATCCTGTGTAATCCTGACTGTAGTTACATGATATTTGAATTTTTTCTTTCTGGTTGCTTGTAATATCTTTTCCTTGACTTGGGAGTCCTGGAATTTGGCTATAATATTCCTGGCTAGCAGTTTGCATTTTGGGATTTTTTCAGAAGGTGATTGGTGCATTCCCTCAGTTTCTATTTTACCCTCTGCTTCTAGGATCTCTGAGCAGTTTTCCTGAAGAATTTCTTGAAATATGACTTGGTTTTCAAAAAATTTTTTGAGCTCTTCCACAGCCTAAGACCAATTCCTATTTTTCTTGGAGGCTTTGGATTAAGAAGCTTTGACTTTGTCATCTTCTGAGTGTGTGTTTTGATCCTTCATGGGACCAAAATGATTACCTCTGATCAGAATTTTTTTCTGTTTACTCATTTCCCCAGTCTATCATCTGGTTTATGGGGTGCTTCCCAAGTTTTTGAATGCTTTTGGAACACCCCACCCCCACCCCCAGGACTTCAATTCCTTCAAGGTCTTATGAGAGGCTCTGGCTGCTCTCCTGGCCTGTGCTCTGGTCTGTAGCTGAACACAAACCCTCTCCTCTGACCCAGAACTGATAGCAGGGTCCTTGATTCACTATGGTAGCTTGGGGCCCCAGACTGCAACAAGGGTCTGAGTATGGGCAAAGCAGAGAGTCCTCTCCCAGTGAAAGTGAAGAGATCTCAAGAAGCTCCCCACCACCACCCTTTACCTCCCTCTACAGGCTGAGCTTTCTGGAAGCAGCTGCCCAGGGGCTCCCTGCTGGGTGACTTCACACACCTGCTTTCATTTCTCAGGGCTGACTCTGAGCTCACTCTGACAGAATTTTCCTGCTGACCTTCCTAGATGTCTTTGATATCTCTGGTTTGAGGTCTGGAAAAACGTTCCTGCTGCAATGAACTCTGGCACCCTCAGGGACCCAAGCTCCCCATAGACTGGAGCTTGTTTGCTTGGGGCTGCGCTATGGCTTTCTACAACCATGGTCCCAGTTAGATAGACCTTTCCCCACAGATTTTTCAAGTTATCATGGGATAAAGAACTGTTCCACTCAGTCATTCTGTGAGTTCTGCCCTTCTAGAATCTGGTTAGAGTTATAATTTTACCACATTTGGAATTTTTTAGGAAAGAGCTTCAGGGAATTCTTCCCTTCATGCTACCATCTTGGTGCCCACCCCCACCATGTTAATTTTTTTAAAGAAATTTTTTGTTATCTGTAAAGAAATCAATTTTGTCATCATTGCCAACTTTGATGACCTTTCCACAATTCTTATTCTTCTTGAGCTCTTTGTAGCCAGTGACACTGTGCATCAGTCTTGTCTAGTCATTCTCTACTCTTTAGGTTTCATGATATTACTTTCTCATGATTCAACCTTTATGATGCTCTCTTCATTCTCAGTCTCCTTTGCTGGTCTGTCAACTATGTCATAGCTACTAAGCGAGAGTATTCCCCAAAACCATACTGAGCTAGATTATCTACTCTTCTTGCTTTATATAATATTATTTGGTAATTACATCAGATACGGAGAATCCAACTATCTCTTTAGAAATCATTCCAAGATCTATATTTCCTACCCCAGTCTCTCTGCTTAGTTACAGTACCACATCTCCTACATACAACTGAAAATCTTGAAATGGATGTTATTTACCTCAACAGATTGCCTAAACTCTGGTCATCGTCTTCACCTCATTTCCCCTTATAAAACTTCACACTTGACCTCTTTTATTCCTCAACTGATACAGTTTCAGCTTCTTTTCATCAGCTTTCACTTGTAATTAGATCCCCATGTTAATTATTGTCCATCTCTCTATGACATGCACATACTAGATCTTCATCTTCTTCCTTCTCTCCTTTCCAGATGCCCTTCATTTGCTGTCTTTTCTCAAGAGGAAGGAAATAATGTAAATGCCTTGAGTGCTTTTAAAACTATTTTACTTGCTTATATTTGTATCCACAGTACGTAGTACAATTCTTTGCAGAATGGTCTTTCTAGCTTTATCTATCTAAACAAAATAGACCTCATCTTTTCTTAAAAATCTTGTACACTACTGAACTTCGCTTTACTATAGAGATCACCACCATTTTTCTAGTCACTCAAGCATACAACCTCATTACCAATGTCAATACTCAGTCTCTCTAATCCAACATATATATATATATGTGTGTGTGTGTGTGTGTGTGTGTGTGTGTGTGTGTATATACATATATATGTGTATATATGTGTGTGTGTGTATATATATATATTCTATTGCCAAATCTTGTGATCCTACCTTAACATCTCACTTGTACAGTCTCATACATAGGCACTTATTTTGTACAGGTTCCTTTTATTTCTCTTTGGACTATGGAAAGAGCCTTAAGGTTGATCCATATGCCTCTAGTCCCTCTCTTACTCAAGACTTCCTAGTAGCAAAATGAAGTACAGCTGAGTTCCTCACCAATCCTCCTCTCCAAGGATCTAGAAAACATATTATGCCAAATTATGATTGAGAAATCTATGAAAAAAAGACTAAGCCAAATTTTCTTTGTTGAGAGAGAAATCTATGAAAACTGGGGTTGCAATCTAGTGAGGAGTACAATGCACAGGCAATTCCAGTGCCCCCCAAATGGGCAGCAGGGACAAAAAGACCAGAGATCCCCAAACAACCCAGAGTACAGGAATGGATGTCTATCATGCACCACTATACCATTTATAGATACACTCACAGGGTAGCAGCATGAAGGAATTGCAAACAAAAACAGAAATCAGTGTGTAAAGAATTGTAGTTGTACTGAGAAAGAAATGATAAAGGAAATTATCATCTATTTAATGCCAACTAGGCCACATAGACTATCCTAAATGTATTACAAGTATCTGATCCTCACATTTGATCATCACAACATGACTAGAAGATATTTTACATTTGATGAAACTGAAGTGAACAGAGGGTAAGTAATTTGCTCAGATTTACACTGCTGGAAAGTTTCTAAGGTCAAATACGAATTCAGGTCTTGTTGACCCCAGGCCCAGTGGTCTATCCACTATGTGTGTGTGTGTATGTATATGTGTGTATGTATTCAAGTATACGCATACACACATATACATACACATACACACATGCATGTGTATATGTGTGTATGCATATACATGTATACAGGGGATAATTCTCATTCCAGGAGCAGAAGATAGACTTATTTCTAGTTTCCAATCCAGGGTAATGTCTGTTGCTGAATAAACTACATATAAATTCAAGATCACTTTAGTCACTACAGTGCCTCCTAGGGACTAGGAATGATTTGATTAAAAGGGGCTACTCTTGAATTATTTAAAAGAATTCTTAAAAACTGACACCAGATGTAACTGTGATTTTTAAATCATGGTTAACTGCTATGCAATAATAAGATGAAATCAGATTGACCAATATAACAAAAAAAAATGGAAAATGATCAATGTTGAAGGGGATGTAAGAAAACTGGAACATTAAAGCATTGTTGGTGGGGTTGTGAACTGACTCAATCATACTGGAGTATAATTTGGACCTAGGTCCAAAGAGCAATCAAACTGTGCATACCCTTTTATCCAACAATAATAGTGCTAGGTCTGTATACCAAAGAGATTATAAAAAAGGAGAAAGGACCCACATGTGCAAAAATATTTATAGCAGCTCTTATGTGTTGGCAAAGATGGAAATTGAGGGGAGGCTCATCAATAGGGGAATGGCAAAACAAAGTGTGGTATTTAAACATGATCGAGAAATATTGTTCTGTAAGAAATCATTGGGGGGGGGGGGGCGGCTAGGTGGCGCAGTGGATAAAGCACCGGCCTGGGACTCAAGAGTAACTGGGTTCAAATCCGGTCTCAGACACTTAACAATTGCCTAGCTGTGTGGCCTTGGGCAAGCCAGTTAACATCACTGCCTAGCAAAAACCTAAAAAAAAAAATCACTGGAGGGCAGTCTTTAGAAACATCTAGAAAAACGTGCATGAATTGACACTGAGTAAAGAAATCAAAACCAGAAGAACATTGTACACATTAAGAGTAACATTATACGATGATCAGCTATGATGGACTTAGCTCTTCTCAGTACTACAATGATCGAAGACAATTCTAAAGGACTTGTGTGATGGAAAATTCCATCAACATCCAGAGAAGGTGCTATGGAGTGTGATTCCCAGACGAAAGCAAAACATTTTCATTTTTATAAATTTATTTTATGCTTCATGGTTTTTTCACCTTTCATTCTTTCACAACATGATTAATATGGAAATATGTTTAACATAGTTATACATATATAATCTATATCAGATTACTCACTGTCAAGGAGAGGAGGGAGGGAAGAAAAGGAGGAGAGAACATGTGGAACTCACAACCTTAAAGAAAAATGAATGCTGAAAACTTTTTTTGTATGTGGCCAGAAAAAATAAAGAAAGGAAGAAAACAAACTCTTAGCAGTCATTTTAATCAAATCAGTAATGACAACAAAGGAACTCAATATTATCAATCAATTTAAAGCTGTCCCATCTGAATGTGGGAAATCTGGGACACTAACACATTGTTGGTGGAGCTATGAACTCATCCAACCTTTCTGAAGAACAATTTGGAATTACGCTCAAAGAGCAACAAAAATGTGCATACTCTTTGATCCAGCAATATCAGGGTCTATACCCTAAAGAGATGATGAAAAAGGGCAAAAAGATCACTTGTACGAAAATATTCATAGCATCCCTGTTTGTAGTGGCAAAGAATTGGAAATCAAGTAAATGTTCTTCAATTGGAGAATGACTTAAAAACCTGGTATATGGATATCATGGAAACTACTGTTCTATTAGAAACCAAGAGGGATGGGAATTCAGGGAAGCCTGTAAGGATTTGCATGAACTGATGCTGAGTGACATGAGCAGAACCAGAAAAACATTGTACACCCTAACAGCAACATGGGGGTGATGACCAACTTTGATGGACTTGCTCATTCCATCAGTGCAACCATCAGGGACAATTTTGGGGTATCTGTGATGGAGAATACCATCTGCATCCAGAGAAAGAATTGTGGAGTTTGAACAAAGACCAAAGACTATTACCGTTAATTTAGGGGAAAAAAGCCCGTTATCTTATTATGTAATTCTGCTATCTCTAATACTTTATTTTTGTTCTTAAAAGATATTTCTCTCTCATCACATTCAACTTAGATCAATGTATACCATTGGAAACAATGTAAAGACTAACAGACTGCCTTCGGCGGGGGCGGGGGATTGTAAAACTCAAAATAAATAAAATATTAAAGGAAAAAAATAGCTGTCCATTTGAATAAACATTCTTGATTTTTTTTGCCTTTTTTCCTATATTAACAAATTATCACTATCATTCTATACTAAAATCATTCTACACTAAACTATTTCAAAGATAAAACTAATCTGGTGTGGACAGGGTAACAAAGGTAACAAGAAATATTATATAAGGTATAAACTTAATGAAATTAAGCTCAGATGATCTAAGTCAAAGTAATTTAAAAAATATAACAGTGAGGAAGAACACTCAGTATAAGAATAGCATGACAAGTGGGCAAAGAAACAAACAATCCATGCAGCATAATTTGACTGAAATTTAAGGGTATAGGAAGTATTTACGGAATATAATACAATGAAATCTCTTGAAGGAGAACAAATAAAAGATTAAAAACCTCAAGAGGATGTCTGGTTCAAAGAACAAATAGCAGAAACAACTTATAATTATCTGAAAGATAAAGATAGCTATGAAGCAACATACCAAATTCTGAAATAAGAGTAGTCAACAGAAGAAAATTTATATCCTTAAACAAGAAACTAGAAAGCAAAGGAGGAAATGATTAATGTATATTCAAAATCAAAAACCTTACAAATTAACCAGATAAAAATTATAAAGGAGGAAATCTTGAAAATTATAAAATAAGATCAATTAGAAATCAAAATAATAGAGAAAACTAAAAGCTGATTCTTCAACAAGACTAAAAACATTAATGAACCTATGGCCAATTCAATTAAAAAGAAAAGGGAAGAAAATAAAGTCAAAAAAATAAAAAATAACAACAAAATCAACAGAAGAAACATCAATGGACAGATAACACAAAACAATCTCAATGAGTGGCATGCACTCAGAAATGCAAAATGTACAAATAAACATAAATCACAAATAATCTGATCTCAGAAAAATGAACGAAAATAGTAAGTGTAGTATAAGAGAGTGAGGAGGAATAGTCCTTATCCCAATAAATTGCTGAGAGAATTTTATAAAACGTTAAAAAAATAACATCAATAATATATAAACCGTTTTGAAAAATTATAAATTATGCTATTACTAGACCAGACTTTTATTTTTGAGATAAATTTAGCACTAATAAGAAAATCAAGGAAACATAAAGCTCAAGAGGAGAATATGTGACTGATATTATGGAAGGAATTATAATTCAAAAATTTTAAGCAAAATTCTGTCAAATAAAATTGTGATTCATTCAAGAAATCATTCATTATGACCAAAAAGCATTTATAGGAGGGATGAAAAGATAATTCATCATTGGGAAAAATAAAACCAACAGATTTAATCATGCTAAAACAAAAATCCAAAGCTACACATTGCCTCAACTGATAAGCCATTTATAAATAACATCCATTTATGCCTTAAACAAAATCTACCTTAAAAATTGACTTAAAAGTATCTAAAACCAAAAATAATCATTTAAATATATTGGGAACCAAGAAAGACAAGACAAAAAAGCAAGGACTCCCTTGTCTACCTGCAAGCCAAAAATGTTTTATAAATGCTTTTAAAAGTACTAAGACAAAAGAAAGAACAAATAAATGAAGATGTAGCAAACTACTCCTAATTCTGATAACTGGATAATTTACTAAGAACATCTTGTGGAATCACAAAGAAACTAACTAAGACGATTCAAAAAAATTTGACGGTACAAAAGAAACTTAAAGAAACCAAATGTGCATCTCAATAGAAAAAGAAAGTCAAAGGACATAATTTTAGAAAAAAGAAATTCTATTCAAAAGAACTTCAGAATGTGAAAGATATATAGGGAGTCAATCTAATGTAAAAAACTCAATACTAGGGCAGCTAGGTGGCGCAATGGATAAAGCACCGGCCCTAGAGTCAGGAGTACCTAGGTTCAAATCCGGTCTCAGACACTTAATAATTACCTAGCCGTGTGGCTTGGGCAAGCCACTTAATCCCATTTGCCTTGCAAAACCCTAAAAAAAAACCAAAACCAAAAAAAAAACCCCTCAATACTTACATAGATTCAAATGAAAAAATAATCCTTAATAAAGTAAAAAAAAAAACCCTCATGTTTATCTTTGGGCCGTTTCAAGATGACAAATATAAAAATACTATCAAAGCTAGTCTGTTTTTTTTTTATTTTTTTTATTTTTGCAAGGCAAATGGGGCTTGCCCAAGGCCACACAGCTAGGTAGTTATTAAATGTCTGAGGCCAGATTTGAACTCAGTTACTCCTGACTCCAGGGCCAGTGCTCTATCCACTGCACCACCTAGCCACCCCTAGTCTGTTATTTTAATACTTTATCAAGCAAACTACAAAAAGGATACTTTATAGTGAAATCAAATAATAAAAAAAATTCATTTAGAGGAACGAAATATCCAGAATAAAAGAAAATAAAAGAAACAACAAAAAGAAAGGTAGGAATGAAAGGGTGTTAATAATACCAACCTCAAACTATTCTATAAAACAACAATAATCAACAGCATCCGCGACCTGTTAAAAACATTTTTTCAAAAGCCACAGAGCAATAAAATACTAGGTAAGGGAGAATCAGAAGTTATAATACCTAATAATCCAGTACAAAAAAAAAATCTAAAAATATAAAGCACATAGAAAAGAATGTCATATTTGACCAGAATAGCCAGGAATAAATGGAAAGAATTCAAACAAAGCTTAGGAGTTAATACCATTATATTACACCATATTCCAAAATAAATTACAATTATATACAAGAAAATAAAAAATAAAATCTAGACCATAAAAAATTAGGAAAGAAACAAATCTTGGGGTTTTCACAGTTATTAGAAGAGGAATTATAATTGTACTTTGCAATACAGCTACTAATACAGTTAGAAGTACCTTTTATAAGGTACAAAGTCTGAAAGTTTTATCATTTATCATTTCTCTCATAATTTTTTGATAGTATAGTTTTTAATCTTTTTCTACAACATAGTATAGAAGGAAGCAACAAAAACAATCCAAAGGAAAAACAAGAAAGTAAAATGGCCAACTGATGAAAGCTTTGCAAATAAAGAAAAGAAGGAAAGCAAAGGGGAAACAAGAAAGGGAGAAATATACAAATGAATGTAGAATTCCAAAAAACAGCAAGGAGAGAGCAACACAAAAAAAAAATAGAGGAAAAAAGAAAATGGGACAGATAAGGATCTCTTCAATAAAATTAGAAATTTCAAGGGATTGTTTCATGTAAAACTGGGCTTGATAAAAGGCAAAAAATGGTAGGGATTTAACAGAAGCAGAAAAAAATTACGAAGAGGTGTCAAGAATATACCATACAAGAAAGCTTTAAACCTTATCTACAGCCAGGCATTCTGAAGAATGAAGTCAAGTGAGCCTGAAAAAACAATGCTAACAACAAGGTTAGTAGAGGTGAAAGAATTTCAACCAAGATATACCCTAAAAGATGATCCTCTTAAAGTGCTGCACTCAATAGGCCAACCAATTTGAAAAGCATAACAGTAGATACTTCATTGGAAAAGATCAATTGACATCTCAATCCTACAGAAGGTCAATATCAATGAATGTTCAAATGACTGAATGTTTTGCACTCCTTTCTCATGTCACCAAAGTTATGCCTTAGACTCTAAAAGCTAGGCTTTCAGGATACTTTTCAAAGATACAGAGGAACTAGAGACCACACTGCCAATATTCACTGGATTATGCACAGGAGTTCCAGAAAAAGTTCCATTTCTACTTCATTGACTACATTAAATACTTTACCTATTTGGATCACAAGAAAATGTTGCAAGTTCTTAAAGAGTTGGGAGTACCATATCATTTTACCTGCATCCTGAAAAACCTGTATGTGGACTAAGAAGCAACAGTTAGAAACAAACATAGAACAGCTTCAGAATGTGAAAGATATAGGGAGTCAATCTAATGTAAAAAACTCAATACCGGGGCAGCTAGGTGGCACAATGGATAAAACACCAGCCCTGGAGTCAAGAGTACCTGGGTTCAAATCCAGTCTCAGACACTTAATAATTACTTAGCCATGTGGCCTTGGGCAAGCCACTTAAACCCATTTGCCTTGCAAAACCCTAAAAAAAAAACCAAAACCAAAAAAAAAACCTCAATACTTACATAGATTCAAATGAAAAAATAATCCTTAATAAAGTAAAAAAAAAAAACCCTCATGTTTATGTCTGGGCCGTTTCAAGATAACAAATATAAAAATACTATCAAAGCTAGTTTGTTAGTTTTTTATTTATTTACTGAACCAATGTGTTGTTCAAAACTGGAAAATTGTAAAAAAGCTGTATATTGTCACTTTATATTAACTTATAAGCAGAGTACATCTGTGAGATGGCAACTAGATAATGAAAAAGCTAGAATTAAGGTTGCTGGCAGAAATACCAGCAATCTCAAATATTCAAATGATACCAGTCTGATGACAGAAAGTGAAGAAGATTTTGAAATCTCTTGATAATTGTGAAAGAAGAAAATGTTAAAGCTGGCTTAAAGCTAATATAAATAAACCCCCCCCCCCCAAATGAAGATCTTAGGACTGATCCCAACACTTTCTGGCAAATAGAGTAGTGTCAGATTTTACCTTCTTGGTCTCAAAGATCACTGTAGAGAGTGATTCTAATCATGAAATTTAGAGGAAAGCTATGGCAAATCTAGGCAGCATGCTAAAAGGTAGAGTTATTACTACCAACAAAGTTCTAAAGGGTCAAAGCTATGGTTTTTCTAGTAGTATTTGTATGGCTGGTAGAATTGGACTATAAAGAAAGCTGAGAGTCATAGAATTGATGCTTTGTAACTGGGGTGCTGGAGAAGACTTTTGAGAGTTCCACGGATTGCATGAAGATCAGATCAATCCATAATTATTAATTCTAGCTCTTCACTGAAATATCAAATGCTAAAATAGAAGATTACATACTTTTCTCACATAGTGAGAGGATGGGACTCATTAGAAAAGAACCTGATGTTGGAAAGAATTGAAGTTCAAAGAAAATAGGAGAGAAGAAGATAGACAGTATCATGGCAACAAGAAACATGAACTTGGACAAATTTCAAGAATAGTAGAATAGCCTGGTATTCTTGGGGGACACAGAGTCAGACACAATTGAGTGTCTAAACAATAAAAGTAGATAATTAACCAAATAAGAAAGCTGCAATTGGAAATGATAAGATAATTTTATTACTTGAAATATAAACACTCTTACAAAAACAGAAATAATGCACCTAAGATAAAAAGTGAAACAATTTACTTGAAAGAAATCTTTTGTATCAAAATGTCTCAGATAATGTTTTGATAGATATATAGAAAACTATTAGAAATGACTAGAATGGGACAGCTAGGTGGCGCAATGGATAGAGTACCGGCCCTGGAGTCAGGAGTACCTGAGTTGAAATCCAGGCTCAGACACTTAATAATTACCTAGCTATGTGGCCCTATGCAAGCCACTTAACCCCACTACCTTAAAAAAAAAATAACTAGAATAAAAACCATTCCAAATCAGAATAGCAAATTATTAACAATTATATGAAAAAGTGGTCCCAATCACTAATAATTAGGGAATTGCAAGTTAAAATAAAACCTCTAAGGTTACACCAAGCATGCATCAAATTAGAATAGATAGCAAAGCCCAGAATAGTCAATGTTGGAAGAGTTGGGGAAAAGCAGATTTATTGGACTCTTTTGAAGGAAATATAAGTACAACCATTATGGAAAGCAGGTTAAATGTCCATTCCCTATGACCTAGAGTTACAGCTCCTAGGAATATGAAACAAGGATAGTCACTGACAAAACAAAAGGGTCAATATACATATTAAAACATTTTTTAAAAGAAATTTTCCAAGGAACTGGAAATAAAGGATGTGCAATACATTGGGGAATAGTTGTGATATAAGAATTTATTGGAAAATAATTGTGCTATAACCAAAAATGAATATGAGGAAAAGAGAAAACCTATATAAACTGATGCAAAGTGAAATGATTGAGTCCACCAAAACAATATATATGATCACTGCAATAATATAAACAGGAAGAACCACTACCATAAAAAAATTAATGCAGCAAAACTGCAAACACAAGCTTGATGCCAAAAAAAGAAAAGAAATACAAAGTGAGAACTATTCTTCCCCCCTCTTGTGTAGAGGTGAAAAATCTAGAGGGTCAGGATACTTCATGCTTTTTCTAATTTTTTTTTCTTTTTACATAATAGGTTGTTGTGGAAAAAAGACAGATTTCAGGGGGAAAAGGAAGGGAGGAATACAGAAGACAGTATAGGAAATGTTAAAAACAAAATAAAATCTATATTAGTAAACTCAAATTTTACTAATTAGTAAATCTAATTTTAATAATTAAAAATGTATGAGGGGGTGGCTGGGTTGGCACAGTGGATAAAGCACTGGTCTAGAGTCAGGAGTGTGTTCAAATCCGGCTTCAGACACTTAATAATTACCTAGCTGTGTGGCCTTGAGCAAGCCACTTAACCCCATTTGCCTTGGAAAAACCTAAAAAAAAAAAATGTATGAGGACAGAATAATACATGATCAGTCTGCAAAGATAGTTTAGAAATATTGTAAAGTTTGAATTGACAAGAAGAGAATTTTGTAAAGAAAAAGTCACTGAAGCTCCTTGAGGATGGGGAAAAATAAGGAATACCCATGGTATAAGACCATTAACTTAGCACACATGGGGAGAAAGCCAAAGTTGAGATGTACATTTACCACCTGGGAAACCAATTTTAGAGAGATCCGAGATTTAAGAAGCTAGGTTATGAAATACCAATGAGAACATTATTACACTACTCAAAGTGAGAGATAATAATAAAGAAATTGTATATTGCAAAAAAAAATTCAACATTCTTTTAACCAACATGGTGAGAAACTTATACAACCTTAGAAAGGTTAATGCTAAGACTGCAGATCCAATCCGTCATTAGGTCTTTACCTTATACCACTCTATCTACAGAAGGTACCAGGCATTTTATAAGTAAAGATTTATTAGTTTGTATCCTCCTCACAGATTGACTTTCTTTATATCTTCCCATCTATCCACCCATAATTTAAGAATCAACTAGACTGCTAGTTAAAAGGCTTGTAACAATGTTACACATGAAAACCTCCTGAAATATAAGACTAGATGAAGAGAAAACAATACCTTCTGAATGAAAAAGTAAAATTCATCAAAGATTCTGAAATCTTTGATAAAATGCTGGTCATTAAATTTTCTCATTTGACTTAAGAATCATCCTTTGATGATACATAAATTTACACCAGGAAGTCCTAGGATAAATAGTTCTACAGAAGGGATTGTCCTCCCAAATATCACCACTGTAGTGCAAAGGCCTCCAGATTTGGAAACAGAGGATTCACATTCCATCTTCACCTCTACCTGTGTTCTGAAAAAGTAGTTTGAACTCTTTGGACGATAGTACTTAATCTATCAAATTAAAGACTGGGAATAAACAGCCTGGAAGGTTCCTTCCAATAGGAAATTTGTAATATTAAAATCCTATAATCAAGGTGAGAGTTATGCTAATCGACACAATTATACAGAGACAACAGAGGAATATTATGTATCATCAGAAATATGCTAATAAGATTAAGAAAACAAAAATCTATATTTATTATAATTATTAAGAATAAAACAAAACCAAATTTGCTCTAGACCCTACTATAACCAAGACGATCTGTGTACTACCATTAAGATTCAGATTTCAGCTTGAGTCATAAAGTAAACCATGCACAGTTTATTACTGCAAAACCTTGGTCTATAAAACAGTATTGAATAGGAATTAAAACTGAGAGGAAGTCTTGAGTTTTATGCATGAGGAAGCATAACTGAACAGAAAAGGGCAACAAATTTTATAGTAGCTGGAAATACTAGATTTAATTACTGAGGAGAAATCATACAAAGAAGTTGGTTGCTGAACATGATTTACAACCATTGTAAAGTCATGAGAGGTTATTATGAAAGTGACAAGTGCTAGTGATAATAAGAAGTCCAGATTTCAAAAATACACAGATGATAAAGAAAATCATAATAATCTTCTTAATAAAAGGAAATATAGATAGCTGACAATACTTTTTCAACAAAATACAAAGACCACAACTAAAATTACTTGTTGGTATTTGAAGAAAGGAAAATAAAATTTAATGTTAAATAAGTAGACTATTATTAATAATATAGAAAAACTAAATAAAAGGTTTGTTGGCTTTTGTTAGAATAGAATCACTATAGATAGGCTTTTCTCCCATTAAAAAACTTCAGTGACTCATAAGGAAGTTATCTGTTCTACAAGCCCCAAATCCATTGGATCTTTTAAGAAACATGATTTCCAATACTGAGACTAAAAAAATTTGCTCTGCAGGAGTCAGCATCCATGATAACTGCTAATAGGGTCTAGTTTATTTTAAGTATATTCAGGTTTCTATTGTTTACTCTTTCTTCTGGGCAAGGTTTTAATGGCTCTATGACCTCATTCAGCACCTATCCAAATCTAGGGCCTACCATGAGCTAAATGTCATAGTCTACAAATTTACTCTATCCCACAGCATAATATTTAATTAATCCTCTCAGTTCAATGATGTTCAAAGCATTCTTTTCCAATGTGAAAGCTAAGGAGTCTAAACCTTACTTCAGGAATTATATAACATACATAGAGCAAAAGAAAAAAAATTCACTACTTCAACAAAAAAATGAAAGTAAGGTGATCAATCAAAAACAACATCAAGATTTTTGCATTGAGAAGTGCAAGAATTCCCATTGCATCGACAACAATGAGACTCTGAAAAGTGATTCAGTTCCCATTTGGTTGAGACTATGGTGACACATCCATGTTTTCTAAGCCCTCTCTTCACTCTGAAATTTCTGAATTTTATGTTAAATTTTTATAATGAACTTCAATAATTATTCATGACAATTTATAAACCAAGTTTTCATTTAGACTCATGCCCTTTGCCCAAATTTCACTGACAACAAATAAACTATCTTCTCAACTGGTGATTACTCTAATAAATATGGTAAGAGAAATAGGTTTCTTCCAGGTTTGAAATAAAAATTCAATGTTACAATGCAGGAAAAAGCCCCCAATTATACAAAGCCAGACTAATAAACAGCCTGTGTCTGCATTACAAATTGCTATTATTTCTGCCCTTTACAGTACTTAATAGAGATGAACTTGGTGGGGAGAGGGAATGACAGCTTTTTTTTCTTTTCTTTTTCCTATGATTTCTTTAGTTTTTGACATTCTTTTTTAATGAATCTGAGTCCCAAATTCTTTCCCTGCCTCACACCCACTAATAAGGCATTTAAAATAGCAATTATATATGGAAATACATTTTCAAATTAGCCATATGATTTTTTAAAACAAGAAAAATAAATTGAGAAAATTATGCTTCAATTTGAATAAAGAGTTTATCAGCTCTCTCTCTCTGGAGATGGATAACATTTTTTTTTTCATTATGAGTTGTTTGGTCTTATCATTGATCTCACACTCATCACAGAAGACAATTTCACCCTTAATCATCATTATAATACTGCTGTTACCATCCACAGTGATCTTTCAGTTCTTTTTTTTTTCTTCCTTCTCATAGTTCATCTAGGTCTTGCGATGTTTTTCTGAAACCATCCATGTCATCAATCCCAACAGCACAATACTACTCCATTATAACCATATGCCATAATTTGTTCAGCCATGACCCAACTGACGGATGTCCTCTTGATTGTCAATTCTTTGCCACCACATAGAGCTGTTATATTTTTATACAAATAAGTATTTTTTCTATGATCATTTTGGGGTAAAGATTTAATAGAGTACAAAGGGTATGCATAGTTCTATAGCTATTTGGGTCTATGTGCAAACTGGTCTTTAAAATGACTGTATTGGTTTATTACTCCACCAAAAATTCATTAAATGTACTTATTTTCCCCTCACCTCAGCAAAGTATCTTCCATGTAGGAATGTAAAGTTTAAGCTCCTTATAATTATTTTTTTATGTTTACCTTTCTACGTTTAGTTGAGTCTTCTATTTGAATGTCAAATTTTCTATTCAAGCTCTAGTCTTTTCCTTAGGAATTCTTGAAAGTTGTCTATTTCATTAAATCCATTTTTCCCCTGAAAGATTATACTCAAGTACTGTTGAATATGCTATTCTTGGTTGTAATTTTAGCTCCTTTGCCCTCCAGAGCATATTCCAAGCCCTCCATCCTTTAATGTGATCCTGACTATAGCTCCAAAATATCTGAATTGTTTCTTTTTTAATTAATTTTCCAGCTGCATGCAAAGAGTCTTCAACAATCATTTTTTTTGTTAAATTTTGCGCTCAACATTTTTTCTCTACCCATCCCTCTCCCCTCCCCCTTGACAGCGAGTAATGCGATATAGTTATATGTATATAACTATATATCTCCATAAACATATTTCCATTTTAATCCTGTTGTGGAAAAAAGAATCAAAACAAAATGGGGGGTAGCACCTAGGTGGCACAGTGGATGGAGCACCAGACACAGAGTCAGGAATACCAGAGGTCAAATCCAGCCTCAGACATTTAATAATTACCTAGCTGTGTGGCCGTGAGCAAGCCACTTAACCCCATTGCCTTGTAAAAATCTAAAAAAAACATAAAAGGGGAAAAATCATGAGAGGGGGGGAAAACACAGAGCACAAAACAAATTTATTTCTTCATTTTGAATTTTACAATTTTCCCTCTAATCTTGCTTCCCTCCCCCCACCCCCCCCCCATAGACGGCAGTCTGTTAGTCTTTATATTGCATAAAACCAATTTTTAAAATGGAAAAGAGAGGAGCAACTAGGTGGCGCAATGAACAGAGCACTTACCCTAGAGTCAGGAGGATCAGAGCTCAAATCCAGCCTCAGACACTTAAAAATTACTTAGCTGTGTGACCATGGGTAAGCCACTTAAACCCATTGCTTTTCAAAAAATAAAATGGAAAAGAGTATGTTCTGATCTGCATTCAGCCTCCATAATTCTTTCCCTAGATGTGGATGGTATTTTCCATCAAAAACCTGTTGGAAGACCTGATGAGAAGAGCTAAATCTATTTTAGTTGATCACCACACAATGTTGCTATTAATGTTCTGGTTCTGCTCATTTCACTCAGTATTAATTCATGCAATCTTTAAAGATTTTTCAAAACCCATTCATGATTTCTAACAGAGCAATAATATTCCACCATACAGTTTGTCAGTCATTCCCAGATTGATAGGTAGCCCCTCAATTTCCAATTCTTTGCTACCACAAAAAGAGCTGCTATAAATATTTTTGCACATGTGAATCTTTTCCTCTTTTTTAAAATGATCTCTTTGGGATGCAGACTTAGTAGTGGTATTGCTGGATTAAAAGGTATGCATAGTTTTAATGTTCTTTGGATATAGATCCAATTTGCTCTCCAGAATGGTGAGATTAGTTCACATCAACACGAATAATTGCATTGTTTCTTTCTGGCTACTTTCTTTGATCTGGGAGCTCTGGAATTTGGCTATAATACTTCTGGAAGTTTTATTTAGCATCTCTTTCAGGAAATGATCAGAAGGGTCATTCAATTTCTAATTTGCCCCCTGGGCCTAAGATATTGGGGCATTTTTGCTTTATAATTTCTTGAAATAGGATATCAAGGACCTTTCTTTGATAATGACTTTCAGGTAGTCCAATAATTCTTAAATTATCTTTCCTTGATCTCTTTTATCAAGACAGGTGTTTTTGTAATGAGATATTTCACATTTGCTTCTATTTTTTTTTTCCTTTTTACTTCTTTGTAATGCTTCTTGCTGTTTTGGGATTAACTTCTACTTGCCCAATTCTAATTTTTTTTTTAAGTTTTTGCAAGGCAATGGGATTAAGTGATGTGCCTAAGATCACAAAGCTAGATAATTATTAAGTTTCTGTGGCCAGATTTGAACTAAGGTCCTCATAACTCCAGGGCCAGTGTTCTATCCACTGTGCCACCTAGCTGCCCCCAATTCTAATTTTTAAGGAACTATTTTATTCAAAGACTTATTGTATTTAACCAATTCTAACTTTTAAGAAGCTTTCTTATTAAAATTAATTTTAAGTTTTTGCAAGGCAAATGGGGTTAAGTGGCTTGCCCAAGACCACACAGCTAGGTAATTATTAAGTGTCTTGAGGCTGAATTTGAACTCAGGTACTCCTGACTCCAGGGCCAGTGCTCTATCCACTGCACCACCTAGCTGCCCCTAAAATTAATTTTTAGGTCCCTTTTACCATTAGGTCAATTCCATTTTTTGTTATTTTCTTCAGTATTTTTGAGCCTTTTTTAAACTAAACTGTTCATTTCCTTTTATTAATTTTCCTGCATCTTTCTCAGTTCCTTTCCAAATTTTAACACTCAGCTCTTTCTTTAACTCTTCCAGGCATTGCTGTTGTTGATTCTGGGTTCAATTAATTATTTGTTCAATAAATTATTTGTCTTCTACTAAGTTTACATTTTTGCCTTTCCTGACATCTTAGTAGCTTTATATAATCAAGTTTGTTGGTGTCCTAAGCTTCAGACTTTTTCATATTGCTGTTTTCAAACCAAGTTCACATGAGTTTGGGGTGCTTCTAAGATAATATGAAGAGGCAAAGATGTGTTCATTGCTCTCCTGATCTGCACTGTGCTTCTTCACCAGGGAGAACTCGTAGTCCCTTGCAGCAATAAGCTCTAGGACTCTCTTTGCCTTGGAACTGTGACCAGAAGCCCTGCTCCCTTGTGAACAACTCCCAGTGTTTCCATCTGCCTTAGAACTGTGACCCTAAACTGCATGTAGACAATAGCGCTGCTAGCTATACTCAGTCAGCAATGGGCTACCTGTAAGCTTTCTGACCTGTTTACTGACCCCCTTAGAATCAATGGCCTGAGAGCACCCAAAGCTGCAATTGCACCCAGAGTTATTTCTGTTGCTGAGGTAGGCTCCAAACAGCTAACTTCCTAAATTTTCTCAGACTGAAAAAAATGACACATTCTAAGTTTCTGCTGGTTCTGACATTTCAAATTTTTTAATGAAGAATTAAAAGAATTGAAAGAGTTTAGTTGGCTTGCCTCTAATCCACCAGTCTGACTGTACCCCTTCAATTGTTCTCTTTTTGTTTTTAAATAGAAGTTATGGGGGCAGCTAGGTAGCGCAGTGGATAGAGCACCAGGCCTAGAGTCAACAGGTCCTAAGTTCAAACCTGGCCTCAGAAATTTAATAATTACCTAACTGTATGACCTTGGGCATTTCAATTAATTTCAATGCCTTGTAATTGATAGGTATGTTAGATAGATAGATAGATAGATAGATAGATAGATAGATAGATGAAGAAGGCAAAAGGGAATCATCTTGTAAAAGGCAAAAAAAAATTTCAAAGGAATATCAGTAATCATTGTTAACTGATTCAGTATCATACCTATAATAAATAGAACTGTTTTGAACTTTAGAAATCCAAAGAGAAATTCATTTTTTTAGGATTTTTGTTTATTTTGTATTATTACAATAATCTTATTGTGAGAGCAATCATAAACCCCCTCCCCCCCAAAAAAAGATGAGAAATCTCAAGAATAGGGAGAGAGAGAGAAAAAAGTGTACTTCAGTCTTTGTTTAGATTCCAATGGCTCTGTCTCTGGGATGAGTTGCCTTCCCCATCAGAGCCACCAGAGAAGTTGCTTTAATATTTTCCCCACAGTTGCTATCACTAGTTGTATTTCCCTCAAAGATGAAAGATTAAGTTATAGCCTATGTTCTATTTCTTTTCAAAGTTATCAAAAAAATTATTATATTCCAGCACCTTGAGAGTCAAAGCTACAACAGCAAAACTAGTATAAAGTTAGTATCAAGAGGAACCAAGGGGCGGCTAGGTGGCGCAGTGAATAAAGCACCAGCCCTGGAGTCAGGAGTACCTGGGTTCAAATCCAACCTCAGACACTTAATAATTACCTAGCTGTGTGGCCTTGGGCAGGCCACTTAACCCCATTTGCCTTGCAAAAAACCTTAAAATAAAAAAAGAGAGAGGAACCAAAGCATATAAAAAATTAAGAAGAAAATCATTTGATAAAATTCTTACTTATCATATGCCTATCAGATGTCACAGTTAAAATAATATATTGATTCACAAATTATTTTAAAGAAAGCACTGTCATTTATTCATTGCCTATATCTCTATAATCAAGTACAAGGCTTTAGCATTTCCATTCAATTTTTTAAACCTATCTTTGAAGCTATAAAATTTTAAAAGAGAATAATATATTCATGTACTGTCATCTATTATTATCTAATCAATGAAGCCATTACATGAATGGATCATCTCTATAAAACGTTAGCAAAAAAAGCATATGTATCCTATTCCAACATTTAGCAAGCATTGCACTAAAGAGATATACTACAAAGTTCTACAAACTGTCATCAAACCTACAACATAATAAATGAAATAAGCCAGTCACTTCACCCTCCACAAATGGTACTGCTATAGAATCTATATTTCCTGAAGGGGGGTACCTAGTTCTAGATGAAGTGCAGATATGTTATTAAACAATGCACAGCATGAAACCTAGGTTCACCACAGATGACCTTTAAAACATAAGCAGAGTCAAAGGAAAATATGCTTTCATCTTTCTAAATGTTATTAAAAGACAACACAACACAGTTCAGTAATATGCTAAACATAGGTATGTGCACATATAGTTGAAGTTTCAGCCCTTATGGTTTTATTTTAAATATCAAGAGAAACTAGAACATTCACAGGATAAGAAGTAATTCATATGTTTAGGCAGAAATCAGGATCAAAATTAAACTTATGGTAATACCTTTAATCATATAAAATTCAAACACTAAAAAGTTTCTTGAAAAATGTACCTGACCTAATTCATTACACACAGATACACACAAATGTATGTTTGTGCTTATGCAATACTAAAAAGAAAATGGTACCATGTCAATTAAATGACAAATTCATCAAATATAAAATTCTGAAATAACAATGTTCTTACAAGTAGATATTAATGTTTTACATATTAATAAATCATCTGGAATAGTGCATTTATTCCATCACAGTTATAAATTTCAAACTAAGACTGAAAAAACCCAATCCAGGCTTTATGGTAGAAGAGAGAGAGAGAGAGAGAGAGAGAGAGAGAGAGAGAGAGAGAGAGAGAGAGAGAGAGAGAGAGAGAATGTGTGTATGCATCTGTGTGTGAGCGCCTGCAGTAGTAGTATAAATATAGTAACTTCTCCGTGTACCAGACCACTAAGTCAATTACAGTTTATTTAAGAATCTAAATTGTTAGAGGACGTTTCTAATCCATCAATCAAGAAACATTTTTCAAGAACCTACTATATGAGCTGGGGTCAGAAAAACGAAAACAGCTCCTACTCTCCAGAAGCTTACATAGTTCTCTTTTAATAGTTTTCTGAAAAAAGGTCTGACTGAAATAAAAATCTCGGGGTTTGAAGTTCAGAAACTCATCTACATCTTACATAACTACATAACTTACATAACTATTTGCAGGATCTGAATGTTTTAACTTCAATTTTGGTAAAGAGGCTCACCATTCTTCTGAGAGGCAAGCAGCATAGTATAATAGAAAGGGTATGAAGCTTGAAGTCAGGAAGTCTTGAGTTCAAATATACTTCCTGAGACTAGTTATGTGAGTCTGCTAAATATTTAGCCTCTCTGCGACTCGGTTGGACTAAACTAAGATTTCTTCTATTGCTAAAACTATAATCTTTGTTAAACACCCAAAAAACGTTTTTCTCTCATTTCCTCTCTTAATTCAACGTGTAAAAATAAAGGAGTAGAAACAATTTCTCTTAAGTTTAAATGAAACCATTTAATTGTATTGCCACAGAACATCAAAACTAAAAAAGGTTAGACATGATATTGATTATATAATGCATTTATGTAAGTAAAATTTTTGAAGTGTTAAGTGAGGATAAAATTAACTTAATTTGGCACCTTCTCTTAAGGTATCATAGAAAAGTGACCCATTTTTTTTGCCATTCCATAATAAGACATCTTACCTCAAATTCTGCATGTCTGTGAATATCCTCTGCTCTCTGTCTGCTCAGAATGAATTCTGCTTCATTTGCGACTCTTACTAGATGATCCTTCATGGTTTGACTTAACAACCTATAAACATATTAAAATGATAAAATATATGTGATTATTCAGGGACTTCAAGATAGTTTGCTGTATAAATCAGTCTTCAAGACTATTCAAATTCTTCTGATGCAGAAACCAACCAGCAATCTTGGTTCAGTGAGTCCTGACTACCCATATCAAAGGTAAACAAAGGTAATCTGAACCTCATATATTAGTAACAAAAGTCATACATTTAACTGAAAAGGAATAAAAGAAAATTAAAAAATGCAAGCTACTTTCTTATACCTACTAATGAATTAGCAGAGCAAGGTCAAATCTGAATGACTGAAGAGAGGAAGATGGATGTGCACTAACACGTAAAAAACATATCCTCAATTTCTATTAAAAAAAAAAAACTTTACAAGCTAAAAACCAAAACAAACAAAATAATGACAAACAACTATGAGCTCAAATTCCCCTATTCCTGCTAATACATTTGTTAAAAGGGGGAAAGCATGAAAGAATTCTCTTGGAAAATGACATGACAATTGAGATATGAATACTTTGGTTTTCTCAACTCCAGAAAATTATACATGAGATACACTTCTGAGGGGAAACTATTAATACAATATTGCAGCATGAAGGGAGAAGAACAAAATTGGACAGAAAGCATAGGAGAAAAAAGTTGAGCCTTCATTCTTGCTTTAAAAGAGTCCCTTAGGAGTTTCAGACTTTCTTTGGAAGTGACTCTAGGAAGAAGAAAAAGGAAGATTCTCCTGTGTAAATTTAGGGTAATAAAGTTAGGTCCTCAAAATATCTCTGATTTTTCCCTTGCCTCCTTAGAGACAGGAAGTTAGTTTCACATTGAAGGAAATCAGGGACTATCTCAGTTGAACTTAGATATCTTTCTATTACAAGTTTCATTATTTTTGCTATTTTATGTTTGGATAAATAAGTATATGTTATTCATAATTTGTAATTTTTATGGAACCAAAACACGGCAAAAATTAACACATTAAGCATTGATTTTATTGCATGTGTGTATGTGTATACACACACGTGTGTACTCATACACATAAAGATAGAGACAGGGACAAAGATGATTACTGCGGGATGATGGTGATGATGATGATGATGATGATGATGATGATGATGATGATGATGATGATGATGATGATGATTACTAGGTGTTTGGTATTTCTCCTAACTAGCCTACTGCATTCCACTGACATCTTTCAAATGACTTCCAAATGTATTATCAACTTGACACTACTGAATGCAGAACCAAGTCTGCTCTCTGATCTCAGGAGCTCATCTAGGCCCTTCACAGAGGACTTCTTTTATGTTTCCTGCTGGCATGAAAGGGACACTGAGCTCAAGAAGGCATTAGTTTTATGTAAAATTTTAACTCTCATATTTGATTGTTATTGTCTATTTTTTTAATAATTTTTGTAATTAATTTTTAAAAGTATTATGGATGGAAAATAACTGTCACAACAAGAAAGTCAAAAGATCATGAAAGTAAGCCAGCACACTCTTGTTCTAAGGCAGCAGAGAAATAAAATAAGAAATTCCATGTAAAATATTAACAGAAAGCAAAAAATAAAAATCAATGTTGCAGAAACTGAACTGAGCACATTACAAATATTATTTCCTTTGGTCCATACAGCAACCCTGGGAAAGAGGTTCTAACATTATTTGCATTTTGCAGGTGAATAAAGTGAAGTAAATAGAGGTTAAGTGACTTGCTTAGGTTTACAAGCCAGTAAGTACCTGAGGATATATTTGAACTCAGGTCTTCCTGATTCCAAGCCCAGGTTTACCTAGCTACCAGTGGGGGAAAAAATAAGAGAAACAATAAAAAAGTGGAGAGGAGAGGGGAGGAAAAGAAGGGGAGGAGAGGGGAAGGGAGGAGAAGAGAAGAAAGAATTTTGGGAATACAGGAAGTTTTTAAAAAGTGAACATATCAGATTCAGTGTGGCCTAAACAAACTAATATTCTTCAAATTTTTAACTCCACAAATAATTTATTTCTCACTTGCATTTATTTTACCCTTAATACTTGGAAAGCTCAATGGATAATGTCTGGTCTGAAAGTGGGAAAAGATGGTGCCTGTATCTTTAATATCATCACTATGGGGAGATTTAATGAGGAAATTCATTTCACAAATAAGAACCAGAAAATCATCTATAACTTAAAATACAGTCTAAGAGTTAGGACAGATACTAAGAGATTGATCTGACCAACATATTCATGCAGTCAATAAGTGTCAGGAGTAGAATTTGAATTCAAGTCTTTACTCCAAAGGTCCCCTTACATCCATTATATTAGCCTCCTTTTTGCATTTAAATATTGCATAAACATGTTACAGAAACAAGATAATATAGTTTATTTCAATGTAAGTGTCTCCAGTCACAACCTTTCCCCTCCCCCAATGATGAAGACTTTTGTTCTCTTAGAGATAAAAGATTTCAGTAAAAAGGATATCCAAGGAGCAGAACCAGAAAAACACTGTATACCCTAACAGCAACATGGGGGTGATGATCAACCTTGAGGGACTTGCTCATTCCATCAGTGCAACAATTGGGAGCAATTTTGGGCTGTCAGAAAAGGAGAGTGCCATCTGTATCCAGTTAAGGAGCTGTGGAGTTTGAACAAAGTTCAAGGACTATTCCCTTTAATTTAGAAAAAAAACAGATATCTTATTGTCTGATCTTGTTACCTCTTAGAATTCTTTTCTCTTCTCTAAGGATATGATTTCTCTCTCATCACACCCAATTTGGATCAAGGTACAATATGGAAACCAAAGTAAAGACTGACAGATTGCTTTCTGGTGGGGGGGGGGGGGGGGGGAGTAAGATGGGGGGAAATTGTAAAACTCAAATAATATCTTTAATAAAAATTAATTTAAAAAGGATATTCAATGAATTACTGAATCTCAAAGGCACATTACAATTCCTGAACATGTGCCCCTTTACTGAATTAACCAAAAGTAAAAATCTGAAAATCGAAATTAAAGTCTTTGGTTTTAGTTCTTGGGTATTTTCCATTGTTAATTTGTCAACATGAAGTACGTGATCTGTTGTGAAAAAACTCTTATTTCAGTACATAAATATGCTTTATAGAATAGCAAATTTTGTAGGGTCATAAAGAAATTTGTAAAGGGAAGCACTCAATTGTCTTTCTCTTTATGGAAATGAGTCAACACAGGCCAATGCCAATCACAAAACAAAGCAACAAATAAAAATTATTTCTCTTATAGGTATGTAGGCAGGTTCTGAACTACTCTGCTGTAAAATAATATTAAACTACTTCTTTTTTACTGTCAGTTCTAGTAATATACTGGCATTTCCAAATCATTCCAAACTGACACTTATATGTTGCTTTAACAATTTACTTTATAAATTATGAAGCTCTTGAGTTTCACAAGAACTCAATGAGCTCAGTATTACTATGCCCATTTACAGATAATAAAACTCATGGAAGTTAAGTTAGTCAGTTTTCAAAAGAAGAAAAAGTTTCCACTAGATGAAAAAAAAATGCTCTAAATCATGAATGAGAGAAATCAAATTAAAAAAACACTGAAGTTTTGCCTAGCCCCTTTACTATGCCAATAGTCTACTAAGCTGTCTCTCAACATTCCTCAAGTCTCTTTCAATCCATCCTCAATTCAGTCACTAAAGTTACTAAACCCAAACAGAGATCTGATCATGTCACATACCCTCACCCTATATAGTAAACTTCAGTGGACTGTTATTGCCCCAGATGAAAAATAGAATCCTCTATTTGGAATTCAAAGTCCTTTATAAGTCAGACCCCCCCCCCCCCACACACACACACACTACTATTTTGGTCTTCTTTCACCTTACTCCAGTCATCTTGCTTCTACACCTCTAGGAACTTTTTCTGGCTCCACCCCCACCCCGTGTCTGAAATGCTCTCCTTTTCCTGACTTTTCTTGCTTCTTTAAGTCTAAGCTAAAATTCTATTTTATAGAGGAAGCTTTTCATATTCTCTCTGAATTCTAATGTCTTTCTTGAGTTATTAAGTTTCCTATTTATCATTTATATAGTTTGTCCATTTTTTGTCTCCACCTTTAGACTGTGAGCATCCTGAGGGTTAGAGACTTTTCTTCTGTTTCTTTTTCCATCGCTAGAATTTCTTCCAATAGTCTTTCTTATCCCACATTTCTTACAGGAGGAAAAAAAGGAAAAGGGGGAAAAAAAAGCTAAAATTGATCAAAACAGAAATTTCAAATGTGTGAGATTTTTCACATCCACTACCTTCTCCCATCTGAAAAGGAATGGGGTGGTGATATCTTCTCCTATTTTTTAATATGCTTGTTCATATGATATTGGCAGTTATAACCTGAAAAAAAATCTTTCAAAAGGAAGAAGACTGAGTGATGAGAGTGTTACGCAAGATAAGCTGCTTTAAGCATCCTCCAGACTTGAAGGAAGACAGATCTGGAGACAGGGGATCTTTTCACAAACCACTACTGAAGCTTTTGTGAAAGTCTGATTGGACTACAAATTGATCAGAGGAAATAGCTGAGTACTGAAAAGCTGGCATCTCATCTACCCTGTAGCAGACAGGAAAATGGCTGCTGGAGTAGGGGGCTAGAGTCCAGTCCTTATTAAAAATAGGTAGTGAGGATGTACTTTCTTGAATATGTTTCATGATGCTGGTCACAAGTTAATAGAGAATGTTGTTGATTTGCCACAAAATCCAAGAAATAAATAACAACTAGACAAGCAAGTGAAGAACTTGTCAGCAGAGATGGCATCTTCTAGAAAGGGGTTCTGAGAGTGGTCACTAGTAAACCACAGAGGAGATAGATGCTTGTTTACTTCTACAAGTAAAAGTCACAGATCACTGCTCTTCCATTTGAGGCCTTGAAGATATCCACTGAAATAAGCTGAGTTTAGGCTCATCTTGTAAAAGTCCACAAAGTGACAAGCCTGGTCCAGGAGCAATGTTTTCTACTTCTCCATTTGCACTTTCATAAGCAAATGGTGGTGGTGGTTGAACACTAGAGGATACTGAATTGCCACAGGATGCAGGTATTGACCAGTAACAGGAGAAATGGGCAAAGAAACTCTTAATTAGAAAGGATTCTTGGAGGTGTAGAGGTGACTTGACCACAGAGGAGCTAAATTTTTGGCAACTTCCATAGGTTAAAGTCAGTCCACACAAATCTTCCACTTCAGGCCTTGAGGATGTACACCAAAATGAGCTGAATTTCAGATCTTCTTGTACCAGTCCCAAAGTGATATGTCTAGTCCTAAAGTCAAAATTTCTATTTCATTGCTTGAACTTTTGCTAACCTACTAGAAGGCTTTTCACTCAGGAACACAGATCCAACTGCAATCTGAATTTTGTAGTTTTTGAACATAATATTCCTTTATCCTCTATTTTACTGCATTTAAGAACCTAGATCACAGAATTTTAACTGGAAACTTTGATGAAAAAAACACTTAATACTTTTCATTTCACATATGAGGAAACTGAGGTATAAGAAAGTAAAGTGATTTACCCAAATAAATCAAGAGCCAGGTCTCTGTTACAATTCAGTGTCTTTCTATTACACTTTAATGTCCCTATTTTTCTGGCTTTGATGAATGGATGGAAAAACATTTATTGACTATGTATCAAGCTCTGTGCTAACCATGCATTAGTATCCTAATAAACTTTGATGGCATTACCAGAGTCTTTATGATATTTAATAAGATATTTTGTTATCATGTTGATGAATATAACAGTAGAGCTAGAAAGGATTGCAGATTACTCTAGTTCAGTATCTTCAATTGACATTTGAGAAAATTGAGGCACTAATAAGTTAAATGCCTAGCACATGACCAAATAGTTAATTAATATGACTGAATAAAAGATTAAGAGTTGGAAATGACTTTAAAAATTATCCATGCCAAACCACCTACATGGGAGGAAATTCAGACCTAAAAGACATCAAGTAAGTAGAGAAGAAAAGATTCAAATTAAGAGCAAAAAAACTACAGATATCTCTTTATATCAACCATATCAACAAAATGCATTGTTTAAAAAGAGAGACTATCCACTACCATCAAATAAATGTCATTATATAGAACCAATTTTGTGGAAACACAGATAGAGATCATGAGAAGTATGTATGCATGTATATGTATATATCAGGCAACAGTTATCTACATCCAACCTAAGTAATTGATTTGCTAATGATACCCATCAAGCCCAGATGAATCTTATTGCCACTGCCTGAATTTACAGAAGGTCCCCATGTTATCTACACTAATAAAACATTAATCAAGGGGCAAATTTATAGCAACCATTCTATGAATGAGGTCAGGGCAGGTCAGACCTACATAATAAGAAACAACATAGTTGGTCTTTGAATTGTAACTAACCCTTCTTATTACTCAGCTTGCCCTTGGGATTAGATCCAGTAGCTGAAACATTCCTATTCACTTCAGGAAAACATCCATTTTTCCATAAACATATTTAATCTCAAAATACTTCAAGTGTTTTTACTTTCAGATTGTCAATGAAAATTGATTCTAAAGAAAATTAATTAAATTATGTGGTTATTTTTCAAATGACTAGGGTGGCTGTATCATATTTTAAACTGTAAAATACAAGTGAATGAATAACTAGCATCATTTCTACAACCAGTAATATTCTATACTTCTCAGTATACCCTGAACAGATGATAAATTGAATGATGACTTATGTTATTAAGTGAGGGGAAAAAACAGTCTATAGGAGATAATGTTAATTCTTAAGTTGACTGGCCTTCAAAAAAATAGAGGATTTAGTTCAAAGAGAGGGTCAAGGTCCACTGGATGCATGAAAATAAAGGATATGATTGTTTCCAAATATACCAATATCATGTATATAATTCAACTAAACAGATTACATTTATAGAGAGTTATGACACTTTTACAAGAGTCTTTCCTAATTGGTTGTTTTTTCAAGTCAATCAGAGTTAAGTGACTTGCCCAGGGTCACATAGGTAGTAAGCATCTGAACCCCAATGTGAACTCAGGGGAGGTTTCTGGTAGACAGGCATGTACAGAGGGTCCCCAGGGCAGGTTCCCAACTGTTTTCAATTCATTTAAACTTCCTAAGATATTCCACAGGGGGAAAAAAAAAGATTAACTGTGGAAGAGTTGTGTATATTTGTCTTTGAAAATTATGTACTTTAAGAGGAATAAAGGAAAATAAAAAGGAAGACAAAAAGAACTGGGAATTATCAAGTGAGAGAGAAAAAATATGGAAGGGAAAAAAACAAAAAGATGAAGACAAAAAAGACTGATAGAAAAGAAAGGGAAGGGAACACAATAAACTTCAACTCAACTTAGTTGTCTTTATAAAAATATAACAAGCAACTTTTGTGCAAATAAATTTCAAGGTTTGTGATTTAATTCAACATCTCAATTCTTGATTATACTCAATTCTCATAATCTACTCTTCCATTCCATCTCAGATACTCATAGAAATGACAAGAACCTTGATCATGATATAATTCACAACTATTCTTCTGCTATGTCCAAATGTCTTGCAATTTCTTCATGTAATCATAATTTTTTAACAACTTCTCTAAATCTCTTCAATGTTCACACTGCAACCTCAATATTCCTCCTCCTCAATTCTTTCATGCAATTATGACTGAAGAGGCTATTATCCTCCCTTTCCCATGATGACGATTTGTGAATGAGCATATTTAAATACCACTTGAAATTCCTTACCACATTCTCCTATCAAAAACACTCCTCTTAAAAGTTTACAGGTTGTCTCTTGATTACCAAATCTAACTGCCTTTTATCAATACTCATTCTTGTTGACCTATCTGAACTTTAGGATATTACTGGACACTCTTTCTCTTTCCAGATACTTTCTTCTGCTGTATGTCTGACTGCTCCATCTCAGTTTCCTTTACTGATCTTCAACCAGATCACTGCCAATAACAAATCGAGTTTTCCAACTATCTGTCCTAGATCTTATCTTCTCATTCTATGCTATCTAATGAAGGGATATCAATAGCGCTCATGGTTTCATTTATTGGTTTCACTTATAAGCAGATACATCTAAGAATAAAGACAAATAAAATTGTCTTAAAGGAACTTATAATCTAAGCAGTTTTACCAATAATACATTGCCTCTCCCATCACTATCCCTCTATGCAAGCTATCCTCCATAGCTGCAATGTACTCTCTTTTTCATCTAAGTCAATTAGGCTATTTTGCTTCATTAAAGATTCAACTCAAAGATATTACTTTTTTTGTATTTAGGCTACTTTGGGTTTGATCTCAATGAAAAGTTCTGACAACAAAAGGACAATTTTTTTTAGGTTGTTTTTTTTTTTTTGCAAGGCAAATGGGGTTAAGTGGCTTGCCCAAGGCCAAAGCTATGTAATTATTAAGTGTCTGAGGCCAGAATCAAACTCATGTCCTCCTGACTCCAGGGTTGATGCTCTATCCACTGTGCCACCTACCCGCCCCATGCAACATCATTTTCAAAAAAAATCAAAATTGCAACCAATATATTTGATAAAGCAATAAGTTCAACTC
Organism: Macrotis lagotis; assembly: GCF_037893015.1. Classification (NCBI taxonomy): domain Eukaryota; kingdom Metazoa; phylum Chordata; class Mammalia; order Peramelemorphia; family Peramelidae; genus Macrotis; species Macrotis lagotis. Next base: position 117,551,079 of record NC_133660.1, on the reverse strand, counting down.
TGGCAAATTTAGGTGAATACTGAAGACAAAAATTCTATGTAATAATTTGTTCTATTGCATCTATTAAATAAAAGGAAAAAAGTGACCAAATTTGAAACTCTTTAAATATGTCAAAACCCCATTATATTTTAAATGCAATTTTGTATGAACTACAGGTTTTTTGCTTCATGGTTCTAACACTGTATATACAACTGATATTTTTAAAAGTAAAAAATGCTCCTCAGTCCTTCATCAAAAAAATGTAAAAACTATCAAAATATGCTTAGAATTATATTGTCTGAACTTTTTTCATCTTGAAAATTGTCATCTGACAAATTATAAAACTCCAGCTCTATTGTGTTTTTTGCCTTAAATTTCATTATCTGTTTTCCTCTAGCCTTACTTTTTCAAATCTTATTGACATAGAGGACTGTAGAAATTGTAGTTAAAACAAGTTTTATATGTCATGTACTCTCTATCTCTTATTTTATAAATGAGAAAATACTAGAGCCCACAGGAAGAGACTTGAAAAAGTTCTCTTTCAAACATATAGCTGCCTCTCTTTTCGTAATTCTTGATGTTAGTTCATCAGGTAATGGCAGAGATCATTACTGGAATCTAGATTCTCAAGTATGATGGTATTTCCAACATTATACTCTATCAGTTCTTGATGGCAAAATAAAAAATTCCCTGCTTTATGTGTGTAATTTCTTGAAGGTAATTTTTTCAAACAATAACTTTTTGAAGAAAGAATTATTTTTTTTAAGATTTTATTTATTTTGAGTTTTACAATTTCCCCCCAATCTTACTTCCCTCCCCCTACCCCCCACAAAAAGCAATTTGTCAGTCTTTACATTATTTTCATGTTGTACATTGATCCAAATTCAGTGTGATGATAGAGAAATCATATCCTTAAGGAAGAAACAAAAAGTATAAGAGACAACAAGATCAGACAATAAGATATCTGATTTTCTTCCCTAAATTAAAGGGAATAGTGCTTGAACTTTGTTCAAACTCCACAGCTCTTTATCTGGATACAGATGGTATTCTCCATTGCAGACAGCCCAAAATTGTCCCTGATTGTTGTACTGATGGAATGAGCAAGTCCATTAAGGTTGATCATCACCCCCATGTTGCTGTTAGGGCATACAGTGTTTTTCTGGTTCTGCTCATCTCACTCAGCATCAGTTCATGCAAATCCCTCCAGGCTTCCCTGAATTCCCATCCCTCCTGGTTTCAATAGAACAATAGTGTTCCATGACATACATATACTACAGTTTGCTAAGCCATTCCCCAACTGAAGGACATTGACTTGATTTCCAATTCTTTGCCACCACAAACAGGGCTGCTATGAATATTTTTGTACAAGTGATGATTTTACCTTTTTTCATCATCTCTTCAGGGTACAGACCCTGAATAGTGGTATTGCTGGATCAAAGGGTATGCTCATTTTTGTTGCTCTTTGGGCATAGTTCCAAATTTCTCTCCAGAATGGTTGGATGGGTTTACAGCTCCACCAACAGTTTAATAGTGTCCTAGATTTCCCACAACCCTTCCAACAATGATCGTTATCCTTTCTGGTCATATTGGCCAGTCTGAGAGGTGTGAGGTGGTACCTCAGAGAAGCTTAGTTTACATTTCTCTAATAATTTGAAGAAAGATCTCTAAAAGTTAAACTATGACAGTAACAAAAACTTGAGAATTTTATTGATAGCATTTATAGCTAGGAAAGCATTTGAAGATAGAAAACTTTTATAATTATAAATTTTATTTAATAGTCAACAATGTTACTTGACTACTTTATTAATATACCCTCAAGACAGCTCAACTATTCTATTGAATTACAAAAATAATAAAGAAAAATCAGCGCAAAAAACCAGAAACATGAAACAATGGCACATGTAATAAAATCTAAAACAAAATGCACATAGGAAAAAACACAATTACCTTCCTTCATTGACGAGTTCAATAAAAGCAAGGCCTGCATTCTTCTGGATAGAGTTTTGCCATTCCTGAAAAAGAGAAAATAGTTAAAGAATTCTACTTTAAAAGATACTTAATTGAAAAATGATTGCATAAAATTTCTATACTTTCATTTATGTATATAATAAGAATGTAAACTCCTATGAGTTTGTAAACTGTGCTTTAGTCATGACCAATTGGTATTCCTCGGTCATTCTACCAATAAGCTTGAAAGCAACTCCTATAATTACTATTTGAAAATGATTTGAAACTTGCTGGAGGCTGCTCAAGCTAGTTTGGGGTGACAGGCCAATTATGGCCAAAAACCCTAAGCTCTGGTGATCCTTGAGCTGAAAGCTTCCACAGAACTCTGATTTTTTTGAACTCCAAATAAATTTCCTTTTTAATACTAGTTTATCCAATCCTTCATGAAGTAATTCTTTCTCTCTCTCTCTCTCTCTCTCTCTCTCTCTCTCTCTCTCTCTCTCTCTCATAACTTCAAGGTCAAAAGATAAGAGCCAGAATTGCAAAAAACAGACAAGCTGCAGAGAGGTGGAGCCTCTAACAGAAACTACAAGAAATTGACTCAAATTAAAAATTTGATAATTATCAGAAATAGAATTGTATAATATATGGCATATTTCCCATGTTTTTATCAATTACTTAATTCCATTTTAAATTAACCACTAAACAAAGTGATACTAAAATAATTCAAGATAACAATGATTTTTTTTCTTTTTTGTTTAGTCATTTCAGGCTTGTCTCCATTTGAGATTTTCTTGGAAGAAAAACTAGAGTGGTTTGTCATTTCCTTCTCTAGCTCATGAAGGGAATGAAGCAAAAGGGATGATTGACTTGCCCAGGGTCACACAGCCACTAAATGCATATAGTTGGATTTTAACTCAAAAAGCTGAATCTTTGACCTTAATAATGATTATAATATGAATGAAAATATTAAGTTAATCATATTATCAAAAGAAAAACTCTAATGATCAATGAGTGATTTAAGACTTCCTAAAGCTAAGACCTGATTTCTATTTCACCTTTCTCTGATCTGCTAACATCTTGTTGACATATATATTGTATATATGTGTGTGTATATATATATATATACACACACACAACAGAAAACTCAAATATAAGAAATATAAAGTAACTGAGAAAGTTTTATCTTTGTAAACTATTTTCATTATGATTTCAGTGATATAAATTCATCATTCTCATCAAGAGTCCCCAAGTTCCCTTTCTAATAGTTCATCAACAAGGGTCATTAAACAACATTTAATGTTCTGCTAATCAACCTTAAAGCTGTAGCTGTACACCTGCAAGATGGTTTTCATTACTGAACATGAACCTTAAATGTTATGAGGAATACCAAAATAAAGGAGAACATAGTTTGCAGATACTACCATGGCCTATGGCTCTCAAAAACTTATACTGGCATGATAAATTAGATGTCCTTAAAAATACAACCACAAAATGAACACACACATAAACCTCCTCCCCTTCATACACACCGCCCCCCAACTAATCAGTAGAGAGACTGAAGACCTCTGGGTCTCCTACAAATAAGCTAACTATTACCTCCAAAATAACAAAATCAAGGACTTGGTTATGAAACACACACATTTCCATTTCAGGAATAAGAAGCCACTATAAAATACTGAGCAAGGAAAACACAAAATGAAAAAGAATGCTATAGGAATGTAAACATGGCTAAGTTCAATCAACATTTATTAAGTTCTTATATGCTGACCACCATGCTAGCCATTTGAGAAAGTACAAAATTTATCTAAGGTTCAATCCCCTGTATTCAGGGTGCTTACAGTCAAAGGTTGGGATTAAGATGGCAATGAGAAAATGGGAAGAGGAGAAAATGAAATAAACTATTCTAAGGTAGGCAATGATTAATATAGCAAGAGGGAAAGTAACAATTGGTCAAAGTTTCCTGGCTATCATAAGTAACTAACAAATAAACTGCAGTCTCCAATGGATATAGTTGCTTAAGTTAACAACAGGGTCACAAGAATTTGATCTCCAATTATGCTTCTTTGGACAAACATGAGACTTACAGTGAATGGTTTAAATTATAGTAAAACAATAATTAGCATGTAGTCTTTTGATTTGTTCATTACATTTGAAAACTATTTTGTTTTTTACTATATCAATTCAATGTAATCCCATTTGGCATTCAGTTTTCCTTATTTTATTAAATAACCAGTCAACACTTCTAACAAATATTTTTGACAACAAAATACCAGATAATATATAAGAAATTAAAATTTGACAGGAATTATATTTTTGTTTTGTGATATGTTATTTTGTAATATGTTATTTTATTTGAAAATTTCACCTTTGGTCTTTAGTAGAAATAAACTGTTTTTCATCTGTAACACTTTCAGGAGAGTAGAATACAAATTTAAGAATATTTTTGTTTATGATATCTCACCCACCTAGCTGATTCTCAAAAGAAAAAAAAAACTCCTTCAATAGCATGTATTAAAGAGATTTAAAACTTTATTAGTGAAAATGGATGCTGCCAAAAATGAAAAGATAATAGAGAATATATTTGTCATGATATCTTTCAGTCTATTTTCTCCATGTTAGACATATTTGTCAAAGAAAGCATGACTCTAAACAATTTCAAAAGCCACAGCTAAATATGCCCTAAAGTGAGTTTTAATAGTTGAAAGAAAAGTTTTACTGGGCATCATCTTTCATAATCAATTCAATGTTTCAGCAGGGTACATACAATAAGATAACAGGATAATATGAAATGTGAATATGAAGGTCTTGCTTATCTTTCTACCAAAAATACTAGTAAAAAAAGAAAAAGTTAAAAGCTTCAAACTCAACAAACACTAATACAACCAAATAATTACAAAATACATTTCAGCACTCTGAAAAAGAAGGAGTGTAAAAAAGCAAGCAAGAGTCAATAACTGGGGGCAGCTAGATGGCACAGTGGATAGAGCACTGGCCCTGGAGTCAAGAGAACCTGAGTTCAAATCTAGCCTTTAGACACTTAATATAAATTATCTAGCTGTGTGACCTTGGGCAAGCCACTTAACCCCATTCCCTTGCAAAAAAAAAAAAAAAAAAAACAAGTCAATAACTGCATACCTATTAAAAACTCCATTTAATTGATTATCCATTTCCTAATGCTAAAAGATTGACTACATAATATTGGCTAAAATAATTATGATGGCTTTCTAATAGCCTTAGTTTCCTCAGGACTCAGGAGAATATCAAAAAAGGAAGCACAAAGCAATTCAAAATATAAGAAACAAGGAAGCACAAAGCTGGACTAAATATCATAAAAGTGGTAAAAATAAACTAAGATGAAATAAAGACTACTAATATCTTTATCTTTATAATAATAAACTTAATGAGTTAACCTCAAAATTTCTACTTTCATAGATTTCAAAGCATTCAAAATCAAAAAGATTCATCTAGTACAAAAAAGAAACTAAGATGCAGTGAAGAGATATAAGGCATATCCATATTACTCTGAAATGTTTTAACTTTTGGAGAAAATAACAGTTAACATTATTAATGGCTAACATTTAAATAGCATTTAATGGTTTGCATAAGTTATGCCATTTGAAATTCCAAGGAACTTTCAAAGTACCCCTAGATTATATTATTACTACATAAATATAAGCAAATTAATGAAGCAAACTAATGAAGTACTCTGTCAGGTAACTTTACTACATCAACAAAATTTGCTTTCCCTTAACCCTCTCTATGTAACATATAACTTAGCCAGTAATATATTTCCTGCCCATTTCCTTTTTTTCCCTCCCATTTTAAACATAAGAGTTTGATATGCATGTATGTGTATTTAATTAATAACTCATTCATTTCTCTCTCTCCATTTTACTCACCATCATTAGGAATCCTCAATCTATGTATCTTAACCACTCAGGAAGCTGCCACCAGGCCTTTACACATTTGGTTTCCCTTAACCCTTGAGGATTTTGCACACTGGAACTGCCCTCAACTCCGTCCCATTGGTGAAGACCTCCATGTTGGACCAGGACCCCAGTTTGCCACCCTTCATTCCCTCCCTGCTGTTCTATTTATCCAGACCCTGAGGACATTCTCTCCACATGTCTCCTTTTCAACCTCGTTTTTCTGTTTTCTTCCATGGTAAGCTCCTTGAAAGCAAAGATTGGTTTTCCTTTTACTCAAATTTATATCTACACTCACTATATACATAGTAAAAATTTTAAAAGTGCTTGTTGTCTACCCAACTGCAGAACTGCTCTGCAGTTCTAAGGGGGTTCAGCTCCCCAAATTCCTAAAGACTACTTCTTTACTGAATCCAGTGTCCATTTTCAAATCTCATTCCCTTTAAACTTCTAGTAATATTTGAAAGAACTGCTTAAAACCCTCATGGTTTTGCTCCATTCCTTTTCCATCTCTTTAAATGGCTCCTCAACTATTGTAGGCTTCTAAAACATGAGTCTTTCTCCAATCTTCTGGCTGTAAGCTTATCTTGAGCAATGTCTAGAACCCATGTGCATCCTCCACAAGGTGCCAAGAAAATTTCCTTCTACATTCTGATCTAATAACTCCTCTGCACCAGAATTTTTAACTGCTCCCCCTGCCTGACAAATAAAATAGCAACTCCTGGTCCTGTCATTCACATTACTGTATAATCTAACTGCAGTTTCCCTTTTCAAGTTAAAAGCCTTTCTTTTACTTCACATTCCATAAAAAGGTGCTCAATCTGCCCTCTTCCATTTCTCTGTCTTTGCAAAGAAACAATATCCTTAAGGTAGATATTAGAGATGATAGATGTTATCACAAAGCCATACTCACATAGCTGCTAAATGCCAGGGCTAAAACTTATGATCAAACTTCTACCGCCAAAGAAAGTAAGCCAACAAATATTGATTTAAGTTCCTAAGGATGTGATAAATATTGTTCTAAGGGCTAGGGATACAAAGGGCCTTGCTCTCAAGGTGATTCTGTTTGTCCTTCGTTCTTGAAGAAGATCATGACATCAGGGAGGTGATGCCATGACAAGCATTTGAATTGGATTTGAGTGAAGGGGATGCTGTGCTAAATCACCAGTCTCACTTTCTCCTCCAGAGCCATCTGGATCCAGTGGTCAGATATGAATTAGGATGACATGAAAGGACCCAGGATGAGAGGCAATCAGGGTTAAGAGACTTGCCCAAGGTCACTCAGCTCATAAGTATCTAAGGCTGGATTTGAATTCACATCCTCCTGTGACTCCAAGGCCAGTGTTCTGTCCATTGTGTCACTGAGCTACCCTACTTTTAAGGACTTCACAGCTTAATGGGAGAAAAACCATGTAAACAACTGTCCAAATGATACAGACTAGATAAATAGAGAACAGCTTCAGAGAGAAAGTCTAAGACTAAAGAGGGCTAGAAAAGGCTTCCTGTGGAAGATAAAACCATGGCAGAGCCTTGAAAAATGCCAAGAAAACTGGGAGGCAGGGGTGAAAAGGGAAATCATTTTAAATATGTAACCCAGACAGAAAAAATGTTCATTTGGAAGATGGAAGGTCTTGTTCCAAAAACAGAAAAGCATGCAAGTGTAGCTGGATCACAGAATACATGCAGGGGAATAAGGCAGGAAGAGAATAGGTTATGAAAAACTTTAAAAGCAGAACTTATGATTTTATATTTTATCCTGGAAGCATTAGGGAACCACTAGAATTGACAAACTGGTCAGACATGGTAGGATGTGAGCTTTAAGATCAATTTGACAGTTGAGGGGAAGATCAAGAAATGAGGACAGAGGAGACGGGAGACCAACTGACCCTACTCCTACAATAGCTCAAATGGGAACTAGCGAGGGTCCGTAGTAGGGCAGTGGCAGCGTAACGTACCAAAGAGTACTTGTACCAAAGATGTCAGAAAGGCAGGACTGACAGGACTTGATGGCTAATGTGATAAGGAAAGCAAGAAAAAAATGAGACTATCTTTGCTGCTAGTCTAATTGACTATGAAGATGTCTGTAACCTTGTAATAGGCAAATTAAGAAAGTTTGGAGGGGAAATAACTACAATTTGAGGCATAATGAGTTTAAAATTCTACAAGAAATCTTAATTTTGGAAACAGTTATATGACTCAATGGAAAGATTGCTGGACCTGGAGTCAGAAGACTTGAGTTCCAATACACTTTCAGACACTTCTATGATCATTTGATCTCTTTCTGTGGGAGAAGGAAATAGTAAACCACTTCACCATCTTTGCCAGGGAAAACCCCATATGGGGTCAATGTAAGAGACTGTTAAGGGTCACAGGAAGGTCATTGTGTGATTGGGAATGACTTCTTGCCCACTTAACACCAATGGCCTATTTACCTGGGTCAGTTTTCCAGATCTTATCTGTCCCTTATGTTTTGACACTTCCTGGAACATTGTGTGAGAGTTACTAGGTTGAGGAAGTAAACTTTTATCATCTTCTGTCCAGGGGCACCTGAGCATTATTTGATTGGTAATTAGAAAATATCACAGGACTGGGAGTGAACCAGGGACTAAGAAATGGCATTTAAGCACTTGCTTTGGGTTAAATAGAGAACTGGCCATCTTTGTCTCCTGCCTCTTCAATGTTCCCCTGAGAAGTTGGACTGAGTTAAGTAATAAGTTACAAGTAAAGTATAAGTTAGCCAGCAAGCACACAACAGGTCACAAAGTATCAGATATGGCTGAAAGACTCCACAATTATAACAGGACACCCAGTTCAAGATGTTGATCAGACAGCTGGAGATGGAAAACTACAGTTTAGGAGAGAGGGTGGAGTCATCAAGAAGTTCTGAGAGTCATCTACTTAGAAATGATTATCGAAACTGTGAGAGCTGATGAGGTCATAATTAAAATTGTATTGAGGGAAGAAAGAAGAGCCTGAGAGAATCCCCAAGATTAGTGGGGTCTGATGGTCTTGCAAAGGAGATAAAGGCAGGGCAGAGAGCAGAAAAGAGTAGTGCCATGAAAACCTGGAGGCAAGAGGGTGACTACCATTGCCAAAAACTGCACTAAAGGAGCAGCAGTCTCAGGAGAGGCCAAGAAAGATAATAACTCCAGAAAAAGTTATTAGATTGGGCAATTAAGAGATCATTAGCAATTTTAGCTACTCCCAGCTAATCTGGGTATAAAAGCAATATAATACACCTAAAATTATCTGTAAGAGATCAAGGCTAATCAACAGACTACTCTCCCACATTACTCAATGGTTTCAGCATTAGTCTAACAGTATTCCCTCCTTTCCCTATCATCATTCTCAGTTATGCTCAGTTTTCACATTGATAAACTAACTATCCAACAACCTGAAAATGTTCTTCACTAATAGTGATTTTTTCCCATTCACTCTTATTTCATTTCCCTATCCATATGGTGACATCATAACCTCCATTATCACTTTATATCACATTATATCATATCACAAATTAAATACAGGAGTTTTCTCTAAACATAACATACTACCCCATAACTTCCTATAATTCTATATATTCCACTCCTTGATTCACTATGAAACTTAATTTTAAATTTTCATGAAGCCTGCTATTGCCTTGATATATACTTTGCCCATAACCAATACACTATATATTCAAAAATCTAATATAATTTCAACATTATTTTCCTTTCAGTTTTTGTTGTGAAAGGTCCTATGAAGATGCTTTCCGGTCTTCCAAAATGGGTAATCTCCAACATTCACTCTTATTATTATTTAAATGCTGATCCTCATTGGATCAAACCATCCAATTATGTCCACTGAATATACAGAAGCTACAATAAATTTTTTGTTGCTGTTTCATTTTGAATTTAACTAATGTCAAATAAAGCACATAGGATGTGTGAAATCATGAAATTATTACACAGCTTCCTTTTTAAAAAAGCATAAATACGAGAAGTCCGGGGTTGCAGGAGAAGATGGCAGTCTCCACAGACAAACTATGAAAACAGAATATAGTCTGAAAGTAGAGTGTGGACCTAAATACCCAGAAGCACCTTAGATTTGTAACAAAAATTAATATGAATGGGATAAATAATTCCAATGGAATGGTGGATGCATGGAGCATACCAGTGTTAGCAAAATGGCAAAATTCTTATAGCATCAAAGTTGTACTTCAAGAGCTAAGGCGTCTAATGATGTCCAAAGAAAACATGAAGCTTCCACAGCCTCCAGAAGGACAAACATACAGCAATTAATTTTAACAAATCTCAAATTTAACTAAACCAACAACCTTCTACTCATGTTAATGTCTTGATTAAATCTCACAATGCAAAACCCACATATTAAAAGAATTTCAGCTGGTATACATGACCTGGACATTTGTAAAAATATATTTAATATATGTACACCCATTATGTTTTCAGGCACAATGGGAAGAAAAATGCAGCACAATTTTTTTTTCCTCTTATCAAGGCACTATCATTTAAGCATAAACCTAGAAAACTCCAAATGGAATTCAGGTTTTACAAGATGAAAGCATGACAAGAAGTGTCAGATTGCTGTGGAGTAATGTGTATTTCAGAAATCTAATTTCTCAAGAAGGAAAATTATAAAAGGCATGCTTGATCCATCTTGCTTAGTGAAAGAGCTGCAATTTAAATTGTTTGAAGTAGCAGGTACAATAAATACTGTTGCTAATTTTGTTTAATTTTTGAAGAGGTGTGGGTACCAACTACTGGTAGTAACAAAGAGTATGTTCAGGATTGTTTTGATACCTGTATTTATACAAAGGGGGGAGGAATTGAGGGAGGGAGATGGATTTCTGTTTTAAAGCAGCTCCTGTGTGTTACATGTAACAGAAATGGTAAATACTTGTTTACAGTCTTTGTTCTGGTAAACCATGAATTTAAGTTTAAGTGAAAAAAAAAGGAAATAGGTGTATGGATATGTGATTCTGAGATTAAAGTTAGTCTTAAAATGTAAATAAAATGTGGAAAGTAAAAAAAAGCATAAATTCATCATGTTTCTTTCAAAATTGTCCCACTTGATTGTTTCCATCTGAATTAATTTCTATTCCCTTCTGTACATTTTCAAAGATGTTTCAAAGATCCACTTTCTTTTTTCATTTTAGCAACTAGCTAGCACTCAAATAAAAAGGGAAAACAATCTTTGTACCAAATAGAAATACTCAAGGAAAAGAAATATGCATAAGTGTCATATCAAAAAAAGTATGTCTCATTCTTTCCCTTGGACCCATTAAACTCCTTGACAGTGTGGTTAGCATTTACTATCGCTGACATTCTAGATTTATCCTTAGTCAATATACGTAATCAGAGTTGTCTTTCAAAATTTTTTTCTTTTTCTTTTTTTTTTCAGCCTTTTGCAGGGCAATGGGATTAAATAACATGCCTAAAGTCACACACCTATATAATTATTACCAGTCTGAGGCCAGATTGAACTCAGGTCGTCCTGACTTCAGGGCTGGTGCTCCATCCACTGCACCACCTAGCTACCCAAAAATTTGTTTTTTTCTTTATAATGTGCCTATTATGAGGTAATTTGATATAAGGAAAATCATTAAGTGTTCTCAAGTCCTTTGAAATCTTTAGAGTATGGGGTTTTTTTAGCTGAGTCAAGTAATATATGCAGTGATTTTGGGGGCCATAATTCCAAATTGTTTCATTTATCGGTCCACTAACAGTACATTAATATACCTGTTTTGGCACAAGACTCATGTCATTCTTTTTTTTTTTAACAATTTAGCATTTTTTTCATTTGATTCTTAATTCTATGGAATTATTCTTTTGAGTCGTATATGCTAAATACTTTAAACATGCATCTACAAAGAATGGCTTTCATTCTTATATATTTGAATCGATTCTTCATATATCTTGAGTATCAGATCATTATCAGAGAAATCTGCTGAAAAAAATTTTCTCCTAAATAAACTGTTTCTCCTATAATGTTAATAATAGACTTATAAAACTTTGCAATTTCATGTAATAAAACTTATCCACTTTATCTTTTGCCTAGATAGGAATTAATTTCCTATTCACAGTTACAATAGGAACTTCCTTCCTTGTTTGTCTAATGTTTTTATGAGGTAATCTTTCATATCCAGGTCACGTATATATTTGAAGCTTATCTTTGATATGTTGAGAAATCTTGTACTAACCTAATTTATGGCAGACTATTTTCCAGTCATTCTGAGGATTTTAATCGGATACTCTTAAACCATTAGTAGTTTATATTACAAAATTAGGCTTGTATATTTACCTAAACTGTTTATGTCATCAGTTTAACTGATCAACTTTTCATCTAGCCAGTACCAAATAACTCTGATGATGTCTGCTTTGTAAAATATTTTGATGTCTTATACTACTGGTCTCCTTTCTTTTCCACTTTTTTCTATAATTTCATTTAAAACCTTGACTTTTTAATTTCTCCAGATGAATTATTATTATTTTTATAACTCTCTAAAATAACATTATGGTAGTTTAATTAATGTTGCATTGTCAAGTTTATTACTTGGTCCAATTATCAACAACTAACGCCTCTCTACTTTGTTGGAAGTCTGTATTTCTATAAATAATATTTTGTAGTTATATTGGCATAGGTCCTGTATGTATATTGTTAGGTCAAATTCTAAAAATTGTATAAATTATAAAAGTGATTTGGAAAGAAATATCTTTTTACTTCTGCCTTCTGGGTGTCTCTTTCTCTCTCTTTATATATACATATATATATATATATATATATATATACACATATATACACACACACAAATATATTTATTTATTTATTTGTGTGTGTGTGTGTGTGTGTGTGTGTGTGTGTGTACACACACACACACACACACACACACGAAGGGTGATAGTAGGTATGATGGTAATTTTATAGCCTTTTTTGGAAAACTTGTTAATTTTCTCAGTTTCTTTCAGTTCTATCATTGAGTCATGTCTGCCTCTTCATCGACACCTTGGAACCACAGCTAACAGATCCCTTCTGTCCTCCACTATCTTCCAAAGTTTGCCTAAGTTCATTTCCATTTTTTCAATGACATTATCCCTTTCATATTCTATCATCCCCTTCTCCTTTTGCCTTCAATCTTTCCCAGCATCAGTGTCTTTTTCAATGAGTTTACACATCTCCAGGTCCCTAAACAACATTCATTACAGTTATCTAACATTCTTTATGACACTAGTCACATGATGTGTTCTTTTGGTTTTGACCCAACTGCTTTACTCTTCTTAGAATTATTTTTCATTGTCCTTCACTCTTCCCTAATTTCATGTTGGATAGTTTCTAACTTGAGTGGTTCATCTTCCAAAGTCTTATCTTTTAGCATTTTAATACTTTAATATTTAGCAAAAATACTGGAGTTGTTTTTCACTTCCATCTCCAGTGGATTACCTTTCCCATATAAACAAAAATCATATGCAAAGAAAGTAATTGCATTTCTTCTTTGTTTATACTTAGTGCTTTGAGATCATTTTCTTGTCTTATTTCTTACAACTCGTTAACATTTCTAGCATTATATTAAAAAGAGGGGTGATAAGAAGCATTGTTGCTTTATTCCTGATCTTATTGGAAAGACTTCTAATTTACATCTTACATAATATTGGAAAAGATTTTAGCCTTACATATAACATATACGAATTACATATATTTCATTAAATATAATATTCTATAAAAATATCTAAATTTTATATAGCATTTATTATGCTTAAAGAAAGCTGTTTATTCTAGTAATTCTTTATCTAAGATCTATGAACATAGGTTTGGGGTTTATTTTTTTTTGCTTTTAAATTTTCATTATAATCTGTAATCTTGCATATTTTATTTTATACATTTGAAAACATCATTCGGAGGAGTTCGAAGGTTTCACCAGAATGTCAGAGTTCCATGACACAGGAAAGGTTAAGAACTTCTTATTAATTCCAATGCTTTTTGATGTTTTTTTAAACAAAAATTGGATGTTTTATTTGACAACTAAAATATTTTTGGAATTGACTGACAAAATCATGTTATCTCTTTCACAATGTGATTTTATCATGATTTCAATATAACACAGGTGGGGATTAAGAAATTAAATGAGATTTTTGGGAGGAATTTTACAGAAAACACAGACAAGACACAAAGATCAGCAGTTAACACAGAAAAAGTTTGGAAACACAGAAATGCACAAAATATATGTATGATATTGTGTAATATCCAAATTTTACAATAAGGCATTGTAAACACTCTAAAGAAAAAAAAAAAATTCAGGTTTCAAAAGTACAAAAAGGAGGGAGAAAAAAAGTCTTTCCCAGATTTTCTAGATCCTGACAGTACTTCTACATAAACCACCTCTTACAACCAGCCCCAGAAACCCCCAGCCTGTGATATTGAATGGATAAATGTAATTGTCCCATTATAGCATCAACCATAATTCTTAGTTGGTAATAATGTGCAATCTTTTTTAACATTTAACTTAAAATTTTAATTTTGATATTTATTAGGGGAATTGGTCTAAGGATTCCATGCTTTTTTTTTCTCTCCCTCCTTTGGATGTCGAGATCCTATTTGTGAAATAGAAAGATTTTATCAGATCTTTTTCATACTTTTTTTTCAATAGTTTATGTGATATTGCAAATAATCGCTGCTGTTTGTCCTTCATTCTCAAAGAAGACTAAATTATCAGCGAAGGAATGACATGACAAGCAAGCGAATTAGATATGAGTGAGGGCAGCTAGGTGGTCTAGCAGAGAGAGTGCTGGTCCTGAAGTAAAGAGAATATGAGTTAAAATCTGCCCTCAGACACTTACTAGCTGTGCTACCCTAGGAAAGTCAATTAACCCTGATTGGCAAAACTATCTCCAGTCTGTTCTGATTCATATCTGGGTACTGGATTCAGATGGCTCTGGAGGAAAAAGTGAAACTGGAGACTTACCACCACAAATAATCATTCAGAGAATGTTGGCAGAATTTGCTTATAAATCCATCTAGTATTGGGATTTCAATCCTCTTTGGTTGTTCAATAACATTTGATTTATTTTATTTTCCTAATATTGTATTATTTAAAATCCCTATTTTTCCACTGTTAAGCTTAATATTTTATATTTTTTCTAGATATTCATTCATTTCATTTTGTTTCCTTAAGTTTTGTTGGAAGAGGCAGAGCTCTGGACCACTGCTACTCTTTTCACTCAAACATATTTCAGTAGTAAAATCCCGTTTCTACCCACTCTGACCTTTACCAAACACTTTCAGTTCTGAGGTTTCTTCACACAAAGTATGTGGTCAGATTTGCTCCTTTACATCAGGCCCTTTACTCTTCTTGTCCTCTACATTTGGGTACTTCTGTACAAACACTTTATGCTATTGGTTTGAAGATTATTTACCTCCTTTTTTTTTTGTTCCACTGCTGATTGTGAGGGGGACTTTTATTTCTTCCTTTGTTCTACTTACTATAATGAAGTTGGACCCAAAAAGTCTGTTTAAATCCCTATTATGTCCTAGTAGGTTTGTCCATCTATTTCTTTTATTTGTTTGTATGTTTTTTTGCAAGACAATAGGGTTAGGTGATTTGCCCAAGGTCACACAGCTAGGCAATTATTAAGTGTCTGAGGTCACATCTGAACTCAAGTCCTCCAGACTCCAGAGAAGAAGCTCTATGCACTGTGCCACCTAGCTGCCCTGCATATCTACTTCTTACAAAGATGAATGAGGAGACTTCAGGCCAAGATGGCAAAGAGAAGACAGGCACAGTTCAAAAGTCTCCTGATCTTTCCCCATCTATCATATGAAACAAGCCTCTTAATAGAAATCTGACCCACAAACCCAGAAAGAAAAGCCAGGAGAAAGAACATCTACCTGAGGATTTGTCTCCCTCAGCAGCATTGGACTAATTCCATCGGGTGAGTCTGGGCGCAGAAGGCAGATCGGTCCCAGATCAGCCAGATTTGCAGCTGAACTGGACCCCGGAGTCTGAGGGACCAAGAGCCAGCCCTGCTGGATCAGAGGTTGGGCTAGATGGCAGGGGCTTGAGTCATCCAGGGAGCAGAGGGCCGCTGACCCTCTAGAGCTTGCCTACAGAACTGTGGGGAGAGTTACCTGGCAGGAAAGCTACAGACATCATCCCAGAGCTCCTCTAGTCTGAGGAACTCTGAGTCCACGCCTCCATTGTGGCAGAGGCCTCTTCCTGGAACAAACAAGTACAAACTACTTCTGCCTCAGGCACAGGTGTATGAGGAGAAGAACCAGCCCAGCTGACATTAGGGAGAGGAATGACTTCACCCCAGGGTAAAGCCCCTCCATTGATTGAAGGCAAAAGGATTCAATAGCTCCAACCCCTCCCTCCAAGCTAAGGGAGAAGGCCTCAGTCAAGGTCACAGACACTCCAGAGAAAGAAGCCAGCACCTCCTACTGGCCAGCCAGAGAAATTGCACACAGTGAGTAAAGCCTCTAGTGATCCCAAGCCCCTGGGAACCAGCCCCTCCCCAATTCAAGGTCTTAGCAAAATGAAGAAGAGTCAGGATAAAGGTGGATCCATAGAAAAATTCTTGGAAGGGAAAGACCCTAAATCAAAGAGACCTAGAACCTCTGAGGAGAATATGATCTGGTCTTCAGCACAGAAAGACTTCCTTGAAGAAATGAGGAAGGAGTTTAAAAATCAACTGGAAAATTTGGGAGACACAATTAATACCTTGCAACAAGAAAACAAATCATTCGAAAATGCAATTGGACAAATGCAAAAAGAAAATAATTCTCTGAAAACCTCAATTGGTCAAATGGAAAGCTCTTTCAAAAGTATAATTGACCAATTGGAAAAGGAGTTGCAAAAGGTTAATGAAGAAAACTCCTCTCTTAAAAAAAAAAAAAGAATGGAGTCTACACAAACTCATGACTCCATGAGACAGCAAGAGCCAGTTAAACAAAATCAAAAAAATAGAAAAAATAGAAGAAAATGTAAAATACCTCATCAACAAAACCAATGACCTCGAGAATAGGTTGAGGAGGGGCAACCTGAAAATCATTGGACTTCCTGAAAACAATGAAGAGAAAAAAAGCCTGGACTTAATATTACAGGATCTAGTGATGGAAAACTGCCCTGATATCATGGAACCAGAGGGCAAAGCAGTTATTGAAAGAATACATCAATCCCCTCAAGAAAAAGATCCTAAAATGAAAACACCAAGAAATGTTGTAGCCAAATTCCTGAACTATAAGATAAAAGAGAAAATGCTGCAAGCAGCCAGAAAGAAACAATTTAAATATCAAGGAGCCAGAGGAAGGATTACACATGACCTGACTGCATCAACATTAAGGGATCGAAGGCCCCGGAACGAGATATTTAAAAGAGAAAAGGGACCTTCGAATGCAGCCAAGAATCCACTATCCAACAAAGATGAGCCTTCTCTTCCAGGGAAAAATATGGACATTTAATGAAATGGAAGAATTCCAAAAATGACTGATGAAAAGACCAGAGATAAATAGAAAATTTGGACAGCAAACAGGAGGTACAAGAGACACCTTGAAAAGGTAAAAAAAAGAAAATGGGGGGGTGGTAAAAGAAAAAAACGGGCTATATTCCAGCATAGGAGAAAAGATTCTCATAAATCTTGAGAATTGTAACTCTAATAGAATATACCGAACCAGAAGTGATGGACATTCATAACCTATCCATGAGACTGCTATCCAATGTGATGTAACTGGCTTTAACCCCACTTAGGAGAAAGACTCTAATAACTCTCAAGAATTTTAACTCTATTAAATAGAATGTACTTAGCTAGAAGAGACACATGCTCAGAATTTTCTATGACTCAGAATGGTCGAAAAAATTAGGGAGTACTAACTCCCTAATAAAGTGGAACAGGACGGAGACAGGAGGAGGGAGGGGATTGAATGGGGCAAATATCATTACAATAAAAGGTACAAAATACCTATGGTAAGAGAGGGGAAGAAGCCAGGAGATGAGAAACACCTGAATCTTCTTCTCATCAGACTTGGCCTAAAGTCAAATTACACATACTTAGTTAACTTAAAAAACATCTAACCTTTCAAGTATTAATAGGGAAAAGGGAAGGGGGCCAAAGAAAGGGGGGGAGAGTGGGGGAAAAAGGGGAACTAACAAAAGGAAAGGGGAAACAGGAAAAAGGGAAAGTGGAAAGAAAGAGGTAGGGGTGATACAGGAGGGGAAACACAATGAAGGGGGTGGTATTCAGAAACCAAATAATGGGGAATACGATAAAGGGAGGGAAGAAAGTATGGAGGGCAATAAAGAATGAGTAATCTTAACTTTGAATGTGAATGGGATGAACTCTCCCTTAAAACATAAACGAATAGCAGAGTGGATTAAAAACCAGAATCCGACAATATGCTGCTTACAAGAAACTCATTTGAAGCAGAGAAATGCATATAGAGTATAGGTAAAAGGTAGGGGCAAATTATATTTTGCTTCAGCTGAAGTAAAAAAAGCAGGGGTAGCAATCTTTATCTCAGACAAAGCAGCAGCAAAAATATATAGCATTAAAATCGATAAGGAAGGAAACTTTATCCTCCTAAAAGGTACCATAAACAATAAAGCCATTTCAATACTGAATATATGCACCCAATGGGATAGCATCCAAATTCTTAGAGGAGAAACTGAAAAAACTACAGGAAGACATAGACTGCAAAACTCTACTAGTGGGAGACCTCAACATCCCACTCTCAGATCTAGATAAACCGAATCATAAAATAAAAAGGAAAGAAGTTAAGGAGGAAAATAGATTGTTAGAAAAATTAGATATGGTAGATTTATGGAGGAAATTGAATGGGGATAGAAAGGAATATAACCTTTTCTCTGCAGTACATGGAACTTATACAAAAATTGACCATGTACTAGGACATAAAAACCAAATGACCAACTGCAGAAAGGCAGAAATAGTAAATACATCTTTCTCAGATCACAATGCAATAAAAGTCATATGCAATACTGGGCCAAGGAGATATAGACCCAGAACAAATTGGAAACTGAATAACCTCATTTTAAAGAATGAGTGGACCAAAAAACAAATTATAGAAAGAATTAACCATTTTATCCTAGATAATGATAATAATGAAACAACATACTAAAACCTATGGGATTCATTCAAAGCAACTCTCAGGGGATATATCATAGCTTTAAATGCTTACATGAATAAATTGGAGAAAGAGGAAATCAATGAACTAAACATGCAACTAAAAACATTAGAGAAGGAACAAATTAAAAATCCCCAATTAAATATCAAATTAGAAATTCTAAAAATGAATAAAAGAAAAAGCAAAAAAACTATTAAATTAATATATAAAGGCAAAAATGAATAAAATTAATAACCCTCTGGTCAATTTGATTAAAAAAAAGAAAGAAGAAAATCAAATTGCTACTATCATAAATGAAAAAGGTGAACTCAGCACCAATAAGGAGGAAATTAAAGTAATAATTCAAAACTATTCTGCCCCATTCTATGCCAATAAATTTGATAATCTAAGTGAAACAGATGTATATTAACAAAAATGTAAGCTGCCCAGGTAAAATGAAGAGGAGATTAAATATCTAAACAGCCCTGTCTCAAAAAAAGAAATTCAACAAGCCTTCATTGAACTCCCCAAGAAAAAAATCTCCAGGGCCTGATGGATTCACAAGTGAATTCTACCAACATTTAAGGAACAATTGGTTACAATTCTATATAAACTCTTTGGAAAAATAGGGGCAGATGGAACTCTGCCTAACTCTTTCTATGAAACCAATATGGTACTGTTACCTAAACCAGGAAGAGTTAAAACAGAAAAAGAAAATTATAGACCTATCTCCCTGATGAATGCAGATGCAAAAATCTTAAATAAAAATCTTAGCAAAACGATTACAACATGTTATCACTAGGATAATGCATTAGAATCAAGTAGGATTCCTCCCAGGAAGGCAGGGTTGGTTAAATATTAGGAAAACTCTTAGTATACTCAACTATATCAACAACAAACCTATCAGAAAATATATGACCATATCAATAGATGCTGAAAAAACTTTTGACAAAATACAGCATCCATTCCTACTAAAAACACTACAGAGTGTAGGAATAAATGAACTGTTCCTTAGAATAATTAGCAGTATCTATCTGAAACCATCAACAAGAATTATATTCAATGGGGAAAGGCTAAAGGCATTCCCAATAAGATTAGGGGTGAAACAAGGATGCCCATTATCACCACTACTATTCAATATCGTATTAGAAATGTTAGCTTCATCAATTAGAGAAGAAAAAGAAATTGAAGGAATTAGAATTGGGAAGGAAGAGAAAAAATTCTCACTCTTTGCAGATGACATGATGGTCTACCTAGAGAATCTCAAGAACTCATCCAAAAAACTACTGGAAACAATTGGCAATTTTAGTAAAGTTGCAGGCTATAAAATAAGCCCTCATAAATCCTCAATTTTTCTATATATGTCTAGCACGATACAGCAGGAAGAGCTAGAAAGAGAAATCCCATTCCAAGTAACCTCAGACAATATAAAATACCTGGAAGTCTACTTGCCAAGACAGACTCAGAAACTTATTGAAAACAATTATAAAACACTTCTCACACAAGTTAAATCAGATTTAAATCACTAGGCAGATATCAACTGCTCATGGATAGGTAGAGCTAATAGAATAAAAATGACAATTCTATAAAAACTAAACTACCTGTTTAGTGCCCTATCAATCAAAATTCCAAAAAATTACTTTAATGTGTTAGAAAAAAAACTGTAAGTAAATTCATATAGAGAAATAAAAAGTCAAGAATTTACAGGAGCTTAATGAAAAAAAGTGCAAAAGTAGGGAGCTTAGCCCTACCTGATCTAAAATTAAATTATAAAGCATCATTCATCAAAACTGTTTGGTATTGGCTAAGAAATAGAGTGGTGGACCAGTGGAATAGACTATGTGCAAAAGCAGGAGACAATTATACTAATCTGCTATTTGATAAACCCAAAGAGTCCAGCTATTGGGATAAAAACTCCCTGTTTGATAAAAACTTCTGGGATAATTAGAAGTTAGTATGGAAGAAACTTAGATTAGACCAACACCAAACACCCTTTACCAAGATAAGATCCAAATGGCTACAGGACTTAGACATAAAAAACAATACTATAAGTAAATTAGAAGATCAACAACTAGTTTACCTGTCAGACCTATGGAAAGGGGTGCAGTTTATGTCTAAGGAAGAGTTGGAGAACATCACCAAAAACCAAGTAGATGATTTTGATTACATTAAATTAAAAAAAAGGTTTTGTACAGATAAAAGCACTGTAACCAAGATCAAAAGAAATGTAGTGAATTGGGGAACAATCTTTACAACTAATGATTCTGACAAAGGACTCATTTCTAAAATATACAGAGAACTGAGTCCTATTTTTAAAACAAAAAGCCATTCCCCAATTGACAAATGGTCAAAGGATATGCAAGGGCAATTTACAGATGAGGAGATCAAAGTAATCCATAGCTATATGAAAAGTTGTTCTAAATCATTAATTATTAGAGAAATGTAAATTAAAGCTTCTCTGAAGTACCAACTCACACCTTTCAGATTGGCCAATATGACCAGAAAGGATAATGATCATTGTTGGAAGGGCTGTGGGAGATCTGGGACACTATTACACTGTTGGTGGAGCTGTGAACTCATCCAGCCTTTCTGGAGAGAAATTTGGAACTACTCCCAAAGGGCAACAAAAATGCGCATACCCTTTGACCCAGCAATACCACTACTAGGTCTATATACTGAAGAGATGATTAAAAAGGGTAAAAACATCACTTGTACAAAAATATTCATAGCAGCCCTGTTTGTGGTGGCAAAGAATTGGAAATCAAGTCATTGTCCTTCAACTGGGGAATGGCTTAGCAAACTGTGGTATATGTATGTCATGGAACACTATTGTTCTATTAGAAACCAAGAGGGATGGGATTTCAGTGATGCCTGGAGAGATCTGCATGAACTGATGCTGAATGAGACGAGCAGAACCAGAAAAACACTGTACACCCTAACAGCAACATGGAAGTGATGTTAAACCTTGATGGACTTGCTCATTCCATCAGCACAACAATCTGGAACAATTTTGGGCTATCTGCAAAGGAGAGTGCCATCTGTATCCAGATAAAGACCCATGGAGTTTGAAGACAGTTCAAGGGCTATTCCCTTTAATTTAGAAAAAAAACCAAATATCTTATTGTCTGATCCTGTTACCTCTTGGACTTCTTGTCTCTTCCTTAAGGATATGATTTCTCTCTCATCACACTCAATTTGGATCAATGTACAACATGGAAACAAAGTAAAGACTGACAGATTGCTTTCCGTGGGGGGGGGGGGGAGTAAGATGGGGGGATTGTAAAACTCAAATAATATCTTTAATAAAAAATAAATTTAAAAAAACAAAGATGAATGGGGCTCATAGTGATAGAAAGAATTGCTAGTTTGAATGGAGGCTGTACCCAGGGGCAAATTAAACCTCAGTATCAGAAAAAAAAATTTTTAACAATTGAAGCTGTTCCAAAGTGGAGCTATTTGCCTAAAAAAAAGGGGGGGGGTTGGCTAAGTGGATAAAGCAGGGGCCCTGGAGTCAGGAGTACCTGGGTTCAAATCCAGTCTCAGACACTAAATAATTACCTAGCAATGTGGCCTTGGGCAAGCCACTTAACTCCATTTGCCTTGCAAAAACCTAAAAAAAAAAAAAAAAAAAAAAAAAAAAAAAAGCAGTGGGCTCTTCAATTTGGAGGCTTTCAAGGAGAATCTAGAAGAATAGCTATCCTGAGTATGGGGTGGGGGCTGGCACCTTTTCATTCATGTATTGGCTTTGCCCACTAATATTCCTGTTCTCAGCTGGCCACTACAGGTTTCATTGTATCTCTGTAATTTATTCTCCAGTGGACTTTCACAGTTATTGCCATAACTCAGATTCTAATCTTCCTTATGTTTATTGGTAGTTCTGTGAGAAAAGAGGGCTCCTACTTGGAATATAAAAGACCTGACTTCACAATTCCCCTCAGATGCCTTGAAAAGTGTGATTCACCTGTATCAGCCTTAGGTTCTACCATCCATCTGTAAAAGTGGGTTCATGAGAGCAACTGTGTCAACAAAGTGTGGATCAAATGACATTGCCTCTGTAATAATGTGCTTGGTGAAACTTGACACAGTGCAAACCCTAGCATTCTTATTCTCAGCAATCCCAAAACACAATTTAGCCTCCCATTTACTCACTTTCTGCCTGGGAAATAAACAATGAAGACACTGCCCTTTAGAGTCCAATTGTGTCTGTCATTTGGTCACCTCTCCAGATTAAACCTCTTCACCTGCATCATGTTCCAGGTGTTTCAAATGCATGTTTGCTAATCTCTTTGCCTTTCTCCAAGCAAGAGGAAGGGTGAGAGTAGAAAATGTAGAGAGATCTTCTTCAGAGAACCTGGGTTCAACTCCAGTTTTATTATCAATTATGTGGTACACCCTTGGGCAAATCAGCCTCTCTAGCCATCAGCTTCCTAATCTAAAAATGAAAGCTACACTACATGAACAAGTTGCACTAGTTATTTTCTTGGGATTAAAACTTTTATCCTATGATCTATTACCTATATTTAAACTTATTTTCCAAATTTCTTGCTTAAAAATCCTACTTAGGCGGCGGCGGTGGTGGTGTCGATCCGGCTCCCGGGGCTATCCCAGCGCTGCCCTGCTCCGGCCCCCCCCATGAGCCGGGGCACCGCCGCCGCCCCCCGCCCCCCACGCTGGTGTCTATGGAAGTGATGGACGGGCCCCTCAACCTGGCTCATCAGCAGAGCAGGAAAGCAGACCGGTCATTAGCTGCAGGGAAATACGAAGAGGCCATTTTGCATCACCAAAAGGCAGCCACATATCTTTCTGAAGCCATGAAGCTGACACAGTCTGAGCAGGCTCAGTTATCACTGGAATTACAAAGGGACAGCCACATGAAACAACTCCTGCTTATTCAGGAGAGGTGGAAGAGGGCGAAGCAGGAGGAAAAGTGGAAAGCCCAGCAAACTCCTGACGGAGCCCCCCATCTTCTGGCAGCCTGCAAGCCACTGATGGAGGATGTGTCTGAGGGCCAGAGTGCGCTCTGGGCTCAGCAGGCTCATCCCGCCCCGGTGCCAGCCATCCTGAACAGGGATCCAGACACTCTCCTTTTTCTCCTTCAGAAGAGGAAAGACCCCACAGAACCGTGTCCTGGCAGCAAAGTCCCAAAAGATGACAAAACCACCATAGAAGAGCAGGCAACCAAGATCGCCAACCTGAAGCGACGTGGAGTTTCTTGTGGCCGACAACGAAAGGTTGAGAAGAGCGAACAAGCAGCTCCGCGCAGAGAAAGCCAGACTCCAGAAGACCCCCCCTCGAGAAAGAGCTGGAGGCTGATGCCGACTTTGTGGAGAAATCTGAGCTGTGGAGCCCCACAGAGACTGCCTCCAGCCCCTCTACTTGGCTTCCGAACCCGGGAAAAGCCAAGGACATTCCTATCCCCAACCTTCCTCCTTTGGACTTTCCATCCCCCAAGCTCCTGCTTCTGGAACTCCCCAAAGATATTCTGAAAGGACTCATGAATAGTTAAGTGGATGGTCACAAGGGGCTCAAGGTGGTGGTGAGGGAGAGGCAATCAGACAACCAGAGGGACACCACGAGGCTCGAGGTGGTCTGCTCCAGGTGGAGGGTCATCAGGGGGAGAAGAGGCCTGGCCACGGCATGGAGAAGCGTCACGGGGAGGCCCACGCCAGCTGGGGTGTGGCCGGAGCTGTGGGAGCTGTGGGAGCTGGGGCGACTGCATGGACTCCTCCGGTTCTTCCCATTCCAATCAGGCTGCCCCCAGAAGAACTTTGCAAGCAGCAGTTGATTTTCCTTCTCTTCACTTCAGGGTTATGCTCTACGTAATAATTGATCCACAATGCCATAAAGGATAATGTGGCCTGGTCTGGGAGGAGGATCCCGTCCTGCCAGGATTCATGCCCGGCCTTCAGGGGTGAGTCCTCCACATGCCACGCTGTGCACTCCTCCTAGCGTGGCGCCAACCTCCGGACTATCAGGAGAAACGTTTCAACTTCCACTTCATGAAGAAAGGAACCAAATTATTAGTTCTGCTTTTTTTAATTATCAGTCTACATAATTAATCAGGGTGCATCTTAAGTTTTAACTTTGAGTTTGCTGTATTAAAATGTTATGCATAATTTACAAAACACCCAAGGAATCCTCCCTTTGTTCTGAATGGTGCATGAATGGAAGCAATGCTAGTTGGCAGTATTTAATTGCAAGAAATCAATAAAATAATTGTTTTATTAAAAAAAAATCCTACTTATTGGGGTGGCTAGGTGGCACAGTGAATAGAGCACGGGCCTTGGAGACAGGAGTACCTGGGTTTAAATCCGACCTCAGATGCTTAATAATTACCTAGCCGTGTGGCCTTGGGCAAGCCACTTAACCCCATTGCCTTGAAAAAACCTAAAAAAAAATACTACTTATCCTACAAATACTATTTTTGAAATGTTCATGAATCTCCTTGAAGTGAAATATTAAAATTTAAATTTGAATGATTTTCAAACATCAATATTAATAAAAAGTAAAATAATTCAATAGTGTTTTCTACAATATTTAAGTTTTAAAACCATCATAACTGAAACCTAATTTTTGAGCAGCCCAACTGGAATAGAGATGATTTCTGGGCCCCAAGTTTTAATGTCCAATAACTTTTTAATTCACCAAACACAAATAATCTAAAATGAAAAGGTTGGCATTAAAGTGGTCTGAAAGATCCACCATTTCTACCATGACTGGGACTATTCCTTACTCTCACAAACTGATTTTATTTTATGACATGGACTGAATGAGACACTAAAAGGTTCACCTAGCAGATTCTTAGATAACTGAGGAATAGTGCTCCCAGGACTAGAATACCCAGAAGAAGAACCACAATGGGAGAAAGAATGCATTATTAACAAGAGACTGAGTAAGATAGATTACCTCTAGATTAACTAAAGGTCAATTCTACACAAAATGGTATAGAGTCAAATTATGATTCAAATAAACTTATCAAAAACATTTCAAGAATGCTTTCACTTGATTTCATATTAGCATTCTCTTTGCCACAAATCTAGCGCAAGCTTTAGTAAATTCTATTGACCACCAAAGGTCAATAAGAAATATAAACAAAACCTTATCTCAAATATTGCTTTGATGAAAGTGAAATAGGGAATAATAATCTAGAAAAAAAGACATGGCACAGTAGTAATCCATACATTAAGAATAGTAAGATGACAATGCAAAAGATACATTCTAAATATCTGAACAAATTTTTAATTAAGAAATTAGCCTATTTAGAGATTAGTGATACTGAAACCTTAATTAGGTTTTGTTGGAGGTAAAATTATTTATAAATATTGAAAAATTATGAAGAAAAGTTACACCAAAACTATTGCCTTGTGGGGGAAAATCTTCTAATATATTTCACTCTATTTCATGAATGAATATGAAGAAATATACATTGCATATGTATGTGTTGGGGTTTTTTTTAAACACAAACATTTCTGGATTTCATTTCTCAAATGAAAACTCCTATACATTTAAAATCTTTTCAGGAAATATCTAGTCAGCAAAGCTCCTTTCCAATAACTATTAAATTGGTATCAGTTAAGTGAAAAAAAAAAATTGACTTCCCTGATCAATGTAGAGGCCTTGATTTCAATAAAGGTGATAATAGTTTCTCTAACCCTTGAGAACTACAAGCTCTCAACAGATGATCATCATTAGGCCCCTACGAAGGGTAAACACTCAGACTGTATAAATGTCTCTTATTAGTACATGGTCAGTCTGTTTAGCAACTCCAGTCCACCAGCCATATGGCAGTTGCTGCCCTCTGAGGTCCAATGTCAAGTCTTCAGGGAATCTCAAAAAGCAAGAACTATCCATTAGAGAACACTTCAGAAGACACTTGAAAGATTTCTATTAGAAGTATATAAAACAACTAATTATTGCTATAAGATTTTTAAAGGCTCTAACAGAGTTTAGAACACTAAAAAAAGGATTTGCCAATAATTTTTATTTAAAAAAAAACAAACTACAGCTTTTAAATTTGAGACATGTTACCCTGTGTCTTCCTATCTTTCTTACTTTAACCTCATACCTTCTCCTCCAACCACATATATAAGAAACTAACACATCAGTTAACAATAAATCAAAATTTAAACATGTCAGACATTAAACATAGATTTCCAGTTTGTCTATTTTCTGTAAACTGCTTAAAATAACCTTTCAGATTAAAATCTTTCTATAAACCCAAAATAAGTTTCATAGTATTTAAATTACAAAAATTCTTTTCTATCAGGTAAGCAGATGTATGTACACTTCATTCAAAATGTATTCATGTATTGTTTTCTAAATACTTTTAACCATTACTTATTTCCATTAAAAAAACAAATATTTAAGAAATTATAAGTAAAAATCAGACTAAAATATTCATCGTTGCATAAGATATTAAGCAGATAAGAAGGAAAATATCAAAGTGCTAAAAAAAAGCTTAAAAGTGGTAATGCAAAAAAATTTTCAAAAAAGGATAATAAGAAATAAACTACCAACAAATTTTCAGTCAACACAGAAACAAATCCTTCATCTAACACTGAATTGCCTAGGTTTCTAGAAAACAAAAACTGTAAATGTCTTTTAAAAAATTGTTACATTTTAACTATTTAGTGAACTGGGGTTTTTTTTATACTTGGGGGGACACAATAATAAATTTTCAAATACTGTTGCTTATTTAGGTTCATAACAAAAAATTCACCCTTGCAAGATATTTATTGTAGTAACAAATTTTTACAAAGTGTTATATAAAATTCATTAGTTCACTTTAATCAATTCTGTTATCCACAAATACATTCATGTCTGACAATCTAATTCAAAAAAGCAATTACAACTTCAGTTCTTATGTAAAAAGACAACGGAAAACAACTTCGTTAAACCAGTAAAAAGAATGAAAATCTAAAGAAAACAGATTAGGAATGATTTATATGAATTCCTAGTGCTGAAGTTAATTACAACTAACCCAATAAAATAGTGCCTTTATTATTGTACAGCAAGTAATAGCACTAGATGTAAAAAACAGACTCCTTCTGCTGACTTGCATGCTCAATCCCACAGCACACTACATTAAGAATTAAACATGTAGTAAATAAGCCATACAGAAAACAGCAGTTTTTAACTAAAAGCAGAAGACTCCCCTGCTGTTTAACCATTTGGGGTCTTCCACTCTGAACAGTGAATGCAGTAAACTGATACCATGTTCTTTTGAAGCAAATGCCTAAAGTTAAACCTGCAACAAAAATTTCATAGAATGAGAGAATATCAGAATTATAGCATCCTTTAAAAATCCTAGGGTTCACAAATAGCATTTAATAATTGAGGAAGCTAAACTTATGAGAGGTAAAGGGAATGATTTAGGAATTTTATTTCATCATTTAACCAGACATAAGAATGAAATAGAATAAGCAGAGGAAAATGCTCTTTTAAAGGAATTGTAAGAACTAGTTCCAGTGTTCCAAAACGACAAAGATGGGTTTAGAAAGGAAGTTTATGGCACATTTAGAATAACAAATCAGATCCTTTTAAAATTTCCAATTCTTTTATTTCCCTCCAGTACTTAGCCCACTCCCCAGACCCCAATCAGCCATATATAAAGGCTGCCTAGGACATGTCATGGTACAATGGATTATTAATTTATGTCCTTCAAATGCGATATCTCAATGGGTAATAGTAATAGAAATGTTTGACCAATGATACGAGAATTCCTGAAGCTTCCAGTGAAGAAAAAAGTCTGCAGGTACACCAAAAGGATGTCTGCAGCCAAGTACTCCTCAGTAGATCCAGAAATTGTAATGGCATCAAAAATGCCACAGAAATGTAAGCACACAAAAACACTGGTGCTTGCCAGATCCATTTTATAGATTCTGTGAGTCTGAGAGATGCATGATTATAGCACTATTAAAATAGGGAGCAGAAATTAGACATCAAACAACTTTTTACTCAGAAGTATCCAGCTACCTCTACAACAAAATTTTGTAAGTTCTCTGTGACCTCAGTACAGGGATGGTTTCATTTTTGTCTCTCTGTAGCAGGGAAACATCTTACAGAAAGTAGTCTCTTAATAAAAGCAGTTTATCCCATAGTTCTGAATGATTATAATTTGTCCCTTTACCAAAAATTTAAGGTTTTTGCCTAAGTGATTGTCATATAAAAGAGACAGTAAGTAAAAATTCTAGCCACTTAAAAAAAAGGTTAATTTAAATTATCAATATTATAAGCTCCACTTACAAAAAACTTAAGATATTTCTATTTTATAAATTGACTATCATATTTAATTATTGCCAAGTTCATGATTCTCATATTTCAAAACAGATATGAATTAGGATGATTACAGGTAGCTCTCTATTCACATTCACATGCAAATTGAAAAGCACCAAATTAATCAAATAGGTTCTCTTACTCTCATTTGTCTAAACAACTATTGCCAAAATTAAAGCAAAGTTCTCAGGTAAGATGAGAACATTTGGAGGAGGTAGGGTAGAATGGGGTAAAGCAGGCCAAAGACTGTTTTTCTAATAGTGCTTCTATGACAATCCCTACAACAACTATATCTTTTTTCAAGAAGGGAAGATATTAATAACTCAAACAGAAACATAAATGCACTGATAACAATAGTTAGCAAATGAATATAATTTGATGCTCAATTGAAAATTTACTTCCTCCAAAATTATGCAGTCATATTCTGCAGGAGCTCAACACTCAACTGGTATACTAATTAATAATTTTCATTAAGGTCAAAAATATGAAAAACTTCACATGTAGAAATTAGTGAACTCAAGAGAGAACTAAATAAAAATCAAAATATAGGTATTTCAAATCTTTAAAGCTTGAAGGGATAAAGGGTTAAATAGTTTGAGCTCTAGAGAAGGAACTCCAAAATCAATTGTCTAGTCCTATCTTTTCACTTTACAAATTATGCCTAGAAGGCTCATTTGCTCAAGGTCAAATAGGTCATAAGTAGCAGATGCAAAATTTGAACCCAAGTCTTCTGACCATATCTAGCACATTTTGCACAAAACATAAAAGCACTAATTTATGAGTCAGGAAACAGGTTTAATTCTTAGATCTGACAAAGACCAGCTTGGGGTAGGAAAATCACCTACCGTCTCCAACCCTCAGTGTTCTACTCTGTAAAATGAAGGTAATAATATTTGTATCACATACATAAAAGAATTTAACAAAATAATTTTGTAAAACAAAGGGTTATATAAATGTGAGAGATATCACTATCCTTAAACAGCAACAATGCAATGGAATTTACAGGTGCAAACTAGAGCATGTCAAAAAGAAGGAAAACTTAGTAAATGTACATTAAATCAATTAAAATTATCTTTTTAATTCTTTTAAAAATAATTTAAATCTAGTCAACTCTTAAAGAAAATCTACATCTCTAGGAATGTTAACAAGATAACCACATATTGATTCTCTAAAAGTTATCCTGGTTTGGTACTTTGAGTTTTAGAAATCTAGTTTGCTTTACAAAGGGCATAATACTAATTATAAGGCCAGGAAGATGATATACTAAGAGTTACATAGATGAACTAGGGGTGGCACACTAATCCCACACAATCACTTCTAAGACTCAGAGAAGTAATAAATGATACTGGACAATGTTAAATAAGATGTCAAATAAGCATCACAGCATACCTGACTTGCCTAACAAGGAATATAAAACTGCCCAAATCCTTTCAACGTATCCAGACTCTGATTCCTACCTGACTACACAACTTCACAAACAAATTTGCTACAATCTATTTGTAAAATGCAATTTTCTCCCTTTCTTTCTATGAACATAAACTTCAGAATATCCTTTGCTAATATAAATCCACTGGGCATATTTATAAAACAACAACTTGCATGGATATGTCTTTCTCTATAAATGGCACACACTAATTCAACAAGCATTTTTTAAGAACCTACACAGGTGCTCCACTAGGTCTGAGACCCAAAGACAAAAAAGACAAACACAAAACACCAGCAAAAAACCCTGAAACAGCTTCTGCTATCAAAAACTTCCAAATTCTATTAGGGGAAAAACAACATGAAAACATAAGAAAACACAAAAAAACATAAGAAGTAAATGCAAAGTTATTTAATGGGGACAGGGTGGATGGACACATCTCAGATAGGAGGTGCCACTTTTAATTAAGCATTGAAGGGAGGTAGTGATAGAAAAGTTAAAATTAGTTTTTGCCCTATATTTGATGATATTGCTAACATTTTTAAAATAAGTACTCTCAGAAAAACTGTCAAAATAGTACTGTTATTGATTTTAATTTACCAAATGCTAATTCTAAGGTGAAAACTCTAAAGTCAAAGACTTTTATAGACCCTACAATACCCAGATATGGGATACATAATGAGTTATATTTGCAATCAGCACTGAAATACAACCATCAGTCAACATCTGTGCACATACTATATGTAAACACACGATCCCAGAGCAAATATTGAAGGGAACAAATGAGTTACTAGTCTTAATAAAATTGACAATAAAATGAAAAAAAGAATAGGAAGGAAACACACACACACACGCACACACACATTACTTGCATGTGTGTATAGGTATAAAATAACAAAGCAGCACAAGAAAGCTATGAAAACTAAACAAAGTTGTAAATTTCAAGAATGAAATTATTCAACTTTCTGATTTTCCATGTGCAAAAACTGAGTCCTAGAAACCAAAATTCATCCAGGATTCTTTGACAGAAAAAGCAGTAATAATCTTTATACTATAATAAACTAGCCACTTTCTACTAGAGATTTTAAGCAAAGAGAACTTATTGGAGTAACAGAGGGGTAGGAGGGTCTTGAATCAACAACCTTATTTAATGTATAACTTTCTCTATACCTAGATAATAGTTTTATACCTTGATCATATTAGCAGATGAAAACACCATTGCTGATTCAATCAATCAATTGAAGACTTTCAATTCTTAAAAGTCCATCAGAGAAGGAAACTGACACTCAGACAGGGTAACTAGCATTTCCAACACTTAGAAACCAAGAGAGATAAATGAATGTCCTCTGACTTCAAAACTGTGTCCCTTTCACTGAATCGTATTTCTGGAATAAGAAATAATCATCTTCCTTTTCTGATGTAATGTGACTCTAGACAATTTTAATGATTAAATCCCATACATTTTTGTAAAACATCACACCAAAAATCCCATATACTTTCCACATCTTTCTGAGTGTAGATGACTGATTCCATGTAATGTAAAAAATGCTACAGAAAAAAGTCAAGAATATAAACAGGGACATGAACACAGATTCCTTCAACTGCAACTGTTATAAAGCCAAAAAGAAATGTTAGCATTTACTGGGCATTCCAACGTCCTGTATTCCTCCCATTTGCTAAACCTTTTTCATAGTTCCAAGTTAAACAGACTAGTTGTAAAGCAGCAGGATGCCAAATTAAAGCCCACTTTATTTTCAGAGGTCTCCACACTCCAAGGCTGACTTCCTGTCAGGAAGAGTTCCATTTCACTGCATAGCCCAATCAGCAGGGAACTTACAGAATTAAGTGCCAGTTGATATTACTTTGTTTTGCATTTACCACCCATGAGAATATTGTTCAAAGATCTAGTTATAGAGTCAGCATGGTATCATCCTTCTGACTAGACTGCTAAGCCACGGGGTATGTTCCCCATTCCACAAAATTCCCCTTAAATGGTTGTGTTTTTGAAGTCCTAGTGTGCTGGTGAAGCAACAGGATACCTTGAATTTCAGAAAAAGATATTACATGTGAAATTAAGTTACAATCATTTTAACTTTAAATATCAAGGAATTCCACTTATTATAGAAAGGTTTTTCCTCATAAGTTTTCACCCAAACTCAAAGAGTTTTTTTAAATATCACCTTAACAAAAATGTCCCAACAAAAAATAAAAATTCTTTTATTTCATAAAATAAACTGAACATTTTTTTAAATTTTCTTTAAGAGAGGAAGGGCTTAGTATCTTGAGCAAAAATTAACTATCTATCTATCTATCTATCTATCTATCTATATAAAATAGTCAAGAATCTAAGTCTTTTCTAATATTAATTTAAACAAATTCAATAAATATTTTTTGCCAAATCATTATAGAATAAAGACCTATCAGGTGGATGAATTTCAGATAACTCTTTAAAGTTACAAAGTTATCTTAGATTTCCCATATCCAATTTCCTATATTTCAGGTCTTGAACATTTCCAAGGCCTACTCAAGCAAGACATAAATACCATCATTAGATGTCCAATCCATACTTCAAAATTCTTTCTTTTTATTCTAAAAAAGATACTGTTTCTGTTTCATACAAAATTTAAGGTTGAAATTAAAGTAACAGTGCTTTTCTGTAATACTGTACAGAAAAATTATAATAGCCGGATCTCTGTTCCCAGTTTTTATCTATTGTAACAGTAACATTCACAGAATCTCTCAGGGAAAAAAAACCAAACAAACAAAACCTAGGTGATTACTCTTAGGCAGAAATTACCAGTAATATTTTAACTCAATATGTACTAACAGTGAATCAAAGGGCTCAACAATGTATTCTTATTGATTTTTCTCCTGACCAAAAAGGTCATGGGCACTGACACTACTAAGTCCAATATATGTAAATTAAGATCCCTGCGATGCTCAAAATAAAACCAACCAAGAAACTATACTCTATAAAATTGGGGGGAAAGGGGAAGACAGAAAGAGAGAGAAAGAGTGAGGGAAGGGGAGGGGGAGGGGGAGGGGGAAGGGAGAGGGAGAGGGAGAAGAGAGAGAGGTGCATTCTTCCAGAATTAAGAAAGAAAACAATGTGAAAATAATCTAAGTAATGAAAGATGGTTTTGGCACATGGGAATAATTAGAACAAAATAATATGATGGATAAAGGAATGATGGTTATGTGAGGAAATGCATACTTTTTTCACTAAAACCACTATGGAGTAAAAGGATACGATAATACTTTTAATTTGAAAATTGTTTTGAGAACTGCTTACTGTAGAAGAAACTTTTAAGGCTATAAGAAAAGGTTAAGTACAGTATACATTGACTTTTATATAGTTACTATCTAAGATAATGATAAGAAGGAGTGAGGACAATGCTTTTTGGTAAACACATTTTTTATTAAAATGAGGAAATTCAAAACATTCAGAATTATGTCATTAATTTTTTGGGAAGATAGATATAGTAAATTATCACAATATCTTGGTGAACAAAAGTGATGGTGGTTGAAAATTATTGTGCTTTTTTAAAAATTTACATAAAGATGAGAAATTTCTGAGAAATAGATCTGAATTTGAAGAGGAACAGTTACAGCTTCTCATACTATTCAAGGTGATATTTTTAAAAGAGATTTTTATAAATATTTTTGTTTTTATATCATCAACATTTCTCTCTATAATCTTTCTCCCTCACAGGGTCCAGAAAAATCATCCCTTCTTGTTTGGTTGGTTTTCTGCTTCTATTTTTGCAAGACAATGGGGTTAAGTGATTTGTCCAAGGTCACACAGGTATCTGATGATGAAGTATCTGATACCATATTTGAACTCAGGTCCTCCTGACTCCAGGATCAGAGCTCTATCCACTGTGCCACCTAGCTTCCCCCCAAAATCATCCCTTATAACAGAGAATTTTTTAAGGCCTGAGGAAAGAGGAAAAAATGAGCATAACCAATCAACACATTTGAAAGGACTTAGTTTTATTTGCAAGGTTATATATCTACATATTTTATCATCCAAAGGAAGTGCTGGGTGGCAGCAGAACCTTCATATTGCAACCTTATTCTTTTCCATTTTTAACATTCAGATTCAACAGTTTATAGTTGCTGTTCTTTCAACAGCTATTTCTAACAGGACAACAATATTAGAACAAATTCATATACATAATTTGTTTAGTTATTACTCAATTTGAAATGTGTCAATTATATTTATGTTTCTTCGATACTCCAGAAAGTGCTGTGAACATTTTAGTATACATGAGTCATTTCTGTATTTGACTCCATTGGTGTAAATAGTAGCATCATATGAACATTTAGTCACTTTATTGACAACTATATATTCTACCTATAGAAATATATTAATGAGAATAGCATTTCCTTATTTGAGCCATGTATTATAGATATTGTGATTCATACTTCCCATCTTATGTTAATAAGAGTGAGAGTTGACAAGCAGATGAGCAATGTCATCCACTGAAATCTGTGCAATGTGTCAAAAAGTGTATATTTACTTAGGTAATTAGCAGAGTCTAAATTATGATATGATGCTATCATTCTTACAGGGAAGAAGTAACAAGTGTTTCTTCAGAACTTTAAAATCTTCAAAGGAACCTGAGTTGAAAAAGAAAAACACGGGACCTGAGTTGGATTTTTTTCTAATATGAGTGTTTCAAAGGATAAAAAGAAGGGAGGCTAAGAAAAAAAAAAGATATACTAGTAAATAATGGGTGAAAGGCATGGAAAATCATATTTATCAGAACTGAAGAATGTGAGGAACAAACATGGAGGAAGGAGGGAGGGGAACAATCACCAGATAGATCTCAATCTTAATGAAAACAAAGAAAGGCTTAAAACACATTGCCTGACGTAGAAATCCATAAAGTTAAACTAAGGGAGCAGAATCATAAGAACAATTTTTATAAGGACAGAAATAAAAAAAAAACTTTGCATGACCTAAGAATTCTTGTCAAAACCATTCAGCAACTATGTTACCAGAGGATCTGTAACCCATCTTG
This sequence comes from Macrotis lagotis, assembly GCF_037893015.1. Lineage (NCBI taxonomy): Eukaryota > Metazoa > Chordata > Mammalia > Peramelemorphia > Peramelidae > Macrotis > Macrotis lagotis. The sequence continues at coordinate 117,515,395 of NC_133660.1, read as the reverse complement.
TTACCCATCTCTTGATAGAGAAATAAAGAACTTAAGATTCAGGAAGTAGACAGAGCAATTCCATGAATTCAATCTGTTTGATCTGTTACATGTTTATTTTTCCCTTTCTCTTAACTTTCAATTGGCAGGGTGGGTATATATGTGAATTGACAATTGCTAGAAGAGTAGACTGGTATTCAAAGAGCCACAAGAACCAGAACCCAAATTTTCAACATTTCCTGGATTATGTAAAAAAGCAAGAAAATTCTAGAAAAATACTGACTTCTGCTTTTACAGACTACACTAAAACCTTAAACTATGTGGACCACAACAAAATATAGTGAGAGTACTAGATCATCTTTGTCTCCAGTGGAACCTGTATGCAGGTCAAGAACCTGAACATGGAAAGCGATTGATTTAAGACTGAAAAAGGAGTACAACAAATTGCATATTGTCACCTTATTTATTTAACTTATATACAGAATACATAATGCAAAATGTAGGATTGATGAATCAAAATTCAGTATTAAAGTTACTGGCAGAAATTCTTATTAACAATCTCAAATATGCAAATCATACCACTGTGGTGGTAGAAAATAGAGAAATTAAGAAGCCTCTTTCTTAATGAGGTTGTAAAAGTTGATACAAAGTTTAACAAACAAAAAAATAAAATCCAAGTGTTTGGCAATTGGCCCCATCATTTCCATATAAACAGTCAAAGAAGAAATAGAAGTACTGTCAGATTTTACATTCTTGGGCTCAAGGAACAGAGAAGATGGTGACTGTGGTCAGAAATTTAAGATATTTGTTCCTTGGAAGGAAAGCTATGGTAAATCTGGGCAGCATCCTAAAAAGTATAGATATCACCTTGACAACAATAGTCTGTATAGTCAAAGTTATGATTTTTCCAGGAGCAACGTATAGCTATGAGAATGGGTCTGTAAGGAAGCTGAGTACTACAGAACTGATGCTTTCAATTTGGACTGCCAGAAGATTTTTCAGAATTCCTTAGACAGCAAAAATGATCAAATCAGTTAATATTTAAAGTAATTGATTCAGGTTATTCAGTGAAAGGTCAAATATTTACATGATTTGGTCACATAAGTAAGGCAAAAGGAAAAGAGGATGGCAGAGGATAAGATGGATAGATAGTGTCAAACAACAAACATGTGCTTGGACAGATTTTGGAAGATAATGGCAGATAGAAAGGCCCTAGCATCCTTTATAAGTCCATGGGGTCTAAAAGATCTGGCTGGTCATGATCAAACAACTGAACAACAATGGAGGGATAAGCCACAGAGATGATAGGGAGATTATCAATAGTGATGCAGAAATGGTGGGAGGGAGACGGGGTTTGAATTTTTTTTTTTAAATGCACAGTAATAGAAGTAAATTGAAAAGAAAGCATAGACTAATATGACAGTTTTGAAGGTAATTCATGAAATTGATTATATATTTTTTCATTTTAAAAGTAAATAATTTAAGTAAAAATTATTTCATAAAAATATTTTATTTATGGTTTCCTATCTATATGTGGAAGTATTCTTTTCGTTATTAAAATAAAAAATAAAATTTTAAAAAACTTTCAGAAAATATATGAATTAATTCAAAGGAAGCAAATAGAAGAAATTTTACACAAGGGCCATAATAAGATAAAAAAAATACTGAAAGGCTTTAAAACACCATCAGCACAGTAACTATAATTATAGAAGATGGACAATGAAGGAAATCAAACAGGAAGCTTAGCTATAAGTGATGAATAACAATGATCAGACAAGTCCAGTGAACAACTGTCTTTGTTACAAAGGAGAGTTCTACCAGGGAGGAGGGAGGATCATTATGAAATGATAATGATATTTTTTAAAAGCATCAGTGAAATATTTTAAATGATCCTCAAGTAAACATGGGAAAACAAAAGTACAGACCTTGCTGCTATGCATTAACCTGCTCTAGCACTGCAATACTGTCTTCTTTTACTTTCAACATTTAGATATCAACAACCATTTATTAAATGTATACTATATATAAAGCACTACACTAAGCACTGAGAATACAAGAACAAAGTGAACCAGATCCAGCCCTCAGGGAACTTATCACCATAGGAGGCACAAGTTACATACAAGTATAGACAAAATGAATACAAGGTTATTTGGGAGGAGTTCAGTAGCAGTTGAAAAGATCAGGAAAACTGCCTTTTGGAGGTGCTATCTCACTCAAATCTTGAAGGAAATTAGGTATTTCAAGAGATGGAGAAAAGAAGAGAGGATGTTCCAAACATGAGGGACAGTCAGAACTAAGTGACTGGACAGAGACGATAAATGGGGGTAGCTGGGTGGCACAGGGGATAGAGCACCATCCCTGGAGTCAAGAGGACCCAAGTTCAAATCTGGTCTCAGACACTTAATAATTACCTAGCTGTGTGACCCTGGGCAAGTCACTTAACCCCACTGCCTTAAATAAATAAAAATTTAAAGTAAGAGATGATAGATGAATACAGAATATAGAATAAACTACTTGATTTATATTTAATATATAATAAAATAATTTATATGTTAATTAGCAACATCATGAATCATGAAAAGTAAGAAAAGAGATTAGAATCCCAAAAATACTGCAGATAAATTATGAATTTTTGAGGGAATATATTTATACAATCAGACTAAACTAGATCTCAGCTTGTGCACTAATCAAAATAAAAGGTTCCAGTGACCAGTCAAATCTTTCCTATATAAATTATTAAGTATAAAATGGGACTCAGAACTTAGTGAACCCAGTTCCTGATCATGCCAAGGAAATAGGCTGAAAGAACCCTGACAATTCAGAACACAATCTTGTGGCTGAAAAGAAAACTTCAGTGCTAAGTGCAAATGAAATGGAGATACTCCTGGGAATTGGATTTCCCCCAATCCTTCTGGGTAGTATTAATCAGTATGAAGTATAAGTTCTAAATGATAAAGTAATAATGTTTATGCTTAACTATCTTAATTTAAAGTTTTATTTTTTATTTCTGGAAGCAAAATTGAAAAGTATTTTAATGCCTCATTCAATTAGTAGTCACTATAATACTACTTAAACTAACACATATTAAAGCATTCCTGATAACTAAATCCATATAAATGTGTATAAATCATTTCAGTTTATGCATCAACATTAGTAACTAACAAGTAATAGAGGAAATTATAAAAAGAACACAAATTAACATATACTCTGACCCTTGGTAGCTTCATGAACAAAAGTGGAAAGGGATTAAGGATGGTAAGAGATACATAAAAAAATATAGTTCAGCTATAAGAAATTAGAGAAGCTGAAGATTTTACACATAGGCCTTCTGATTCCATATCATGAACACTTTCTTCAAAAAATGAACTGGTAGGCCCTGAACCTAGTAGCCACCAAACAACAGAATAAAGGATAAAACATATCATATTTTTATTTTCTTCAGATATTTATTATCTCCTTTTCCATTTGGTCAATTCAGCTTTTTAAGGCATTCTTCTCCTCACTGGCCTTTTTGGATTCCTTTTTTTTTTTCCATTTAGCCCAAACTTATTTTTAAGATGTAATCATCTTTGGTAATATTCTGTATCTCCACCAAGCTACTGACTCAGTTTTCATGATTTTCAGCATTGCTTTCATTTCTCTTCTCAATTTTTCTTCTACCCCCTTTCTTAATTTTCAAAATCTTTTTTTAAGCTCTTCCATGGCCTAAGACTAATTCATATTTTTCTTGGTTGGCTTTGGATGTAGAAGCTTTGACTTTGTTAACTTATCATCTTCTGAGTGTGTATTTTGATCTTCCATATGAACAAAGTAATTGTCAATGGCCGGATTTTTCTTCCATTCTTTGCTCATCTCCCAGCCTTTGACTTGATCTTAACTCTTTATTAAGGTGGAGTTCTGCTTCCAGGGTGGAGGAAGCACTGTTCCTAGGTTTGGGGGTTTTTTTACAGCTGTTCTCAGAGAGAACCTCCAGCGACCTGGAAGTTGTCAATTCTTCCAAGGTCTTATGAGAGGCTATGACTGTTCTCCAGGCCTGTGTTCTGGTATCTGAATGACCACAAGTCCTCCCATCTGCCCTGGAACTGTGAGAAGGGTCCCTGCTCCACCACAGGCAATAAGCTGTATTGTACCTCTGCTTCTTTTCCTGAGACTGGGACCAACCTGTGACCTGGATCTGAGTATGGGCAAAGCCACAGAGTCCTGCCTCAGGGATAGCAAAGAGACCTCCGCAGTCTCCCTGACCCCCTTATGTCCATGGGCTGAGAGCTCTGGAAGCAGCTGCTGGAGGCTCTAGAGGCCTGTTCCTGATTCCCTAGACCAAGCAGGCCTAGGCTCCACTTTCACTCTGGTGCTGCAGTTTTCCTGCTGACCTTCCAAGTTGTCCTCAATTCATGGGCTAAGAAGTCTGGATCTAGGAGCCCTATGGTATTTTTCTGAATGACTGGAACCTGTTCAATCCATTGTGGTAGCACAAGCTACACTGCAGGTCCTTTTGTAATAGACCCTTCCAAGTTGTGTTGGGCTAGAAAATTGTTTCACTCCATCTTTTTTGTGGATTCTGCCATCCTAGAAAGGTATGTGGAATGGTTTGGGAGAGAGCTCAAGGAGTCCCTGAATTTACTCCACCATCTTGGCTACTCTCCCCAAAATAGATTATATTTTTAAGAATAAAAAAATTTTTTTTTTGAAATTTCAGGGATCCCTAACTCATCTGTCTATGCACAGCCAGAGGAAAAACTCATCATTAACTTGATAATTTAAAAAAAAACAAGAATGACAATAATAAGACATATATATATATATAGTACAGTTGAAATTATTCTGAACTCATAAATTTAAAGAAATGACTAAAAAAATAAAAAAATGGGAAATGGAAAAGAGAAATGACATCAACAAAAGTAAAAATTTATCCAGAACTTAAAATCAATATACCTCTTTTTTTTTTTTTAGATTTTTGCAAGGCAAGTGAGGTTAAGTGGCTTGCCCAAGGCCACACAGCTAGGTAATTATTAGGTGTCTGAGACCGGATTTGAACCCAGGTACTCCTGACTCCAGGGCCGGTGCTTTATCCACTGCGCCACCTAGCTGCCCCAACTTAAATCAATATAAACAACAACAGAAAAGAAACAAAAAGAACTCAAAAAGTGCCCAAACAACAAATAATTTGACTTATATGAAAAATGGGTAGCAAAAGCAACAAGTTGGAATATAAAGATGTCTTTAAAAATATTAGATGAAAAAACATTAAGCAGAGAAAAGCAATGGAAAATAAGGCCAGTACAAACAAAATATGACAAGATAGCCAACTAAGCAAAATCAATTCAAGGGCAATCTAGGGTAAAAATGTAAAAGGACTTAAAACAACAAAAAAAAATGGACAGTCATTTAACAAAAATAATTTTAACAATCTCTATTCTCCATCAAGAATAGTGGAACCCCAAAGTCCTGGAATTTCCAGCATCATAGCCCTCAGGGTGCTCACTAAGTAAGTAAAAATGGAACTAGAGAGAATGCAGAAAAGGAACTCAAATGATACCCAGTTTATAGAGATTTGTGTTAGAGGCAAAATAATGGGAAAGGAAGTTCAGTACTAATACACCAAGGAATTAGAATATACCAAAAGCACAGAAGCTCAGACATCTCTGATAACTCCTACAAAGTGACAAAAAGAACAATTACTAAGACACATACAATATGTACACATAATACATACATATATATATATATATATATGTATATGTATATGTATACATACACACACACACACACACAAACACAGTTTCAGGTTTCAATAAGCCATTGAGTATAATGGCACAATGGTTATCACTAAGCGTAACATACTCTCAATTTACCAGTCTACTCTGAATAGCAATGGTAGCTATGTTACTTCCCAAACCTCGAAGATTTAAAAAAAAAAAATTCTTGTTTCACATTAATGCCTACCTTAATCTAGTTCTAGTCTTCTTTCCTAAGTTTACATTACTCTCCTTCACAAACATTACAAACCTAGCCAATGGACCCACTTACTATTGTTCACACATAAAACTCAATCTCCTAATACTGTGTATTTACACAGTCAGAATCAAGATTGAAATATACACCATCTTGCCTTCTGCCTCAACAAATACCTAGCCTCCTTCAAAATCCAATTTAATCAGGTATTTCCTTCTACTTAAGTTTAACAGTGGGGTGGCTAGGTGGCATGCTGGATAAAGCACCGGCCTTGGAGTCAGGAGTACCTGGGTTCAAATCCGGTCTCAGACACTTAATAATCACCTAGCTGTGTGGCCTTGGGCAAGCCACTTAACCCCATTTGCCTTGAAAAAAAAAAAAACCTAAAAAAAAAAAGAAAAAGTAAAAAAAGTTTAACAGTAACTAGCACATGATTACAAAAAAAATGTGGGAAGAAAATGGAGGAAGACTAAGAAAAAGGAGATTCTTAAATGCTTAAAAATATATAGTAGGTAACAAATACTAATATCTCAGATTTAAATAGCACTTTAAAATTTCTAGGCTTTGTCCTCACAAAAGCCCTTGGAACTAGTTCCTTTTCAAACGTTCAATTTTACTTTCAAAAGAAGTTGTTTCATTTTTCCACTTGGACAATTTTACTTTTTATGTTTTCTTCAGTCAATTTTTCATAATTCTATCGCATGACTCTCATTTCTTTTCCCAACATTTCTTCTTCCTCTTTTTTCAGTTTTTAAAATCTTTTTAAGTTTTTCTGATTGACTTTATTTTTAGGGTTTTTTTGCAAGGCAAACGGGGTTATTCACTATGCCACCTAGCCGCCCCTTTTTAAGCTCTTCCAAGAGGACTTTCTGGATTTGAGACCAATTCATAATCCCCTTGAGGCTTCTCATGTAGGTTTTTGTCACTGCTTTCTCTTTTCAAGTTAGCATTTTTAATCTTCCCTATTAGCATAATACCTTTCAAAGATAAGTGCTCTTTTTGTATTGTGCTCATTCTGAAAGTTGAGCTCTGCTCCTGAGGCACTGAGGGTACAGGCCTAGACTTTTGGTGCTGAGGGCTGGGGGTCTGGTCTCTGGTTTTCTGCTCTGATGTCTCAGTGCTCCAGTCTCATCTGCTCTACCAATGATCCCTGTGAGGGCTCCAACTTTGTCTTCCAGACTGGGACTGGGACCCTCACTGCTGGCCTGGGCTGTTGTACCACTGAGCTACAGAGCTGGGTCCCAGGTGCTTCAGTTAGTTCAGTGTCCTGTGGCTAAGAGCCTCCTGCTGCTCCTTTCCTAGCTCCCCTGCCTCTGCTGGGCTGCCTTTTCACACATATGAGACAACTTTCCTGAAATTCCTCCAAGATATATTGAGCTGAAAAGTTGTTTCACTGTTTTTTGGGGCAGTTTTTGTGGGTTGTCACTTTAAAATCTGTTTAGAAGCTTCATTTAAATTTGCTTCTGGAAAAGTACTAATAGCTTCCTAACTTCTTGCCACCATGTTGGCTCCACTCAGGAAATTCAGATCTAGATAGTTCAAATGCAATTTCTGGGTCTTTCAAAATAAGGAAACAGGAGCAAAATATTTAAAAAACTTATTTTTAGTCACACAGCTAGTAAATGTCAGAATGACAGGTCATATATGAGTGCTCTCCTCATTTCAGTTTCAGTGTTTACTCTACTAAAAAATAGCAGTCACTTAAAACTTACTTGGAGACCTAAGTAAAATGCTGCTTTTTGAAAAAAATAATAGTAATTCTGGCCTAACAAAGAAATTGAATTACAATAATTGTTTCAAATATTAACTATAGAACAATTTTATTTCCAGGTTCCAATATCTTTCCTGTTCTTCCTAAGTTGATACAGAAACAGAAATCCATTTTTTGAAATTTCTCTAATGTATAGGTTCTCAAATTTTCTGGTCTCAGGATGCCTGATAAAAAAAAAAAGAGTCTTGAGGATAGACAGACCATGCTCATTAATAATAACACTTGTGCAAAAATTTACTGAAAAGTTTAACAAGCAAGATTATACTAGAAAGATAGCCTCATCTTTTCAATTATCATTAAAGATAGTTTCAAGGGAAAAATCACTACTTTTTTTTAAGTGCTACACTAAAAGAACTTCTGTAAAACAATCTCACAAATTAAACTGCCACAAATGTTATCCTTCCTTAAATACACTAGACTAATGAAAGAATGTCATTCCTTTAATAGGTGACATGAAGGCACAATATTAGATAATATAGGTAGAATACTTTGTATCCTTAAAGTGTTACATAAAAGATAATTTGTTGGTTTTTTTTATAGGTGGTGGGTGGTTGTTTTTTTTTAAATAATTAAACAAGGGATCTTAAAAACTAAAGAGAGCAAGCAGCATTATGATCTCTGAAAATGACACTGATGGAGGTGGAACTTTTCATTATGTAGTTGAGGAAAATAAACTGGCATTAATGGTATCTATTCATACTCAAAGGATCAAAAAAAAAGTAAAAATGCAAAAGAAAATCACCAAATGTTATGTATTAAGAATTAACCAGTGGAAAGAATCAGAGGAGTATGAATGTTGAGATGAAAAGGATCATTGAGATCATTTGTGAATCTTCTACTTTTATGGTTGAGGAAGTGACTCCAAGAACTCATTCAAGGACACTCGACTAAGCAAAGAACCTGGACCCAAATCCTAAGACTTCATAAGGAGCAATTTCTTCATAGTATCACACCACCTCACAGAAAAATGGAGAAGCATGAGAAGATAAGAAAAGGGATAAACTAAGAAGATATTTAATTACAAAGAACAGAATATGACTTCAGTGGGAAAAAAAATCAAACTAATCAAGACTTGTTGCTACTGGACTACACTGAAAAGGAGTATAGTTTTAAAACTAGTTAAAAATTTCATATTTAAAAAATCAAAAAAAAAGCTAAAAATAAGAATGACATGTATAGTATATGTGTGAGAGTATATAAGACTCCAATCCACTGTGACAAAGAAACACATCTCAAAATTGCGAACCTAATATATTTTGATAATATTCAATTTAAAAATATCAAAATTAAATAGCACTTTATTACAACTTTTACTGGTTTAATCACTCAGACAGGACAACACCCCAGACTATACAGTGGTTCTAGTTTTTCTATATACTGTATGCATTTCTGATAAATGGGAAAAGAATAGATGACCTGGCAGAAGGCTCAGACAATAACATGTGATTTACAGGACATGAATGCAGCTACTATAAGATTTATCTGACAGCCCTCTCCGATAGTGGACTGTTGAGTATCCGATGGAATGATTTCTAGTCTGGAAAGTCTACTACTGAGTAGCCATACACATTATTTATTTATTAGATGTTTTGGGTTGAAACCATTTTTAAATGATGCACTTCACAATGCACAGCCATAAATTTGGCTTTAAACCCGAGAAGGGAGGTAGTGTTATTGGAATGTATGTCAGACTGAATTAGGATGAGCAATGCAACGCTTTTATAAAGTGGCCTTGAATGTAACGTCAATTCTTTCAAAAATGATATTAATGTCAAATAAGCAGGATATAAACATTTTGTACAAGAAGGCTGAAGTAATTTTAAATGTAACATTTCTTTAAATGTAGATGGTTTTTCACAAATGGTGGCACTTTCACAAATGTAAACATTTGAGATCTATTAAGTTTTATTTTGTGCAAATCAATTGGACATGTGACAACTTATTCCATTTTGATACATCAGAAAAGAAGTTTCCCAAATATCAAATGTCACCTGATATTTAAATAAAAAATTTTAAATCAAGTCTATACAGTTTCAATTGTTGAGTTATTTTATATAAACTATTTCTGGATAAACCAAACAGCAAAAAGAGCTCCTTTACAATAAAGATAAATACTGCTATTTGGGGGGTTGAGGGGTATTGCAGGGGGGGGGTAAGAGGAAGTTTTTTTTGAAAGGCTCATCTTTAAATGATTATTTATTCCATAAAATGTCTTCTTTAAAAAATCAAAGCAGAGAAAAGTAGTAATTCTGGACCGAAATGAATCATCATTATCCATTTCTGCAATGAAAAAATGTTTGAAAAAATAATTCTGGTAAAAAATTTTCTTAGTCCCTTTGATGCTAATGACAGTATATCCTACATATTTTTCAAATTTGGGTTTTAAACTCTCCTGTTATAAAAGGTGATTTGTTAAATACTAAGTGAAAAAATATAACAAGAAAATGAAAAAAGGAGACATATTCAGTGTTCTTGAATTTCACAAAATTAAATATCCGTAATTTGTAAAGTTTAAAATCACATTTGCAGATGTTAATTCACAAGTATTCAGATTATTTATGAGATTAAAAAGTAGTTTTTGACCTGATCTTTTGATCTTTGGCATGCAATCCTCTCCATCTCCTCTTAAAAAATTAATTAGAATTTTAGCAAGAAGCTATCAGCTCACTTACTCCAGTAACTTGCACCAAAAAAAATATATCAATCATCCTCAACCCATCCCCTCCCAATATCTACAAAATGTCGTCTTGAAATTGAATTTCATATCTCTTTAGCTTTCAAGTATAAAAAGACAGTTCACTTCTTAACAAAATAAATCACTTTTGTGATTGCCATACTGACCTTTTTGAATTAGGAAAATTCAAAGTGAAAAATGTAATTATCACTGCAGGACAATCTGTAAACATCTGGAGCTAATTTTTCCTTCATTTCTCACATTATTTTTCATAGTAAGCATATATTATTGGTGTAGTGAATTTTAACCTCAAAATATTTAAAAATTTATCAACTGAAAAATGTAATTTTTTTGAACTACAACCCTGAGGGTTCTTGTCTTTTGTTATTTACTTGGCTATGTGATCATCATATCCCATTTGATTAGATTAGCATTAAACAGCACTGTGACATGTATGACAAATAGGTGCATTAGTGCATGTCAATTACTACCTATCTTTTGGGCTTCAAACATTCAACTATATATGATAAACTAAAAAGACTATGCATATATACATATATGCATATATATATATACATACACACATATTTACATACACATATCTAAGATATTTTTCCTCATTAAAATATTTATCTTCCTCATTTTCTATAAAAAGCAAAACAAATTGCAATTATATCAATAAAAACAAATAGTTTATATCAATTTCAAATTTTATACAGGTCTCAAAGTGGTAATTAGCAATTTTATTCCAAAAAATAAAAAATAATTATTTCAATACAGAGAACTGTGGAGGAGATTGAAATTTGTTAACTGCCAAAGACATAGTGTTTTCTGAAGGAGATGATTAAGTTATGCAAACATGATTCTCACTCTAGCCAGAATAATAAGCCTACTAGGAACACAACTATTCGTTGACCAGTTCATTGTAAAATCCATTAGGTGTAATCTCTACAAGTAATTGTTCTTATTGCACTTTATTGACACTGCACAGTATTGATTTTTCACACCTTCTATGATTCTTTCATTTGTATTCATGAAATGTCCATCAGCACAGTCTAAATAAATTTGGCAATATACGCACTAAAATGAATAAATCAATGCAAAGAAACATTAATTTTGCATTATCCTTATTCTTCAGGCAAGTAAACCATAAGGGCTATAAATGAAGGTCAAAGGTTTTGAAATGGGTCAGAACCCTTGACCTCTAGACCAATACCCTTCCCATTAAAAAAGGCTATTTTAAAGTTTTAAGTAGGGGAATTTACTACCAGCAAGATATTGTTTATAAAAACTACAAAGAAAAAGTTCAATAAAAACACTCCTCTAGCAAAAAAGAATGGAAGAAATAGATCAAAAGCATATACAGCTGACTCATAATGAACATGCTTTTACTATATTAACATATATGGTTAGGTGCATAAATATACCCTCATATAAACATATAAGTGGGACAAAGTAAATAAACTATAAATCTTTAAGATACAAGAGAAGATAAAAGCAATGGAAAGAATAAAATAAAGTTTTTAAACATCTGAGTAATACTTCTTTTTAGGAATTTGGTACATAAATGCTCTTCAGCTATTCCCCTAGATCCACTGTACATGTCAAAAATAATTAGCAATGACAAGGGTTCAAAAGTATTTATCACTCATTTTATAACCTCTACACACACACACACGCAAAAAAAGAAGAAAACCCATTATTCCCAGAGGAGACAGAATGCCACTCTCAAGCTGTAGAAATAAATCTGTTTCTATAACCTTAATATTGTATTGATTTTTATCTCCTCTTATAAAAGATGACAGCAGAGAATTATTTAGTCACCTCAAGATGAAGGTTACATACAACTTAGACATTTTTAATGGGACTCCAAAAAGCTCTGTTTTCACTTACCTACTCAGATCACTAAGCATATAAACCAATATAATCCATTAAGGATCTTAGTTTGGAAGTAATTGTTCCAAAAAAGAAATAAAATTATTAAGAGGTGATAATCCAGAAACAGCAATTAATCATAACATAGGATGTAGTTCTTTCCACTTTGGATACAATTTGTAAAATAAAATTTGTTTGAAATTTCTAAAAACTAAAAATTTTACAATTACTTTGACTCACCTGAGAACAGAGAAGCATGACCAATTCCACAACTGAGCTACTAGACTTCATGCAAACCAGACCTATTTTTAAAAAGGATAAAAAAAAGTTAAGAGCATATTTTTCAATTTTGCAAGAAACACTGAATTTCCAAAAGCCTGAATAGAAGAATATTATTTTTATTGTACAACTTTTTCACTATATTTTAGAAGTATTTTCAAAATACTTATGCAAATTCATACACACAATTCATCATTACTTATAGAAATGTGCCCAGCATATGCTATATTGATTGATATCATCTACATTTTGTGTTTTGGAGAGAGTTGCTCATTATACATGCAGGGAAGGGAAATGGTTCCATGACCTTTGCTTTCTCCACTCCTCTCTTTCCCTTCAACCCTCTAGCTATCAATCAAGTTTCCATTTTGTTTCATGGCAGTAGACATCCCAAACACTCTTATTAGTACTTTGACCCATGACCTCACACTAAACCTTAACAGAAGTGCAAGTAGTTTACCCATTAGGTAATTTTGATTTCTTATAAATTTTAATATACATTTTAATGATCATTTTGGCTCATATTTGTGTCACTGCAAATATAAATGTGATATAAAGACCATATTGTCTTTTTTTATCCAAAGAAGAGTTATGCATAGATTACTGTCTGTAATAAGATAAAAAGAAAAAAAGAAAAATTCCCTAAACTAATGCATTGCAAATGGTTTAGCCAATTTCCAAGTGGTAAAGTCCATCATCCCAAAGAGAAAATTTACTACACCTAAAGCAATACTCATAATTTTTAAAATTTCTTTTTTTTCCACATCAGAATGGCAATCAAAAGCATAGGTTCCAATAAGTATTACCTGAGATATCCCATGGGAAGCTTTAGTGGCTTTCTACAATCTTCCCCTATGTGTAGCATTCTTTTTTCTTTCTCCTTTTTTAAATTCTTACTCTCTGCCTTTTAGTCTTCACTCTCATCTCCTCCAACTGAAAAATGATCTACTTTTTTTCTTTCCCTTTTTCTCTCCTGTTTATTCCTTAGGACTACAAAATAAATCTGCTATTTTGTTATGCTAATGAGACCATCTGACCTTACTTTCACAATTTTCTTTAAAAAAAGAATGATAGAATACTTTGAAAATGCGTGAAATATGGAATAAAATAGTTTAGCTCAGTTAAATATGTTGTGATACCTTTGGAAGGGGATGAGACATGAGCAAGGGAAAAGAAAGAAAAAAGAAATATATTTCTGATGGCAGAAAGAACTAGAATAGAGAAGAAAAACAAAGATGACAGAAACAAAGAACAAAAAAGAGAAAGGAAAAGACTCTATGTGTTTTGGCAATTAGGAAACCCACAAAGAACAAACTTAATATAAGATTAACTTGGAATCAATTTAGTTGTTAACTGATCTATCTAGTTCTTGGAAATGTAATTTCTAAAATACTTAGTAAAACTACTATTACAATGATCTTAAAAGGCAAGAAAGATCATTTTCAGTATTTTTCTATAGAAACAATTTCCTCTGGATATTCCAAAATTAGATCACAAAGTCCAGCACATCCACAAAACAGTTTATTACTACCTCTCCCTGAGTCCTATCACCTATAATATAATTCCTTATTTCTATCAAAAAGACCATCATACTTCCAGGAATCCAGATTCACATCAAAGTAATACTTCAAATATCACTTGCTTTCACTTCACAAGTGAAATATCACAAATATCACTTGTCAAATCTTCTATTTCCTAACCTTAACAACTCCCATTTCTGACAAATATCTTCTTCTCTTCATTTATACCACAACTAAGATTAGATCTTCACTATCCATCACCTCTATTAGAAGTATTAATTCGGTGGCCTTCCAAAGTGGACCAACAAGATTAAAATGTAATTAGGAAGTTTAACAAGATAAACAAATATATATATAATCCAACATAGGAAAATGCAAATTTATACTTTTCTTTTTTTTCCCACTTTGGTTTTTGCAAGGCAATGGTGTTAGTGACTTGCCCAAGGTCATACAGCTAAATAATTATTAAGTGTCTGAGGCTGTATTTGAACTCAGGTCCTCCAGTCTCCAGGGTTGTTGTTCTATCCATTGTGCTACCTTGCTATCCCTTAATTTGTGGTTTTCTAAAACAATATGTAATGCCATCCATTTCTATTTGAGTTGGACATCAATTACGTAGAGTACTATATTCCTCTCCAAATTGGTCTCTCTGACTCAAAACTCTCCCTTTTCCAATTCATACACCACAGAAGTGGCAAAATAGCACTCATAACAAAAAAAGTCTATACAATCACACTCCTAAAACAGAAAGTACCAAGGAGGAAAGCAACCCAATGTAAATTTGGTTCAGATGCTTGTCCTTAGTTCTCAAAGAAGGACATGACATCATGGGACATCATGACAAGCACATGAATTGCATTCATCTGGATCCAGTGGCCAGATAGGAATCAAGGCAACTGTATAAAGCTCTGGAAACAATCAGGGTTAAGTGACTTGCCCAAGTTCACACAGTTCATAAATATCAATTGTCTGAGGCTAGATTCAAACCCCCCATCCTCCAGACTTAAAGGCCAGTGCTCTATATACTGTGTTACCAAGATGCCAGAATTTAATTCAGACTCATCTTATATAACATAGCACAATATTTCCATATAGTAATAGTCTAAATATAAAGGATCATATCATAAAATAATTCAATGAATCTTAGTGAATAATTTTTATCACTGTCTCTATGTAGAAGCAGGATTCTTTTTTCTTTTTTTTTTTTTGCAAGGCTATGGGGTTAAGTGGCTTGCCCAAGGCCACAAAGTTAGGTAATTATAAGTGTGTGAGGATAGATTTAAATTCAGGTCCTCCTTACTCTAAGGCCAGTGCTCTATCCACTGCACCACGTAGATACCCCAGAAGCAGAATTCTTAAACAAGGCATGGTGTAATAGAAAAAATAAAATGGACAGTACCTATGACATAAAATTGAAAAAATTAGGAAACAAAATCAATGAAACTAAAATTATAAAAGAAAAAACAAATTTGAGAAAATCTTTGTAACAGGGAATTGGTAGCATAAGAGATAGAAACTTAGCAGAAAATTCAAGAAGACCCAAGTTCAAATGTAACTTCTCAGACGTACATTCGACTCTAGGGAAGTCACTAACCCTTCACTGTACTCTACCTAAATCTCTAAATCTATAAATTGCAGTGTACACACTCACCTGTACAAATGGAGAAGTTTTCCTCATTCAAGATTTCTCTAAACTAAAGTCTAGTCCAAAAGTATGTGATATGTGATCTGTGATATGTACTGGGGATTCAAAGGAAGTCAAATGATTGTTCCAGATATTGAGAAGTCCAAAGTCACATACAAATAACTATAAGACAACAAGACATATACCTGATAAATTGGAGGCAATATCAAAGGGAACATACTAGCATCAAGAGAGGGTTGGATTTTAGTTGGGACTTAAAGGTAATCAGAGAAGTCAAGAAATAGAGATGAAGGAGAGAATTCCAGTAAAAATACACAAAATGCAGAGATGGAGAATTTTGCTTGGCCTTTCTATTGTTATAGAAAGGCCATTGTCACTGAATATCATTGAGGAGATGGCGTGAAATAACACGTAAGAAAAGACAAAGTTATGATGAAGGATATTAAAAAACAAACAAAACTATTCAAGAAAAACTGCAAAGAAATTTGATAGAATAGGCATAGGTCAATATTTAATATGCTGTATACCAAGATAAGCTCAAAATAAATACATGATTTAGACAAAAAGAAAAACATCATAAGTTACTATAGCATGGATAAAATTTTACCCCCTGATCTACAGAGAGGGGAAGAAGATTTCATGATAAAACAAGAGATAAAGAGGTTTATAAAGGGTAAAATGGAACACATAACTATATACAATTTAAAAGGTTTTGAACAAATAAAACAAATGCAGCTACATTTGGGAACCTGGGAAAAAATCTTGACAGCTTATTTTTCTGATAAAAGTCTAATTTCTAAGCAACTAGAAGGAACTGTATCAAAAATACAAGAAAAAAAGGACAATTCCCTAACTAGACAAAAAACATGAAGTTTTCAGAGGTAGAAATCTTAGCGAACAACAGTCATAAAAAATATTCTAAATCACTAAAAATTAAAACAATTTTGAGGTACTAGTTCCCAAATATCAGATTGATTAGCATGACAAAGGCTGGAGGGGATATGGGAAGACATATCCTAATGCACTGCTGGAAGAGATGTAAACTAGTTCAATCATTTTGTAATGAAATTTGCAACTATGCTCAAAAAGCTACTGAATTGTCATTTTCTTATATCCAAGAAAACTGATATAAAGTCTACATTAAGAGAAAGAGAAAGGAATCATCTGTACAAAATTATTTATAGCTGCTCTTTTTGTTGTTGTAAAGAACTGGAAACTGAGGAGATGCCCATAAAACTGGGGAAAGGCTGAATAAGCTAAAGGATATGAATGTGATAAAATATCATCATGCTTTAAAATATCATGAAGGAGATGGGTTTCAGAAAAACTTGGGAAGGGTTGTATGAATTGATTCATATTAAAGTGAACAGCATCAGGAGAAACATGTTATACAGTAGAAGTAATACTGTCAATACTTCAGTTTTGTAACTCTAATAATTAACTCTAATCAACACAATTACCAAGACAATTCCAAAAAACGAATGACTAAACATCTTGTCAACCTACACAGAGATCTAATAAAATTTAAAGGCAAATTGAAGCATATTTTCTTTTCTTTCTTAATTTTGAAGGGGAGGACCAGATGATCAATATAGGAATTTATTTTGTGAGACTGTATTTTTATTAATGGGTTGCATTTCTGGCTATTTCATCTGGGATGAGAAATGAATTTGGAACTGAAAAATAAAATAAAATTGAATTGAAAAAAATGAAAGCCAAAGAGGATTTTTTTTGGCCTTGTCATTAATAAGGAGACAGTGGAAATTACAAAGTTAGGGAGCTGATATGGACAAATTGACATTTACTTTGGGGAAACAATTTTGGTGCTCCCTGGGAGGATGCAGTGGAATAGAGAGAGAGACTGGAAGCAGGAAGACTAAATCCCAAGCAACAATAGTCCAAGCATAAGTGGTAGCAGTATCAGAGGAAAAAGACAGTATTTGGAAAAGATTTTGAGAAAGTACAATTGAAAGGACAATTTTAAGAGTAAAGGGAATTTTGAAGAGGGAAGGGTTTGGGTGAAAGAGAATGAGTTTAGTTTGGGGACTGTCAAACTGCCTTTAAGACATTTGTGAGTCACCTAGTTTGATACTTTCAATAGACATAGATGTGAGAATTGAGATCAGGAGAAATAAATAGATCTAAGGTTCATCTGCATAAAGTTGATAATTGTATCCATGGGAGTTAATGATCAAGTGAAGCTCTACATAGAAAGAAGAAAGTCCCAAACAGAACTCTGGGTAACATCTACAATAAGTGGGTAAAAACTGGGGGAAGTTCCATCAAAGGAAAACGTAAAATAATGAAGACTGAAAAATTAAATCATTGGCCCTCTCATCTCTAAGTCCTTTTGAAAACTGGATATCCAATGAGAAATTGCAATCAATTACTTCTTCACCCCAGAAATGCACAAAAATTCAGTCAGAATACTAAAGTTTTGTAAAAAGAAAGAGGATAGCCAGAAAAATCAATGGTAGCACATGTTAAAAAAAACAAATAAAAAAATCAGAAGCATCCCACCATACCAAAAAAAAGGACTAGTGAGATGAGTAGCCTTTTAAGTTTTTGTGTGGCAGTCACATGCAATCCATCATAGAGAAAGCACTCAAGGATGGTCAAAGATCATCTTATCCTAAACCCAGAGTGGGAACCATAAAAGCACCAAAAAGCAGGAAAGGCAGCAACTCTCAGAGTTGGATAGCACAGACAATCAGGAACTTCAAAAACAATAGTCTTAATATCTGGAGACACCAGAAAGATCCCAGAATATTCAAAGTTCTGAACCTCAAGGATCCAAGTTTATCTCACCACAAGACATGAAAGTCAACATAAGAACCCAGAATGAAATGAACAAAGGACTAATAAGTCCACATTAAAAACATATTAGAAAGGGCGGGTAGGTGGCGCAGTGGATAGAACACCGGCCCTGGAGTCAGAAGTACCAGAGTTCAAATCCAGCCTCAGACACTTATTAATTACCTAGCTGTGTGGCCTTGGGCAAGCCACTTAACCCCAATGTCTTGCAAAAAAAAAAACACATCAGAAAATAGAATCCAGTCCTGGCATAAAACCTCAATTCAGGGAAAAAAAAGAAAAGCTGGAGAGGTGACTAAAAGAAAGAAGACTTAAAGGAAAACAAAGACTCTATGAAATAGTCAGATATATTATAACAAAATGAAAAAGTTGAAGCAACAGAAGGAAATATAAACTAGTTGATATTAAAAAAACCTGACCTGATTAAAAAATATATCAGAGAAAATTTCATAATCACAGACTATAAACCAAAGATCTGGGCATTACATTTCAAGGAATCATGAATGAAAATTGTCAACATATATTAGAACCAAAGACAGAAGCCATAAATTACTTCCTGAAAGTTATCACAAAAGGGAAAGTCCAAAGAATAAAATAGTCAAAATGCAGCCCACATTAAAGAAGAAAGTTCAAGTACTAAAGCAGAAGAGTCAGGATGACACAGGATCAGTCAGTTTCTAATAACAGTTTCTCCTGGAGAACTAGAACATTATATCACAAAAAGCAAAAAAACACAGGTATACAACCAGAAATAATTTGCCATGCAATGTTGCATATAATTCTATAGAGGAAAAACAAAAACCTATATTTAGTGAAACTGTGGACTTTTAATCATTTCTGATGAAAAGACCAGAGCTCAGTAGGAATTTTTAAAAACAAAACACAAAGTCTAGAGAAATCAAATAAAGTAAATTCATTTGTACAACAGAAAGAGGCTGTATGATGATACTATGCTAATATTCTAAAAACTTGGGAGGGAAAACTAATATTTCTTTAAAATATTAATCTCTTCTAAGGATACAGATGAAGTTGGGATAGAAAAAACAAAGGTCCTGGTAATGAATTCTTTCTGTTCTGATTTTGAAGCAGAAGGAAATAAAGAGATCTTTAAAAATAAATTCAAATCAATAAGCACATATTAAACACTTCCTATATATAGATAGATACTGTACATGTTAATAGAGTGTGTGTATATATATATATATATATATATATATATATATATATATATATATATGGAAGATAGAGATAGAACTTACTAATTTGCTTTTAAAAAGTGTACAAGAAAGGGGCGGCTAGGTGGCGTAATGGATAAAGCACCAGCCCTGGAGTCAGGAGTACCTGGGTTCAAATCTGGTCTCAGACACTTAATAATTACCTAGCTGTGTGGCCTTAGGCAAGCCACTTAATCTCATTTGCCTTGCAAAAACCTAAAAAAAAAGTGTACAAGAAAAGTACAGGAACATGAACATGGAAGAACGGGAGAGGAATCAGACATCAGATGTACCTCTCTTATTCAAAAGAAGGTTGAACACAGGAACACAAACTCACAGATAGTTTGGGGGTATAAATACATCAAACTAAATAGGTAAATATACAGGGTAAAGTATGTCAGAGCAAGAGGTAGGAGCAAAAAGAATAATAACAGAGAGAAGACTAGTCAAAGCAATGTCGATGATCTTGAAAGGAAAGGGGGAAAGGACATTGAAAAGGATGCCTTTTAGTTGGGGAATGGCTGGGAAAACACTGTGATTTACAAATGTAATGGAATATTACTATGATGTATGAAATGATAGAGAAACAATTTTAGAAAATCTCAGTTACTAGGAACTGACTCAGAACAAAGCAATTAAAACAAATAATTTCTACGAACTCTGAAAGAATTAAGAACTATAGTCAACACAGTATCTCCAGAGGAAGCTGTGTTAAAGTCATGCCACATACCTTATAGAGATGGCAAGACTGCAGGGCATAAAAACAATCATATATTTTTTTGATTTGACTACTGTCAATTCATTTTGCATGACTATGTTCATGTGTTAAAGGAGGTTTTTCTTCTACTAGTTTTTAAATGGGGAGAATCAGAGTAGTTTATAATAGTGATGCTCCAAAAAAAGAATGCAATTGAAATATTTTTTCAAATGCACAGAAAACAAAGTTCAGAAGAAAGAGCAAACATACAGGAGTTTTCAAATTAATATATGTGATTTGTTATATGGGATTCTTTTTTAAGCAAAAGGTCTGAAATGAAGATTCGTAGATTTATGCAATCCTGTGTTCTGCTAAGAATACGAAAATACTCTTTTGGGGTACTTAAGTTCTTAAGTTAAAAATGAAATATTTAAAAAAGAAAATTCCTATGCATTATTAATAAGAAAATTCAAATTAAAACAACTTTAAAGTTTAGCAAAGATGAAAAAAGAAATATAATAAAAGTTAGAAGGGTTCTGGAAAGAAAAGCATATTTATGAACTACTGATGGATCATATGAACTGATTTGTAAAAAACATTTTGGGATCATACTAGAAAATCTATTCAATTATACATACACTTTCACTCAACAGTTTTCCTACTAAAAGGATATATGCCAAAGAGCCAAAGGTAGAGGGACAGTCCTATATTTATAACATAATTTTT
The DNA here is from genome assembly GCF_037893015.1 of Macrotis lagotis. Lineage (NCBI taxonomy): Eukaryota > Metazoa > Chordata > Mammalia > Peramelemorphia > Peramelidae > Macrotis > Macrotis lagotis. The sequence goes on along the minus strand of NC_133660.1, from coordinate 117,494,249 downwards.
TGTAGTAGGAAAAATAACATAATGCTAAAATTAGAGAATGACTGAACAAACTGGAAAATGAAAGCAGTGCAACATTGTTCTTCTATAATGATTGATGAACGTGAGGAATTCAGAAATTTAAGAAGACTTTGTAGGATAATAACAATAATGTAAAGGGAAAATAACACTGATACGGGACTCAAACCAATGCAATAAGTAGTCAAGTCAAAAGAATGACAGGGGAAAAGGTCCTCCAGCTCCTGGCAGTGAGTTAGTGGATTAGATATTTATACTGAAGGAGATATGCAATTTCAGACAAGGATGATATTTTTATTTCTTTTTCTTGACTACTTACTTGTTACAAAGGAGTAAGACACGATTCTATGAAGATGAGGAGAGGGGAACAGGAAATGAGAATGGTTGTAAAAAAGGAAAAGAATAAATAAAACTTATAATTGTTTCATTTTGCTTTGTTTTGTTTGAAAAGTTCCACTGGCTCTCAGTTGCTTTTACAATAAAACAGAAACTCCTTAATTGGTATTTTAAATATTTGACAACCTAAATTTAATCCCCTTAGCCAGGTTTTCTATATATTATTGCGATTCTGGCACATTATGTTTTAGTTTTTAATTCAACTATTAGCTGTTCTCTATCTAAGGGATCTTATCTTCTACTTCTGCCAATTTGCCATGCTGTCACCCATATCTTAAATGCATCTCTTCCTTTTAGAACTTCTGGAAACAAGGTTGCTCCAGATCTGCCCAACTTGATAGCATGCCCTGAAATTATATTTAATTTTTATACCAATATAAACATGTGTATATGTTGCTTCCCTCCAATAAAATGTAAGTTCCTTCAGTAAGTTTTTCTATTCACAATGAAAATCCCTCCTGCCTTCCATAAGGCACATAAAGATCAGGATTGCACCCGTAATCTCATCTACATAGGCTAACTTCTTCAACTAATGCAGACTGGTACCTGCTCTGTACAAGAATCTCAAGACTGAGAGTTTAAAGGGTTTCTCAGGGACACACAGATGGCAGGTATCACAGGCTAGGCCTGCCCAGCTTTAATGCCCTGAATAGAAACTAAATAACATTGCTGGCACAAAGAAGTTTAATAGATATTTGTTTATCAACTCTGCCATAATAAATTGCATGTGGCCCATGTTGCCTATAAGATATTTCAGCACTGAATTTTAACTGAGCTGGTGTACAGATACTGAGTGAAAACCTTCTCCCTGGGCTAACAATATAAAGGTTCAGAAGTAAAGAAAATCAACTTGCCTTAACAATTTATTCTTATCATCATTGCTCTTGCTGGAAGAGAAAGGCCATGGTAACTTCAATTAATCATCAAACGAGACTAGGAGTTTTGATATGAGTATGAGAATTCTGTTTGTAACACTACTAAACAAATTTCATTCATGTTATTAAAAGGTAAGGTCTTCTATCATTCACGGTTCCCATTCGGCTCATAAGAAAAAAAATTCATAAATCTGTCCTACTTTTTAAATAATTCCTTGGCCCAGTGGATAGAATACAGGGTCAGGAGTCAAATCTGGCCCCTGATACTAGCTGTGTAGCCCTGGAGAGGTTACCTAATGCTGCCTTTAAAGCACTGAGGAAGGAAATGACAAACCACGTCAGTATCTTTGCCAAAAAAACTCGTGGACAATATGGTCCACTAGGTCATAAAGAGTAGGACATAACTGAACAAATGAACAACAACAAAGGATTACACCCCTAATACTAAGTTGCATTTGAACATGCAGTACCCATTATACCCGCATCAGTGAGCCAAAATATTAATAAAGAGGTGAAGAAATAAGTGCTGTGTAAAAGTATAAACAATTTAGTAGTGCTATTAGAACTCTGAAAATATGTTTTTGCTTTGATTTGTTTTTCAAACAAAATGAAACAAGATAAGGGTATCAGTTAGAGCTGTGGAACACATTAAAATAGAGGCAAGCAAAGATGTCCTGAGGTAGGAAGTTAGGATCAAGGTTAACTTAACTAAAACTAAAGATCAAGTTGTCCCCATGGAGTTGAATAACAATATCTTTTTTGGGGTTAACAACTCTAGAGTGTGGCCCTAATATGCACAAATAACATCTCAATTTGAATCTCAATCTTTAGTTGATATGAAAGAAAAATGACAAAGATTTAATGGATTTCTAACTGAACCCCAGACATTAACCCAAAGAGTTCCATATAAATCCTTAAGATCATACAGCCCTCTTCTACTTAGGGTTCAATAACCTGATTAAAGTAATAGTAATTACTTTAATAGTAATTAAAGTAATAGTAATTGCCTCAAATCTTAAAGAAAAAAAAAGGCAAGAAGCAATTGCAGAGATCAGACTGCAGAAATGAAGATTCTTGGAGTACCAACCAGGGTCAGGTAATAATAATCAAAATATGGTCCCTTAAATTATTGCTCCTTTTTCAAATGTCTAATAATATTCTAATATTTTTAAAAGGGATAAATAGGATTTCAACAAAATAGAGGACACAAAGTTTTCATGCCTACAGATGAGACGAGAGGTCTTTATCCCAAGAAGATATTCCTGCTTGTAGTAGCTATTTTCTCAAAGAAAACTAGGGCATAGTTTACATCCCATGTCTATCTCCTGTGCTCTCTTTTCTTTGTTCTCTGTACTTTATCATTTGATTGGTATACAAAAGTTCTCATGAGTTTTTAGCAACCTCCCATATCTATATATCCATTCCCAGGCTCTCTTCTAAACTTCAGTCATTCCTGATATCCAATTCCAAATGGATTTCATACAAATATAAATTGAGTATGTCAGTACAGAACTCATTATCATTCCTTTCAAACCCTCTCCTCTTCTGAATTTCCCTATTCTTGTCTTTTTCTGAAGTAGAAGTCTGAGCATGTCACTCCCCCACTGAACAAACCCCAGTGTCTCCTTTGTTTGGCTTTTAAAATTCTTTACAACCTCATTTTAACCTCCTTTTCCCAAGACCATGGTGCAATTTTTTCCTAAATCATACTTCAGTCCACACAAACTGGTATAACTGCTGTTTGGAGTACTCCAAATTCCATTTCCATGCTTTGGCAAAAAATGCCTCTTCTACCTAAAAGGAATCCTTTCAAAAACCCTCATATACTCCTTAAAAATCCTACTGTCCTTCAAAACCATTATACAATAACAACAAAAATTTATTATTAAGTTAATAGAGAAAGAAACATTATATAAAAAGTGCACACTTGGATGGAAAAAAAAATCTGGCAATTAATACTAACGTTTTAAGTTTCAATGTATTATATTATCCTTCAGTGAGTCCAAGAGTCAATATCAAAGAAATAAGTTCTTTAAGCTAAGGGAAACAGTCACTAAAAACTCATCATTTGTAATTCTAAACTACTTATCTCAAAACAAGCAAATTCTTAAAAACTGGATAATATGGAAACTAAGTCATTCAACACCAATTCAATTAAATATATGGAAGGAAGTTATGTTATTGTATGTATTAGTACACCACCTCAATACCTATATCTGAATATATTAATATATTGTACTAATTTTCAATAGTAAAAAATCAATATTGTTCATTTTTCTGAAAGGTTTTGAATATATATATGTAATGTCATATTAGTGACAGGTCATCTACTGTATTTATGTAAAACACAAATTTCCTATTCCACCTGCAGACAGATGCTCGAATATATAAGTATATGACATGTTAAAGGACAACAAAAATGCCAAAATCTCCACAACTGAAACTCTACCAAAAAAATGTCAATGATCCCTATCTTGATATTTCTTTTCTATTATAATCTTTGTACTTCAAAAAAGTGACAAGCTAAACTGCTCTAAAAACCATTCCCCAAAATATCTCTTCCATACCAGCATTGGGAAATTGGATTAGGTCTTGTCCTTCTGAAAACCCAAGAATATTACAAGCCTATGTAAATAAATCATATAGGAAAAGTGATTACATTATATTTTTTATATCTCTATATAATGAACTTTTAAAACCAGTTCCTTGTTTTATTTGGATGACAGACAATAGTTCTCTCTCCTGGGAAGGATGGGCTCTGAGGTCACGCCTGATTACTACGAATATCAGAAGACTGGTCCTGTCCTCTTTCCTGACCTTTTTACAGGCTACAACTCCTGCTTAGAAGAGTTTTTTCCCCTTCTTTCCTCTATCTCTTAGAAACCCTAGCTTCTGATGAGGGTTTGTTCTAAAGACAGTCTCCTACATGAAACCTTTCCTCATATCCATCCCATCTTCCTCTGAGGGTGAGAAAAGGCAGGAGGAGGGTCTGTCTGTCCCAGGAGGAGCTATCCATTGAGCCATAATTTTGCATGTTGTCTACAATTTAGTAAGATTCAAGACTTTTTTTAAAAAAAATTATTTAAGGCAGTGGAATTAAGTGAGTAGCCCAAGGTCACACAGCTAGGCAATTATTAAGCGTCTCAGTCTGGAATTGAACTCAGGCCCTCATGACACCAGGGCTGGTGCTCTATCCACTGCACCACCTAGCTGCCTCAATTCAAGGCATTTTTAAGAAAGATTATTTCTCTCTCCTATATTCAGATTAGTTCTATCTCTGAACATAATTTGTAAACAGGAAACTATGGCTAACAAAGGACTCGTGGTTTTATTTTCCTGACATTTTCAATTTTCATGATTAAGTCGTTGCTAATGTAAGGAAAAAATATTCATAAAATATTTTATATGAGAGAGAAAATTTTCTAGACCAGTTTTCCTCTCAAAGTAAAACTACATTCTAAGACACTGATGACAGAAAGCCTATGGTTGGATGCTCACAGTCCTGGAGCGTTCATAATTTTTTTAAGACAGTTTATTTAATTATTGGACCATGTTAATGTTAGAATGTCTTCCACAATGATCTCCACTATGTAATGTCCATCTAATAGTACTGCTCTCTCCTGCAGAATAATTCTAGTTCCTCTTCCACTAGATGAAAGAAACAATTATAATGAAATGTAGGAACATCTGTATGAGCTTATAAAAGTAAGTGAAAAAAGAGAACAATTTAAAAAATAATAACACTAAAAAACTGAACTCTGAAATATTTAAGAACTCTGATTAACACCATGAATATTCATGATTTTAGAAGATTAATTATGAAGATTCTACTTATCTCCTTAAGACAGTAAATATGCCTAGAATACAAAATGAGACATTTTTTGGATGAGGGCAATATGGATTCTTTTCCTTCAGTATGCATATTTGCTAAAGGGGATATGGTTTTTAGGGTTTTTCCACCCAACAAAAGGAGGTAGATTAGAATATCAATGTATGTTCATGAAAAAAAATTTAATTATACTTAGACAAATGAATTAAAAAATTAAATTAAGCTTGATTTCTCCAAGGTATACATTCTCATCCCCCGTTCCCACCAACTACTTCCTATGTAACAAGACTTCCAGATAAGTTAATTTTCTTGTCTCAACTTTTAGATGTTCTGTACTTACTTATGAGACACTCCATAGACACAGGGATACAATAGGAATTATCTCCCTTGACTTAAATGCCATATTTCTTGTAATGCAATAAGGTGATACATTAGCATTTAAAATTAACTATGTCAAACTATTTGTTCATAATCAGGCTTATGATCAATTAAAACCCACAGATATGATTTAGAGGAATGGAATAGTTATATCTCTCATCTGGGATATAAATGTGGAGATGGTTTCTAATCATGCCAAATAAGACGGGCATAAAAGAAATTAAATTATTTTTCTGTGTAATTGATTCAACAGTTTTATCAGGTTTATTTTACTCAAGAATTAAGATGCCTTAAATGACTAACATGTATACTTATTAATATAGTTTTTTTGAAAATATGATATTTTAAAAGACAACTTACTTGTTCCTTCTATAAGCAACTCTTGTCCATGGCTACCCAAAAGTGTACGAGAAAGAAAAGGAGCAAAATCCACAAAAATTTCTCGAAGTAGAGGAGCAGCCTTTTCCAGAGCATGTTCAAGTCTCTCTGTAATACTAATTAAAAGTATATTGTTATCAAAGTGATTTTAAAGTAGTCAAAAGAACACTAAAAAGAAAGTAAAAATTGCTGCTACAAATCACAATTCAAATCTACTACAACTACTTATCTGGTCCATTAGTAGTGTCTTCAGTTTTATTAATTTTCTTTTTTTTTAATTTTATTTACTTAAGGCAAGGGGTTAGGTGACTTGCCCAAGGTCATACAACTAGACAATTATTAAGTGCTGGAGGCCAAATTTGAACTCAGGTCCTCCTGACTCCAAATTCGTGCCACTGTGTCACCTAGGTCCCAAGTTTTATTAATTTTCAAAGCACTTCTCACTTTTTCAATCTTCTTACACCTGACTCACTCAAATATTCTTTGATCCAGGGATACTAACCCCCTTGCTTTCCCTGAACAAAACAGCTCCTTGAACAAGCCAACTCAAGGCATTTTTTCACTGTTTGTCTCTCACACCTAGAATACTGCTTTCTATCAATTCTGCTTCCCCTTGAATCCCAGCTAAAATCTCATTTTCTACATGAAGTCTTTTCTGACCCCATTAATTGTAGTGCCTTTCCTCTACTGACTATTTCTCATTTGATTCTGACTACAGCTAATATTTTTTTCATAGTTGTTTTCAAGAAACTGAGATCTCATTCAGAGAAGGAGCTTTTTAAAGCAACCCCAGAGTTTGGTATAGTGTCTGGTCCATAGTTCATGCTCAATGATAGTGATGAAGATATTTGTTCTTTGTTCTTGAAGACCACTACCTCAGAGAGGTGATGCCATGACAAGTGCATGAATTAGATTTGAGTAAGTAACCAGCCTCAGTTTCTCCTCGAAAATCATCTAAGTCCAATTGCGAAATATGAATCCGGAAGACTGGGAATGGCCCCGGATGTGAGGCAATCGGGCTTAAGTGATTTGTCCAAGATCACACAGCTAGTTAGTGTCAAATGTCTGAGGCCGGATTTGAACTCCCATCCTCCTTATTCCAGGATCAATGGCCTATTTACTGCAACACATGCTTAATAAAAGTTTATTGAATGAGTTAAAACTTCAGTCATTCTTTTCTTTTCTTTTGGGGGGGGTTTCAAGGCAAATGGGGTTAAGTGGCTTGCCCAAGGCCACACAACTAGGCAATTATTAAGTGCATGAGACTGGATTTGAACCCAGGTACTCCTGACTCCAGGGCTGGTGCTTTATCCACTGTGCCACCTAGCCACCCCCTAGTCATTCTTTTCAAATTAGTTTTACAGGGTTATATTTTAAAGAATTATCAAGATTTACCCCTTAACATGAGACATCCACCTAGATTTCAAAGCATTTCATTGGTATGAGTCTCAACATCACCAAATTCTAGTCTGATGCACGATCATGATATAGAAGGAAAGGAACCTTGGTACTTTAAGGAAAAGGCTCTAGCAGTCATCATCAAGTGAAAGGATGATGCATACTACACAATAATATATGTATACCTGCTGAACAAAAATCCAATTAATTTCAGATTAGTACATCACTAGAATATGGATCACTAAGTGATCATATGAAATTTGATTTATAAATATGTGTGTATAAACCCATACTCATATCACATAAACATATGTGTCTGTGTTACGCATTATTTGTGCATACATTTAGAGTTTATAAATGCATGTATACATCCATGTCATATATACAGATATTTACATGCATTTATTACTTCTATATCACTATGTGGTTTATTGTTGTCCTTTTTACTCAAAGACCATCAATCATGATGTTGGGGTCAAAGTACAATATGTTTAACTATGGCTAATCTAACCAATACAAACTCAAAAGGTTCTACACAGGTCAGGCACAAATGGTACATATGAATATTTGCAAAGAGATGTCTCTAAATTTGTGCTTCTCACATTTCTTTTGAGCTACTTCCATTCTGCTTTGCTCCTAGAGCACAACACTTTCTTTGATTCAAGTATTCCATGCTGGGTGGTCCCATATAAGAGTCTTCCACATTTCCAGAGAAACCTTAACTGTACTTGTATTGCTTCCTCTGACTGCCATGTAAGCATTTGACTTGTGTGAGTTTCCTGAAAAATAGCCTTGTAGGCAAACATACATTGACATTCAAACAAAATGGCCTGTTTATAAAAGCTGCTCTCTCTACAGTAGAATTTGAAAATCTGGCATTTCAGTTCAAGAAAGAACCTTATCTTGAACAATGATCTTCAGGATCTTCCTAAGATAATTGAAATAGAAGTGATTCATTTTCCTGGCATGGTACTGGTAGACTGTCCAGGTTTCACAAATAGACAATTGCAAGGTCAGCACGATTGCTCTATAGACCTTCAGTGTTTTAGGAAGCCTAATATTTCACTTCTCTCCATCACTTTCCTTTGCAGTTTCCTAAACACTGAGCTAGGTTTGACAATGCATGCATTAATTTCATCATTTATGTGTGCATCCCTGAAAAGTTTACCACCAAGGTGAATAAACTTCTCTACATAATTCAAGATTTTTCCATTTGCTGTAACTGATGATTTCACATATAGGTGGGATGGCACTGGCTCATGAAAAACCACTGTTTTCTTATGTTGATTGTCAGGCCAAAATTAGTACAAGTGGCAAGGTCAAATCCACACTCTGTTGCCTCTCAGCTTTAGAAGCTGCACTGAGTGCACAATCATCTGAAAACAAAAAGTTGTGCATCAATTCTCCTTCCACTTGAGTGGAAGCACAATAATTTACCACTGGTATGGTAACTGATCTTGATGCCATTTTCATTATCATTAAAGGTGCCTGACAACACTGCTGAAAAGACCACACCAAAAAAGCAGGACAGCAAACACCCAGCCCAATTTCCTTCCACTACTGACTAGGAAAACAGGAGAGCACCCACCATGACCTGGAACCCAGGCAGGTACACTGTCACAGAAGTGGTACATTGGGCAAACAAACTGGCCTAGCAAACAAAATACACTGTCATGAATGATGGTAACAAAGACCTTAGTCATATCAGATAACTTTGTGTGTAGATCTCCATTCTACCCTGGGCATTATTTCTGGAGTGGTTGGGCAGCAAATACCATAGCAACTGTTGCTTCATCCTTTCTGAAGCCATACTGGCTAAGAATTAAGGACTCTGGCAAGAATACAGGCTTGTGATTAGATTATATATGACCAAGAAACCAAAGCCAACTTTATGCCCTATTTATAATAACATTTCATCATATTTTTGCATGTTTTGACCCCACAGTGGGGTCCCTCCCTCCTGTAATGAGAAGACCAGGGTTAGATTAGGTGAAGCAGACAATTTTTAGGGCATCTTATCTAGACCTTTGCTCAATGCTGGAGGTAAGTAATGTGGTTCTTCAAAAAGGTTACTCAAGCACCCAGAGTTACTAAATTCCACTACTACTCCAGTCTAGGGAGAAAATAACCCTATGGCCTGGTGTGCAGATCATGACTACTGCTCCAGGTATAACTACACCTGCTGCTCCATCACTTGTCCATTACCAAAGGACTTCAAAGTAGATGAAAAATGTCCAAATGATATGGATAATTCATATTTAAATCGGATTTAAATGAGGCAGAGTTGTACAAGATTGTCAACCACATTCTCTCTTCCAGAATCATTGGAGTTTAGTGGTTACCTTGGCCATCTTTGATGTCTAAGCACCTCCTGCCTCATAATCCCAATTCTCACTAGCCTTTATGTCACATTCGAACAAATCGTTCACATAAAATGTCATTTGTGGTTGGGGAATTTTCTAGGTATTAATGTTCCAAATTCATAATTCTTCCACCCTGAAGCATATTAAGATCAGATAATCAGGGAGAGGAAGCATCATTGTTTGGAAGAGCTCAGAACCCTGATAATAACTTTTCCTATGATAGCAAAATTGCTATATAAGGAAAAGGCAGAGTCATGCAAATCAAATGGCAAGGAAGCTTCAGAAGTTGCCTTTCCTGCTGCAGCACACCGAAATGAAAATATACATAGACACAAACATTGAGGGTGTGTATGTCAAAAAACAGACACTAAGAAAAAACAAGTCATTTGTGTATTAAGTTGCTTTGTTGTAACTTGTAAATTTGTACTATATATGACTCTCTGCTGCTGTTGGGAGTGGCTACCCATGAGGACAGCTCTGTGGCACAGTGGACAGAGCACTGGTCTTGGAATTAGAAGGATGAGAGTTTGAACTCAAACCCTGACACTTGGTTCTTACTAGCTGTGTGACTTTGGCCTTGTTACTTAACCCTGATTGGGGGCTCCATGATTCACTATCACTGATGTTTCTGTCTTTTTCATACCAGTCATTCTGGTATAAAACTCTACTCCCAGAATTCAGGGCTTTTCACACCAATAAATTGGCCACCCCCATAATACCAGAGCTTTAAACCAATGAAGTCACCAAAAATGAATCATAAGAATGAATTCTGCAAGTGTTAAAAAAAAAAGCAACACAGCTAAAGCAGAAGATACAATTTTAAAAAATAGTTGGAAATCACAAAACTGGAATTCAATACCTCATGTTTGAAGCAGAGTCGTCTGGAACTGAAGAAACTACTGGGACAGCAGGTAATCTTGCATTGGATGATCCACTACCTATAAAAAAATTATGCAATAATTATTTTTTTTTAGGAAATAATTACCCAGGGGCGGCTAGATGGTGCAGTGGATAAAGCACCAGCCCTGGAGTCAGGAGTACCTGAGTTCAAATCCAGTCTCAGACACTTAAAAATTACCTAGCCGTGTGGCCTTGGGCAAGACACTTAACCCCATTGCCTTGCAAAAAAAAAAAGAAAAAGAAAAAAGAAATAATTACCTAATTCAAAGATTCCCTTCATGCCAATTTACAGAGATGTAGATAGCAATGTATTTCAAGTGCTTAATCATGTGGATGTTAATAAATCTCAATCACTCTTCTGAATCATTTAAGAAAACGATTCTTTGACTTTATTTTCTTTTTAATTTGAAAACATAAGTTCTGTTATTCCTCCAACCCCTCTATCTTCTTTGAGAGACAGGATGAAATAATAATGAGCTAGACCTGGAAATGGGAAGATCAGAGTTCAAATTCTCTCAATATGACACTCGCTAGTTGAGTAACCTTGAGAAAATTTAACCTTCCACACAGTTACAATGTGATTATAAATGATAGCCCACATAGTAAGATTGTTGTGAGGATAAAATGAATTTATGTACATAAGTATCTTACAAATTTTAATATGCATAGTTTGATGGATCGATGATCTTCCTCAATGACTTCTCTGCTCTTGAGTGATTCTTGTTCATAGATTCTAATAAATCATTTGCAGAGGTGCCCCTTTCTTCCACTAGATCACTAAGACAGCGTACAAATATCAAATAAGTCCACAAGCAATCTATCCATTATTCCGCACTCAAGCTAGGTGACTGAGTCATCTTTTTTTTTAAATTGGTCTGCTTTACCCAGATAACTGATTTCATGGTTACTGTTAATGGTGCAGTTGGCTTATAAATTTCTTCACTTCCATTTGTGTTACACTAAACTTTATTTCTGGAGAAATACGATTTTTCATAACTCAAAATCACTGCCAGGGAGGAAGGAGTGGATGTGGGGAGAGAGAGACAGTGTAAGAGACATAGAGACAGAAAGAGAGACAGAAACACAGACAGAGACAGAACTTTTTTATTCATGAAGATAACTCTTGGGGATTATTTATGATGACTATCCAGATTAAAGTATTCAGTTGGGTGGACAACTCATAGAATTTGTTCATAAGTACTTGTATCGTAGACAAACACTGAAAATGGACACTTAGACCCAGAGTAGTAACGGGGTATATGAAAGGCAGATTTGCAAATTTTAGCTATTATAAAAATATCAGGTTTCTGGCAGGTTAAAAAGATATGTTACAACCTATGTCACATCATTTTTCTTAGTCCAATAAAGCACTGACAAGAGCAGATATATTAAGATATATCTTCAGCTCATCATCTGTAAAAAGAGAGGGTAAAGTATACCTCTTCATCTCAATTTTATAAAATCCCTCACCAAAAAGAGAAAAGATTATAAAAGATAAAATGAATAATTTTAATTACATAAAATTTTAAGGTTTTATACAAAGTCAATCTGTAGGCAAAGAGTTAAAAAAATCTTTGAAGTGAATTTTCTTGATACAAGATTCATTTTCAAAATAGATAAGGAACTTAGTCAAATTTATAAATAACAAATTTTGTACTTAATAGATGAACAAAATATATAGATAATTTTCATTGGAGGTCAGTCAATAAATACATATTAACCAATTATTATTACTATTATTATTATTATTTCTATTAGTCAATAAACATATTCTATGTGCCATGTGAGAGCAGGATGTGAAGAAAAGCAAGATAGGTCCCTGGTCTAAAGGAGTTTGTGGGAGGTGTCTTGACAGGGAGAGAAAACATACTAACAACTATTCATGAAAAGAGTATATACACAATAAACAGCTGATAATCAACAAATGTAGAAATCAAAGTCATAGCCATACAAAACTGTGAGCATATAAGAAAGACTCTAAAATATTAAAAAATTAGAGAACTGGCAGTGAAGTATATTACCTGCCTTCTGACAGAAACATGAGGAACTCAAGATTCAGAATAAAATGCACAATATAAATGTGGCATATATGTGAATTTGCATTACTTATTTATGTATATTTATTATAAAGGTTTTATTGAATTTTTTCTATCAATAGAGGTACAGATAAGATAAAAATGCTAATTAATTTTTAGCTAAATTCAAGAAAATTCTTTAAATTACAATATAGTATATTCTATATATTTATACTTATTTATCTGTTATTATATTGTCATCCACTCATTAAAAGGCAATTTCAATGATGACAAGAACAGTCTAATTTGATTTTTTAAATTACAGTCCATTGCACTTGTGGTTATTTAATAAATGGTAAATTACTGAATTAAATAAATATTAAATAATTCATCAGTGAGTTAGGTAGATGTCTACCCTTATCAGATGAAGACTTTACCCAGCAGAACAGCTGTGAAGGTGGCTAAAGCAGAGACTGTGGATTACTTAGACCTTGGTCAGACTTTGAAGATGGCAAGGTCATCCACTACACAGCCCAGGACATCCCTAGAGTTATACATCTAATCTATTACATCTATAGTATGTGTGTAGGAATATTCTCATTCTCTCTCTCTCTCTCTCTCTCTCTCTCTCTCTCTCTCTCTCCCTCCCTCCCTCCCTCCCTCCCTCTCCCTCTCTCTCTCACACACACACACACACACACACACACACACACACACACACACACACACACACAGAATTTACAAATCCTGAGAGATAAAGTCGTTGTTGTTCATCCTTTTTTGAAGAGGACAAATGACATCACTGGATGATGTCCTGGAATGCAGTGGATGAGCTTACCATCTTTGAAGTCTGATCAAGCTCCAAGGACTCTATAGTGCCTGCTTTAGCCACCTTCATGGCTGTTGGAACAAAATGCTCTCATCTACCCAATCTGATGGGTAGGGATCTCCCTAACTCACTGATGAATTAGAGGCTTATCAGCTACACTAGAACTATTTGAGCCTATCTGCTGAGCTAATTTTACCAGTGTGTGGCCACTGTACATGCTACAATGAGATGTACAAAAGATAATGATATGCAAAATGTCTCACAGCTCTTAGTTTAGTTTTAAGCTTTAATAGTTTATGGTCCAGAATAGTCTGAGGTGATGGTTGGCACAGGCTAGAAAATAATAGAACACAGAAGCAAGATATTTGAAAATGAAACAAGAACTGTAGTTATTGTTCATCCTTCATTTTTATTTTAAATTTTTATTTATTTAAGGCAATGGGGTTTGAGCCACTGGCCCAAGGTCACAAAGTTAAGCAATTATTAAGTGTCTGAGACCAAATTTGAACACAGATCCTCCTGACTCCAGGACTGGTACTCTATCCACTGTGCCACCTAGCTGCCCCATCCATCATTTTTGAAGAAGACCAATGACATCATGCTGTTGTGGTAAAGGTACAGGATATTCAACTGCAACTTTTCACTCCAATATGAATTTATAAGGCTCTACCAATGGTCAGTACAAATAATTTGATAGGATCTTTGGAATGGAGATGTCTGTGAATTTCCACAGCTAACATCTCTTTTTGTGCTATGGTGATTCTGCTTTGCTCATAGAACATACGGGATATGCCAGACAGTTCCTTGCCAATGGTCTCCCTTATCTCACAATCAATGCTGAAGTTCTTTAAAGTGACTTTGAAATTGTTGTTATACCACTACATGAGTGCTTGCCTTGTTTTATGAGTTCTATATGAAACACTTTAGTTAAGGGTACATTTGGGTTGTTTTCAGCCCACTGGAATTGTGCTCTCAGTAGTAGAGTTTGAAAGCATGACAGTTCAACTTGAATAAGGATCCCACTGTCCAGTACCTTGTCTTGCCAGATAAATTTCAGATCCTTCCTAAAACAATTCAAATGTAAATGTTTCAGCTTTCTGGCAGAGGGAGTTGACAGACTGTCAGGAATACAGGGGGGCAAGAGATTCCAGACTGGAGGAAAGAGTACATTAAGTTTTAATAGCTTAAAACTGCACTAAGAGGTGACACAGTGGATACAAAACCGACCCTGAACTCAGGAGATCCAAGTTCAAATCCGGCCTCAGACACTAAATACTTACTTAACTGTGTGACCATGGGCAAATCATTTAATCCCATTGCATTAAAAAAATAATAATAATAAAAATAAAAACAAAAATAATCACTAAGAGTTTTGGTACATGCTGGATAAGAACATACTATATAATGTTGAAAATCATCTGTTAATTGAACATAATAAAATAAAGATAAAAATGACTTCACTTTTATAAAACACTATAAAAAATTTTCAATTTAGGGGTGGCTAGGTGGCATAGTGGATAAAGCACTGGCCTTGGAGTCAGGAGTACCTGGGTTCAAATCCAGTCTCAGACACTTAATAATTACCTAGCTGTGTGGACTCAGGCAAGCCACTTAACCCCATTTGCCTTGCAAAATCCTAAAAAAAAATTTTTCAATTTAAGCAATTTTTATTAAGCACCTACCAGCTGTTAGTAACTGTAAAAACAAAAACTATAATCTCTCTCTTTTACTCTGAGCACTTATATCCTAATGAGGAATAATCAAAAAGCAGAGTATGCAAAAGAATGCAAATGAGTAAATTCTTCATAGATGAGGGGGTCAAGACTGAAAATAACCAATATCCCCTATTTGGGGAAAATACTCCATCCTCATTGAAACTTTCTCTTCTTTCAAGAAAGATCAACCCAGGGCGGCTAGATGACATAGTGGATAAAGCACTGGCCCTGGAGTCAGGAGTACCTGGGTTCAAATCCAGTCTCAGACACTTAATAATTACCTAGCTGTGTGGCCTTGGGCAAGCCACTTAACCCCATTTGCCTTGCAAAAAAACCTAAAAAAAAAATCAACCCAGGTGCTATTTCTTCCAGGAAGCCTACTCTGATTCCTGTAATTTTTACTGCTTCCCCCTCCATACCTCCTTAAATTCAATTTTTTAACTATACTTTTTTGTAAACATGACATAT
Organism: Macrotis lagotis; assembly: GCF_037893015.1. Taxonomy (NCBI): domain Eukaryota; kingdom Metazoa; phylum Chordata; class Mammalia; order Peramelemorphia; family Peramelidae; genus Macrotis; species Macrotis lagotis. Next base: position 117,478,690 of record NC_133660.1, on the reverse strand, counting down.
CCACCTCACCACAGAAGCAAGTAACCTGAGGGTAAGTATTATGTATCTCCCAGACAGAGCACTGCAAAGAGGAATAGATAAGAAAAGAGCCCTCCTAATAATGGAGGTCAGTCTGATTGCTAGAGTAGAAAACCAATTCTAGATTGGTCACAATACAGAAATACTGATAGAAAGTTGAAGTGGAATTAGATTGAGGAGGCCTTTAAATGCCTTCCATAGGAATCTGTATTTTCATAAGACAGAAATGGTTCAAAGAAACTGGGCTGAAGGAGGGCTTCAAAAGAGAGCTGAAGATATAGAAGAAAGTTTGGGTAAGTGGCTGCAAGGAACATAATAGAGAAACACAAGGGAAACTGAAAGGATTCCTGAGCAACAGTGATGATACAGATAAAATTAGATAACATGAATCTAAAGGACATACAGACATTTTTATGACATAAACGGGCAGGAAGACAATCTGGAACTGAAGTTAAAACAAAGCTGAATATTTTTTTTTTTGAAGAAAAATAAAAGGGTTAAGGAGAACAAATGGCTGAACTTGCCCTTTCTGAGATCAAAACTCCAAAACTGAAAAGAAATGAAAAGTAGATCTGGAAGGGATTAAAAAGGGGAGTAATTTAAAGTCAAGGTAAAATCATGATAAAGGAGCTGAGGAAGAATGAGATAAATGGCAAAATTACAGAGAAAGACAGTCATATCAGATAAACTAGTTTCATTTTTCAATACTAAAGAAGTGGACTAGTAATTCTACTTCCTTGAATTACAGATCTAAATATGGATTAGACCCTGGAGATTCAGTGTCCACATTTTATGCAAGAAGAAATAGTTCCAGAAAGGTTGTGACTTTCTCAAGATCATACAGGTCTGTCATTCAAGCCAAGTCCTCTGCCTCCAAATCTCCAGTATATGACCCAAGAAATAAATTCAGATAGATTGCCCTGATCCAAAACACAAACTGGAGAAGTGATAGATCTGAGGGGTCAAAAGTCACAAACTGGACAAGTGATAGATCTGAGATTCTAATGTGGGTCATTTGCCTCCAAATAATACATGACAGGGGCAATTAGGTGGTGCAGTGGATGGAGACCATCCCTGGAGTCAGAAGGACCCGAGTTCAAATTCAGACTCAGACACTTAATAAATTACCTAGTTGTGTAGCTAGGTTAAAAAAAAAATTCACACATACACACACACCACACACACACACACACACACACACACACATACACAGAATATAATACATGACAATGACTTGGAATTGGAGGAAGCTGATGAACTAGGCAGAAGTGAAGATATAGGAGGTGATTAGTAAATTAAATGTATTAGATATTATTTTTAGATTTAAGAGTATTATGAAAAAAGCAGAACAATTATTTAATAGCAAATTCTAGTTGGATTAAGAAACAAGAATGAATCCATCCTCAGATATAGACAAGCCATATGATCATGTGTAAAATTATGTAACCATTGAATCTCAATTTCCACATCTTTAAAATAGGGAGAACTATACACAATATTTGCATATTTTTAAAGAACTATATGACGAAGAACAAATACCACCACCACCACCACCACCACCACCATCATCATCATCATCATCATCATCATCATCATCATCATCTCAAGGCCTTCCTATTCTTCACTGACAGATTTAGCAACCCTCACCAACTAAGATCAAGAACAATGAAACTTGATCTGGGGTAAACATTTCTTAGAATATGTAGAAAAAACTACTTATTTTGACAGTGTAAGATTGACATTCTAGCAGCATTCTACATAAATATTTAAGCATATTATCTGAATATTTATAAGCATAACTATCTGAAAACAATAATGAATAAGTAATGAAAACAATATACATGAGTATAGAAAAAGCAAATTTCTCAATATATTGCATTTAAAGTATTGTGTTTTATATATCATAATGAATTCATAAGAAAAAACTTAAAAATTAAGAAAACTTTTCTTGAAAAAGGGACAAGACTACCACACATACACAACCTAAATGTGTACTCTATTGTTTCCAGTTTAAAATACTGAAGCATAGGATTTTTAATTAGCGTTACATATTTTTACAATTTGGATTTTTAAAATTTGCATAAATTCATAAGAAAAATACACAAAATTACACAAAAATACACAAAAGCATTTGAAATTTTCAAAAGAAAAATCTTTATTGATCTTCATGAAACTTTTAAAAACCTAGTTCAAACATGTGGAACCAGAAAAACTAATCTTTTCCTTCACTGATAAACTGGCTCCTTCAAACTGACAGCTTTACAGGCATTCACAAGAAGATAAAAGGAAATGCAAACAGATCATATGTCTAACACCCTTTCATGGAAATCTTGCTTATTCTGGTCACAAGTGTCCAAACACGTAATAGTCTAAACAAAATATAATTAAAATTAATTCTAATTTCTAATTTCCAAACAATGTATCTTTATGAACATTCTCTGCCAACTAACCTACAAAAACATAAAGCAAGAGATGAAGTAAAAACTGCTTAAGTGACAGTCTAAAATGACAATATTCCACATAAAAGAAAAACAAGTAAAAAAGTATTTCTAAATTTGTGTTACTTTTACAGGTAAAATAAGTAAATTTGTTATAACTATTAAAGCATATTAAGATGGACATAAAACTACAATTATTTTTATTTCAAAAATGAAGTAAAATATCCTTTTACTGAACAGTAATCTAGCAAGAAATAAAGCAGAATTTGGTCAACTCCCCACTGTAACAATACATTCATTTTGGCTAACTAAATTTTGAAAATTAATAAGATGTAATATTTAATAGGTAGATAAAGCACCAATTATATGATATAACTTAAGAACAATTTAGTTAGAAGCAATTTATTTATGGAATACAATGGAGTCAGGAGACCTGGTTTCAAATCCTTCTTGTGGCCCTTAAGAAGCAATGTAATCATGGGGAAAATTAAATAAACAATTTATTAAGTATTAACTATTTACCAATAATTATGCTAGGAGTGAAAATTTTATCATAAGAGGAAAATATACACATTATATGAATGTGTGTATTTATACACATACAGGGACTCTGTGTCTCTGTGTCTCTGTGTCTCTGTCTCTGTCTCTGTCTCTGTCTCTGTCTCTGTCCCTCTCTCTGTCTGTCTCTAGTCTCTGCAATTTAGAAGTAGCCTGCATGAGGAGTCAATCAGGAAAGGCTTCCTGTAGAAAGTGGTACTTGAATCAAATTTTAAAGGAAAAAGATGGATTTTGTGAAGTGGAGGTGAAAACAGAGGGCATTCACACACCAGCTTCCTTAGCATTAACTTCCGTCTCCATCAAGGTTACTTATTTCACTATACAGTATACTGTACTGCAAATAAAAAATAGTAATAGTAAATGGCACCAATGGCAATAACAGTAATAATAATAATAATAATAATAATAATAATAATGGAAAGGGTAATATAGAAAATAAAGAACAGGTCTCTAATTCAAAAAGACCTGGGTGCAAGTCATACATGACTCCTGACAAATCAATTTCTCAGAGTGCTATAAGTTTCATGTGATAGAAAATATCATGTACATCCACAGAAGGAACTATGGAGGCTGAATGCAGACTATAACCTATTATTTTCAATTTTTAAAATTTATTTAGCTTTTATGATTTTGCTCCTCCTATGGTTTTTTGTTGTTATTCTAATTCTTCTTTCACAACATGATAAAGATAGAAATATGTTCAACATAATTAATTATACATATATAATGTATAATACCTTGTTCTCTGTCAGGAGAAGGGAAGGAGGGAGAAAAATGTAAAACTCAAAATCGTAGCATAAAACAATTGTTGGAAACCATCTTTGCATGCAGTTGAAAAAGCAGTTAATTAATCAATTTTCTGGGGGATGGGGGGAGAGAGATACTATGAGTTTCAAAGAAGTTCCCAGATATAAGTAAGAGAACAGACAGAGAAAGAGAGAGAGAGATTGGGGAAAAAAACAGGACCCAGTAATGGGCTGGCTCACAATGGAGCAAGAGAAAAACAAATATGCAAATATTAACTTAATATTCTGTACATGGGTGGTGACAGGAAAACAATGTACCAACAACGCATTCAGGGAAGTTTAGAGGAAGAGCACATTCTCAGAGAGAAAACTGAGATCAATTGTGGACAGACTAAGATAGAAGAAGTAGTGGAAGAAAGATCCAATATAAATTTGGAAATATGAGACAGGACCTCACATACAAATCTGAGTTATACAAGAAAAATTATAGTTCAAACAATAAGAGTAAATGAAATGTGAAAGGAAAAAATTCCGTAAGATAGAATGTACAAATTCTTAAGAGGACAAAGGATAAAAAGGAAAAAGAAATGCAAAATGGACTGATTAGAGAGAGAAGAAACTTGAAGACAAGGCAGAAGATAATATGAAGGATGAACGATTTGAATGCTGTGGAAATTCAAGAAGGATGAAAACTAAAAAGTAATCACTGAATCTGTCAATTTAGTTATCATTTTCAGGTAATCTTGAACAGAAGTTTATTAGTATAATGGAAAGTAACTAGTAATGAATGTCCACAATGAGGGGCTATTGAAGAGAGAAAAAGAATGAAGATTATTTTATCTAGAATTTTTAGGGGAAAGAAAAAAAAGTTAGGCCAATTTAATTCAACAAATATTTAGGAACCATTTACTTTGTGTGAGACACTATGCTGTGAACTGAAATGATCAAATCTTAAACTTAGTAATGCTATTTTGGCAGGTATGTAAAAGATGAGTTATTAAAGGACTGGAATAAAACAGAGAGATCAATTGGGAAGGTATTAATATTAAGATTCAGGGGAGAAGAACTGAAGACTATTTGATTGAGGGAGGAAAAGTTCAGAAATGAAGTGACAGACTTAAGGAGATATGGTAATTGGATACTAGGGACATGAGAAGAGTCCAAGAAGTCAAGACTAACTTCAAGACTGTGACTTGGTAAACTGAGTCCCCAACAGAAATAGGGAAGTTTGAGGGAAAGGCAGATTCCTGGAAAAAGATGATGAGTTCTATTTTTGGACAGTCTGAATATATACCATATTATAGGTAGACATGGCCAGCAGATAATATACAACACAATACTAATAAGATCTAACTCAATAAGAATGTATAAGAAAAACAAAAACAATAACAATAGCACTCACGTTTATATAATACATTACCTTTTATAAAGTTAATATTTTATATATACATTTGCATATAGAAAACAGTATATACATAAAATGTCATGAGCTTAACAATGATACTGAGACAGATATCATAGGTATAATTATCCTTACTTTATATTTTTTTTCTTTTTGCAAGGCAATGTGGCTAAGTGACTTGTCCAAGGTCACACAGCTAGATAATTAAGTGTCTGAAGCTAGATTTGAACTCAGGTCCTCCTGACTCCAGGGTCAATGCTCTATCCACTATGCCACCTAGCTGCCCTATTACTTTTATTTTAAATGAGAATGGGACCAAGAAAAGATTAGTAACTTGCTCATAGTCACACAACTATTAAATGTCAAACTCAAATCACTTACTTTATCCAGTATGAATACAAATAATCAATATCACCAAGGCAATAACATCTATAAAAAGATCTAGGTTTTTTTCCCAATTAAAAGCTCAGTGTGAGTCAATATAGCGACTGAATGGGGGAGCTCTAGGGGTGGGGGGGTGACAAACTCTAACTCAAGTTTATACTGCTTTGAGAGAAGGGGTCATTATGATTAGTTCAAGAGGAAGAGATCATTCAAGACTGATGCTTCCAAGTACTCAACCCTCTACTAGTACCTCTGTCCCTCTGACTAGGGGTCAAAGATGCAATCCAGACTGCAGGACAGTTTTAACTACGTGGATTTTGGAACTCTTTGGAACTCTCCATCAGGTCCTGCTTCTCAAGTACCTCCTCCACTATGCTCCCTGCCCTACATTTGATATATTCTCTGCCTACCACACGGTCAGCTCCTCCATGGCAGGGGTATTCTTTGTTATTATTTGTACTCACATCACCAACTCTGAGCACAGTCTTGTCATATTGTAGATGATTAATAAACATTTACTGATTGACTAAGAGGATATAGAAACAGTCACAGAAAAGTATTGACATCTAAAAAAAGGGATAAGAATGGTTCTTCTAGTCCCAGAAAGCACAACTAGGAAAAGTTGAGAGAAATTTAGGTTTAACATAAGGAAAAGCTTTCAAATAATTTAAACCATCAAAAAGGGAGAAGATATATTTGAAAGTTACTGTATTATACCTATTTATGAATAGTTCAAGCAAAGAATTGTATAAGGAATGTTGTAAAAGATTCTGGGTGAGGTCTGAACTAGATGGTACCTGAAGTGATTAGTGTCTTGAGGTGATTTTGACTTTCTGTAGATGAGAGGAAGTTTAGACACAGAAGTAAAATAAAGTAGAGAAACAAAGGGGGAAAATGGCAATAGAAGAACGATGAAACAAGGTTCTGGAAGAAACAAAATAGAATGGGAACATAGGCACAAGCTAAAAGAGTTAGCTTTGGCAATAAAAGTCAATTCATGTAAGGAAGAAAGAGAGAAAACAGAAATAGTAAAAGATGGAAGAAAATATAAGATTGAAGGCATTGATTAAAAGAAGAGAAGTTCATGTCAGAGAGAATCAATTTTCCTAGTAAAAGAATAGTTATCTCACACACACACACACACACACACACACACACACACACAGACAAAGACACACACTACAGTAGGATTAAAATTTAACAGCTGATGAAAAGGGAAAAAGGTTAGAATAGTTATTGTGATGAAATGATACAGGGTTCAACAAAAGACTAAAATAATTCTATTATCCTACAAAAAGAGACAAAAATATTTTTAGCTCCTTCAGTTTTTAACAAGATATATTCATTGTTGCTATACAATTATTACATTTTCTTTAATTAAGTGAATAAGGAGTTGCATAAAGATATAGAATATATGCTAATTATAGTTTATTTAAGCTAAAAGTTTTTTATTTATTTTTATTAAAGATATTGAGTTTTACAATTTTCCCCCAGTCTTACTTCCCTCCCCCCACCCCCCACTGAAAGCAATCTGTCAGTCTTTACTTTGTTTCCATGTTGTACATTGATCCAAATTGAGTGTGATGAGAGAGAAATCATATCCTTAAGGAAGAGACAAAAAGTCTAAGAGATAACAAGATCAGACAATAAGATATCTGGTTTTTTCCTAAATTAAAGGGAATAGTCTTTGAACTTTGTTCAAATTCCACAGCTCTTTATCTGGATACAGATGGCACTCTCCTTTGCAGACAGCCCAAAATTGTTCCTGATTGTTGCACTGATGGAATGAGCGAGTCCTTCAAGGTTGAACATCACTCCCATGTTGCTGTTAGGGTGTACAGTGTTTTTCTGGTTCTGCTCATCTCACTCAGCATCAGTTCATGCAAATCCCTCCAGGCTTCCCTGAATTCCCATCCCTCTTGGTTTCTAATAGAACAATAGTGTTCCATCACATACGTATACCACAGTTTGCTAAGCCATCCTCAATTGAAGGACATTGACTTGATTTCCAATTCTTTGCCACTACAAACAGGGCTACTATAAATATTTTTGTACAAGTGATGTTTTTACCCTTTTTCATCATTTCTTCAGGGTATAGACCCAGTAGTGGTACTGATGGATCAAAGGGTATGCTCATTTTTGTTTCCCTTTGGACGTAGTTCCAAATTTCTCTCCAGAAAGGTTGGATGAGTTCACAGCTCCACCAACAGTATAATAGTGTCCCAGATTTCTAAGCTAAAAGTTTTAATATGCAAAATCAGTTACATACTTATCCTGACTGATATAATAGTCTACATGAGCAAAAAAATTACTTGTTTGGTCTCGCAAGTTAGCAGTCTTAGAATGTAGTGAGGTGAGTGCAGTTGCTAAAGACTTGGGAGTCCTGGAAGGCATGACCCCTAGAAATGATGCACTTGTATTATTTCCTTTATCTTTTCTTTATGATTCACATTTACTTTTTAATATTTTGCTTGACTCTTGTGTTTGCTCTTCAAAGTTTCTATATCAGAAATGCCTGGAGGTTCATTTGTGAAAAGATCAGAAAAATTATAAAGTAGAATTTTTTTCAGTTTACTTGGATAAATTATTCTTGCCTCAAAGTCTTTGTTTTCTAGAATATCACATTTCAAGATCTCTATTCCTTTAGAATGGTGATTGCAAAACAGCGTCTGATCCTGTCATTCCTTGCTATCTGAATTCTTTCTTTTTGAATGCCTGCAGTATTGATCCTTTCACCTGAATTTGGTTATACTTGTTTCTGGAAATCTTCAGTCAGGAATTTCTTTACCCAGAGGAGACAAGAGGTCTCTTTCTATATCCATTTTATCCACTGGTTCTAACAGTTTTGGGCAGTTTTTGCTTAAGATTTAATTATACAGTCTAGACTCTTCATTTTTCTTTTGGGGAAGAAAGGGGTCATGTGTTTCAGGTAGTCCAATGAGTCTTAAATATTTTCTCCTTGATGTGTTTTACAAGTCAAGTATTTGTGCTATGAGATATTCTACATTTTCTTTTATTTTTTCAGTTTTTTGACTTTGCTTTATTATCTCTTATTGCCTCATGGGGTTACTGGATTCTCATTGGTGAATTCAAATGTTGAGGACATTCAGGACATTCTAATTTTTAGGCAATCTTGTGCAAAGTTGTTGATTCAAAGATTAAATCCCATTCCAATTTGTTCTTACACAACTAATTCTTTTTTCCAGTTTTTCTTTCTAGCATTCTAATTTCATCTAGAAAAACTTAAAAAAAATTCTAAAAGAAAAATTTAAAAATTGGCGGGGGCAGAGCCAAGATGGTGGCATGAGATCAGACTTTCCTAAGGAATTCTCTCCAAAATATTCTAAAAACTTTAAAATTATGGCTCTAACTAAATTTTTGAGAGACAGACCCCACAGAAAGATCCAGTGAGGCAATTCTCCAGCCCAAGGTAACCTGGAAGATCTTGGAAAAGCTCTGTTCCATGGGGGTGAAGGGAGTGGCAGTACAGCTAAGAATATCATACCAGAGTGAAGGAGCTCCTTCAGGGGAAAGCCCACTGGGCACCTGGGTCCTGGAGAATACCAGCTCCCAGCAGCAGAAGCAGTTTCCTGACCTGAAACCCAGGGAACACCAAGCAAAACTTGGAAGATCAGAAGGGAAACCTCTGCCAGATCAAGTGCAAAGCCCAGGACAGTGTGGCCCTCAGAGCACCCCAGCCATCAGTGCAGCCTAGATCCCCAGGAAATAAAAGCAAGCCTGTAGAGCCACCTAGCAGGGAGCTGCCCAGCAGCTGTTTCTAGAGCTATCTGGGGACCTCCTATTGCCATCCACAGACCAGAACACAGGCAGGAGAGCAGTCAGAGCCTCTCATAAGACCAAGAAGGAACTGAGATTCTTGTGGGGGATGTCCCAATAATACCTCAAAGCTCAGGGCACAGACTGGGAAAATGAGTAAACAGAAAAAAGGAACCTGTCTATAGACAATTACTTTTCTCACATGGAAAATCAATACACACACCCAGAAGATTAGAAAGTTCTAGCTTCTGCATCTAAATCCTCCAGGAAATATAGGAGTTGGGCTCAAGCTATTTCAGAGCTCAAAAATGATTTTGAAAATCAAGTAAGGGAGGTAGGAGGAAAATTGGGAAGAGAATGGAGGGAGATGCAGGAAAAACATGAAAAGCAAGTCAACAGCTCTGTCAAGGAGATCCAAAAAATGCTGAAGAAAATAACATACTAAAAACTAGTTTAGGTCAAATGGAAAAAACAGTTCAAAAAGTAAATGAGGAGAAAAATACCTTAAGTAGCAGAATTGGAAGATGGAAAAGGAAATAAGAAAGCTCTCTAAAGAAAACAAATCCTTCAAATGTAAAATGGAGCTAAAGGAAGTTGATGACTGCGAGGAATCAAGACACAATAAAACAATATCAAAAGAATGAAAAACTGGAAGAAAATGTGAAATATCTCATTCAAAAAAACAATGGATTTGGAAACAGGTCCAGGAAGAGATGATTTTAAAATTACTGGGCTACTTGAAAGTCATGATCAGGAAAAGAGCCTTGACTTCATTTTTAAAGAATTTCTACAGTAACATTGCACTGATATCCTAGAAGCAGAAGGCAAAATAGAAATTGAAAGAATCCACCAATCTCCTATTGAAAGAGATCCAAAAAAAAAAAAACTCTCGGGAATATTTGGAGTTCCAGAACTCCAAAGTCAAAGAGAAAATATTACAAGTACCAGAAAATAAAAACAATTCAAATATCATGGAGCTACAGTCAGAATCACACAGGATTTCACAGAATCCACATTAAGGGCTCATAAGACTTGGAATATAACATTCTGGAAGGCAAAAGAGCTCAGAATGCAACTGAGGAGCAACTACCCAGCAAAACTGGACATCTTCTTACAGAGGAAAAGATGGACTTTCAATGAAACAAGGGAATTTCAAATATTCCTGTAGAACTTTATTCATATGTTCAGCCATAGCTGAACAGATATTTTGATCTTCAAATACGGACTCAGGTGAAGCATAGAGAGGGTGGATGAGAAGGGTAAATTATGAAGGATTTAATAATGATGAACTGCATGTATTCCTGCATGGGAAGATGATACAGATAATACTCATGTGAACCTTCTCACTTATTAGAGCAGTTAGGAGGAGCTTTTATAGTTGAGACACAGGAGAGAGATGAATTGAAGGTATAATATATTTTTAAAATGGAGTCAAATGGGTGAAAAGGAAATGTACTGGGAGAAAGGAAAGGCAAGATAGAATAGACTAAGATATTTCATGTCTATGAGTCAAGAAATAGCTTTGCAATGGTATGGGGGGGGTGAGGGGGAATGAGGGAGCTTCATCCTCATCGGAAATAGCTCAGAAAGGAAACAACATATATACTTAATAGGGTATAGAAATCTAGAAGAAAAAGGAGAGAAAGGGGATGGAAGAAAGGGGACAAGGGAATAGAGGGGGAAATGTAGGGGATGGAGGAGAGGGTAGATCATGGGAGAGGACAGTTAAATATAACACATATTCTTTTTTACTTTTTGCAAGGTGGTGGGATTGGATGGCCTGTCCGGGACCACAGGGATAGGTGGTTGCTGGGTCTCTGGGGTGGGATGTGGGCTTGGGGTCTCTTGGCCCCAGGTCCGGTGCTCTGTCACTGCACCACTCAGCTGCCTCACAGCACATTTTTGAGGAGGAAAAGAGTGAAAGGAGAGAGAAAAATATAATAATTGGTAGTGGGGAGGAATGGAAGGAGGGAATTACAAACAGCAACAGCAACTGGAAAAAAATATGGAAGTAACTTCTCTGAAGGACTTATGATAAAGAATGTGATCCATCCCAGAGACAGAGCTGATGATGTTGGAACACAGAATGAAGCACATTATTTTTCTCTTTCTTCCACTTTATTTCTTGTGAGGTTTTTTATTTGGGGGGGGTTATGTTTATTCTTACAAGACTATTTTAATAATGAGTAAATTAAAAAATGAAAATAAACAAAATAAAAATAAAAAATTCTGACTGCATAACTCTCTAGGAATTCTACCTGAATTTGTGCCTGAGCTGCATTTTTCTTTGAAACTTTGTTTGCAAATGTTTTCAAGTCATTCTCTTCTTCCAGGTTTCTGTTTTAAATATCGCTGTCACCATAAATTGTTTTTTTTTAATTAGCAGATTCTTTTTTTTCTGCTTATGCATTCATGCAACACACTTCCTGACTTGAGACCAAATAATAGACAGGCTTCTGTGTAATTTTAGAGGGAAGGTCTAGGCCAAATATGTTGCTGTTTTCTGAGTGTTGCACTATTACAGGCTCCCAGGTACAGTTTAGACTGGGGATCTTAAGTGTTTTCTGAGTGGTCTAATTCAGGATAAAGTCTAATTGCTGTCCTTAAAAATGAATTATACATGTTTCTGATGTACATTTGAGACTTAAGAAATAACAGAATGCTGTTAAACTTGGTCCTTATTAGACAGCTAGGTGGGTCTGCTGACTCAGGGTAAGAAATGCAGTCTCCCCTTTAGTTTGACATGTCTGCCTTGATATTTACTCTCCAGGTTTTGGTTGGAGTTAGAAATTGGACCTTTTCTATTCTTAAGGTCCAGTCACATCCCTACATATGACTTATGCATATGCTTCTCTTTGTATACACAGCTTAAAACCTATAAATTTGTCCAGAATCTCACCCATAGATGCAGGTCTATAATGTATACATTGTATGTGTCTTTGTGTGTGTGTGTGTGTATGCATGTGATCCAAAACTGCATTATACAAGAGGAAATATGAAAAAAAAAAGATATGCAGTTCAAAACAATTTTATAAGAATTATTGGACAAATTCCAGTTCCAGAAAATTTTACTAGTATAACTATTTTCCTGCAATGTTGATTATTTCCATCTTTTATTACTTTTCTTCAAAGATACTGGCATCAGATAAAGCCCATTCAAGTATTTTTTCCATTACAATTTATTTATTACTATTAATTTATAACATTTTTTATTTGATTGTGGAAAGACTCTATGGTTACATCTGAAAACTGTTCATATTCTTTAAAAACTCAACTTTTGAGGAATAGTTCTTAAATTTATATTTGTATAAATTACATACTCTAGATTTAATACTTTTATTACATGCCATATCAAGAGCTTCCCCTTATTCATGACTGACTTTTCTAATACTAGATGAATGGTTTTGCCTTTTGAATAAAGATTTTCTTATGTTTATAATCAAAATGGTCTATTCTATTGTTTTCTCATCTATGCCTATTGGCTTATAATTCTCTTTCTCATCATATCAATATCCTCTCTTGAATTTGGATAATATTTTGGTGAAATTTTAGAATACCAGAATGTAAAATTAAAAGATAAGGAAAAGATCAATGAATCTTAGTAAGTTTTATAAATGAAGAAACTGAAAATACTATATTTTAATGATGTTTGAATTCAAAAAGGAAGTATCTTTTCACAAAGGAGATACTTAAATTTATGACTTTAAAATTCTCAAATGAAGGAATTCTCTCTTTTAACTTAAATCTCCATACTCTTACTATTTTATTTTTACACTGCATTTCTTTGGCACTGAAGAAATAGATTTAAGACATGAAATATGGCATTAGGAAAAAAATTTAATAATATAGGTTATATCAAAAGCATACCCCATATTCCTCAGCTATCAAAGTTCTTATTAGTAACTGGGTTTCACTTTTCAGAAGACAGAACAGTTTAAATTATGAAGAGTACAGTTAAAAGCAATCAGAAGATCCTATTTACTCTGTCCCATAAAATGAAATTAAAGGGCAGTAAATTTAGAATAAGAGGAAAATATTTTACTCAATGTACAGCAAACAAGTGAAGTTATAACATTTGCTCTAGGAAGTCAGTGGGGCATATACTATAACTAAATTAAAATGAAGACACACAGACAGTTTTATAGCCATTAGCAGCATTTGCCTTTTGACCAACGAGGGGGAGAAGTTTATTCATTCATACCCAGACAGCAAGCTTGCTAATAAAAGAAAAAAATATATAACTTACCTTACCTGAAAGAATCAGTGGACTATAGAAAATTAGAGTTTACGGAACTAAGAACAGTGAGGAGAGTAAAATTAAAGGAATTATTGCTACCTTTGCCCTATAACCTCTCACTAAGTATTAAAAAAGTAATAGCAAAAATTGATTTTGGTTTGCTGCTGCTAGTCATAATATATAATGACAATTCAAGACTCTTCTGTTAGAAATAACACTATGAATTTCGATCCAATTTGCTAATTATTTTTGGAGCAATGAGATATGCTGAATACAAAAACACTGGAGAGAGATAAAAAGAAATAACACTGATTCCTGTTAAAATATCACTACATCTCAAATCTGGTTTTAAAGATGAAGGAATGAACTGATTAATTTAATTTGGAGATCTAAGTTTTGGTTATCAATTCTTCCCCTAAGCAAAAGTGTCACACACAAAACACACCCCTACCTTTCAATTCAATCTGATTTTTTTTAACAAATATAATAAATTATCAACAGCCAAAAGTACAAAAGCACAAATAAGGTGAATAATAGCAACCCTAGGGTTTCACTTCATACTTATCAAGTTAGCAGAGCTGCTAAAAGATATAAATTCATTGTTGGAGAGAGTAGGAGAGCAAAGACTTACTAATTCTGTGTGTACAGAATTATGAATTATATCAATATTTTTAGAAAGAAATTTGAAAATTTTCAAGAAATGTTAGTAAGGTGGTTATGCCCTTTAGCCCTAGAGATTCCAAGCCCAGGACTATAGTCCAAGCAAGTTACTAACAGCAAGAAACTTAAACATATACAAAAAAAGTTCACAGAATCAATTTCAAGTAATAACAAAAAGGAAATAATAATAATAATAATAATAATAATAATAATAATGATAATGATACTGCTTTGAAGTTTACAAAATGCTTTGCAAATATTTCTCATGATCTGTACATCAAAACTAGAAGGTAGGTGTTATTAATTCCCCTAATTTACAAGTTTTTTAAACTAACAAATAGAGAAAAGTGATTTGCCCAGGATCCCACAGTTGTAGTGTCTGAAGCCACCTATGAACTTAGGATTTCTGGATTCCACAGTCACTGTACCACCTAAGCTGTGAAGCAGCAAGTACAAATTATGCATGAAACAATTTAAAATCAACATGGAGAGTAAAAAATAAAAAATCGTGACCAAACTTAGTAATCAATATGTCAGAGTTTAGGAATATATTCAATTCTATTCATAAGTATATGAATTTTTTAATAAAGAAATACTTTTTAAAATAGATCATGTTTGTTCTAAAATATCTATTATAGCAAATTAAAATATATAAGTAAAACTTTAAAGGAGGTGGAAAGTATATTTATTACTATCTATATAGGAAATGGGATTTGAAGAAAGGGAAGGAAATAACAGAAGAGGAAGCTACCATCTCAGCAGTATGTTGCTAAGAGTTTCTCTTTTTCTCAATTATCATTCATGAAAACTGGTATAATTAGGAAAATTAAGGGAGCTCAAAACAAAAGGTATTTCTTGGTCCAAGGAGTAGGAGGCTATAATTTATGGTCATATCAACATGCCAAAATTGTGAGCATAACCAAGAAAGCAAATGGCAAAAGTATTTTGTCAGCACACCACTGACTCCGAAATCATCCCTAAATCAAGTTGAGATTAAAAAGTATCAATCAACAGGATTTAATATTAAATAGGTTTTAGAAAATAATATCTTTATATTTTATTAGTTTTCCTTGTTACAACAATAAAAATTAATCTTAAAAATAAACCAACTATAAGCACAAAATACAAAAACAACTACTATAATTATCAAAGAAAATTAAATGGTATTACTGAAAATGTTAGCTAATTGTCAACAAAACATAATACTCATTTTGATCAGTTCTTTTTTCCATTAACTTACCAGGAGATGCTCCCACCAAGTCTGAGGCCTGATTAGAGTCAACTGAAGAAACCACACTAACAGCATTAGCATTGGTAGGCACATTTGTAGTAGTAGAAGGTGAAATAATAGGCTTTTTTGTTGCAACAATGACACTCCTGTAATAAAGAGCAGCAAGTAAGTAAAAAATATACACATCCATCTCTTTTCCCCAAAACCCTAGCTATATTATTAAGAACTGACCCTTATTCCATAATACAAATATGACGATGATGATAATGCCAACTAGTTGCCTTTAGATAAAAGTATTATTTAGATGTTACTTAACATCAAGTCCTATTATTTCTGATTTTTTTCAAATATCTTATGAAATGAATGCTTACAAGTCATTTGAAACTTTTAGAACTTGGAATCCATAAATCACTGAAAAATGTAGTAATTCCTTTGATTACTTTTTTATTTAAGTTTATATTTCTCCAACTAGTATTTACTCTAGGACAAAGATATGACTTTATCAAATTCAGAGATAGAAGGGCCTTTATTTTAGAAATGATGAAACTGAAGCATAGAGAGGAATAGTAAGATATAGAGGTATTATCTGAATTAAAGCCCTCGAACTACAAATCTAGGATACTTTCCACAATTTAATGTATACTCTTTAAATGGAATGACCAAAAAAAAAATAACTTTTAGAAATAAAAAGAAAACATTCAAATTATTCTTTGTAAGAAAGTTCTTTCATATGACAGTATGGGTGGGGGTGGGGGAATTCCAAATAAAAACAGAACTTTTTTGAAATTTTACATAGGAAAAATTTGTACTAACTCTTAGCAAGAAAGCTTCAGTGACATTTGAACACAAAGTCAATACCATAAGAATTTAATGCAAAGTTCTAAATTCAAAAACTTGTTAACATGATGGTTAATTTTAGTTAGAGAAAAATAAACCAGAAGGACCAAGATGGATGCAAAACATTGTGAAATCATATATTTTAAGAGACAAGTATTTATAATGCACTAATTTTAATTATATTATACTAGGAATATCTAAAAGACATTGTTAAATCCATTTTATTTGAAGTTGGCTCCATAAACCTAAAAAAAAATAGCTAATGAGGTAAAGAAAACAGCTGATATATAATGCTCGCCCACAGCAGTGCTTACTTTTAATTACCTAGTGTTAACCATAATCCTAAAGTCTTCAACATTTAATTTATCTAATCATATCTTTTGTTGACAGTAGAATAACTGCAAAATGAAAGTATTCCTGTAATACCTTTAAAGTATTTGATATTTAAATAAAATTCCTTAGATATTTAATCCTACTAATATTTCTAAAATGTAAATCTGTTTCTTTCAAATACATTTAAAATGTATTTTTATAACTTTCATAAGGACATTTACACAAGAAAAAAATGTTCTATTTGACTTCAATCCCTAAAACAAAAGAGTAGTCACTCTAGCCAATTAAATCAAACTCCCTTGTGCTGGGAATAGCTAGCTATTCAATAAACTTGGGAGTAGTGGTGTCACATCATTATAAGGGTGACTGCCAATGTTAACTATATACTAAAAAAATAGACCTAATAGCCACCTGAGCCCTCAAGTCAAAGAGTATTTTAAATAAGCACTCATTCCCCAAATTTCATTTTAGAATCCACTAAGTGTATTTCTAATGTTCCATTGAAACTATTTTTCTTCTGAAAGTAAAATTGTTTACTTTAGGAATTTATAAAACGAAAGTCAAAGTGCAAAAAAAAAGTTTTTTAAAAAACACTGAGAAATTAAACTTAAATAGGTTTCCTTGGTATTTGTCTACTGAAGAGGCATTTCTGATAGTCAATTGTCAGCTTCCATATGGAATCATTTCTTGATAGCCAAAATCATTAAGTGCAATAATAATGGGAAACCTAAGAACAATAACCCCAAATTTGTGTATATTTTCTTTGAGAAAGCTGATTTTGAAAAAAACTCAGAATATTGTCTGTACACTCCAGGCCACTTAGGTTCAATAAGAAGGGCTATTCTCTATAAATATATAGAATTGCTGGTCAAATTATTTGGCACAAATCAACATTTACCACTAAAATCAAGATGGTCACTTTTGGCATTTACTAAAGCCAAAATAAAACAAGCCAACAAAATGTAAATAATGAAAAAAAAATGGGAAATGTCTCCTTGTAAAAAAAAAAAAAACAACTGACCTGGAAAACAAATCAAAGAGGGATATTTGGAAGATAATTTAATAATTATTGGATTATTTGAGAACCATAATAAAAAAGGAACCTAAACATATTTCATGAAATTACCAAAGAAAACTACCCCCAATATCCTAGAAGTAGAGGATAAATCAAAAATTGAAAGAACCCACCAATCTCCCCTGAAAGAAATTCCAAAATGAAACTCACAGGAATACAGCTTTTAAAAAAAGAAAAAGGCTCAGAGTGAATGTAAATAGAAATTACTTCTGTTTTGGCCAGAAACCCTGAGGATCTTCCATTCCCAGACTGGTTTTCTTTTTTCTTTTTTTTTTTTGACTACATAAAAGAGACCTTGCTTCATTTCTTTCTTACCCAGTCTTCAGTCAAACTGAGACCTGTTAAAGACCCCAGTATTTGACCAAAGGTAAAAAAGGACAATTAACTACCTCTGAAATAGTGAGAGTGGCTGCCATTGTCTTCTGCTCCCAGAAAGATTTTTTGACTAGGTAAAAGAGCATAGGTAAGAAAGAAGGATGTATGAAAGAAGGGAGAAAGGAGAGCAAGAATGGGGAAAATTATCTCCCATCAAAAAGGCACGCAAAAAAGAGTAATGTGAAAGAGGAAATGGTGGGGAAGACACAATATCTAAATCTCATTCAAAGAGGGATGAATATATATATATATATATATATGCATATATATATATGCATATATATATATATACACAAGTTAAACTGGATATAGAACTCTATCTGAACAAATACGAAAGTAGGAGGGGATAGGGAAAAGAAAAAGAGGTAGGTATTACAAAAGGGAGAACAATAAAGGAATAGACTGGTCAAAAGAAAATCAAACTTTAGAGGAGAAAAAAGATAAAAAAGAGAGAAGGATAAATAGATGAAAATAGAATAGAGTTAGTTACTATTAACTGTAAATAAAAATGGTATTAACTCACATAAAACCAAAATAGATAATAGAAAGGAACAGAAAAAAGTATCCCACATTGCCCGGTTTACAAAAATCCCACTTGAAAAAGAGAAATAATCAACAGAGTTAAAATAAGCGGATACAGGAGAAGCTATTATGCTTCTGCTGAAATTAAAAAAGGTAGAGATAGCCATCATGATGAACTCAGAAAAAACAAAAGCAAAAAGATATCTAAACAGCAGTGATAAGCAGGGAAACATATCTTGCAAAAAATGTACCATAAACAATGACATAGTATCAATTCTAAACATATATGCACCAAATGGCATAGGATCTAAATTCTTAAAGGAAAAATGAAATAAATTATGGGAAAGGAAAGTAAAACCATAATTGTGCTGAAACTCAACTTTCAGACAAATTTCACCATAAAATAAATAAGTTAAGAAGGTGAAAAAAATCTTGTAATATTTAATGACAAACTGTTGGAGGAAAAATAAATAGAAAGAGAAAGGACTAAACCTTTTGTGCAAAGAACCTTCACAAAGACTAAGGTATAAAATACATCACAAACAAAAGTAGAAATATTAAATGCCTTCTTTTGGAACAGTGATGCAATAAAAATTACATTCAATAAAGGACTATGGAAGCATAGATAAAAATTAATTAGAAAGTAAATTCTCTAATCCTAAAGAATGAGTGGGTCAAAGATCAAACCAAAAGCAATCAATAATTTCTTCAAAGAAATATAGCTAATCTAGTATGCCAAGGAAAATTTAGAAAGTGGGAAAGAATGAATTGGGAATACAACTAAAAGAAATAAGAAAAGAACAATTTAAAAATCCCCAATTAAACACCAAAAATAGAAATTCTGAAAATTAATCTAATAAAACTAGAACAGATGTGATTTTTAAAAAATTTGGTTAATTTGATTTTAAAAAAGAAAAAACAAATTAAGGGTATCAAAAATAAAAAGTATGTGCATCAACAAAGGAAGATTATATTAATGCAATTATCATGAGTTATTTTCTCCAATTACATGTCAGCAAAACTGAAAATCTAAATCAAAAGAATGAATACTTACAAAAACAAAAAAGGCAATATTAACCAAAGAGGAAAAAGAATACATAAATACTCTTAGAAAAAAAGAAATTGAAGAAAAAATAAACATCCAAAGGAAAAAACCCTAGAACCAGATGAATTTGTAAGGGAATTCTACCAAATATTTAAGTCATAGTTAATTAAAAAGGAATCCTATCAAATTCCTTCCATGACACAAAAATGATTTTGATATTTAAACTAGGGAAAGTAAAAACACTGAAAGAAAACTGCTGGCCAATCTCATGAATGAATAATAACAAAGAAACTTTAAATAAAATACTAGCAGGGAGATTACAACATATTTAATAAATATCATACATTATGAATAAGCAAGATTTTTATACCAGGAATGCAAGGCTAATTCCTTATCAGGAAAACAATCAGCATAATTGACCAACTCAATAACAAAAACAACAAAAATCATATGATCTATTTCAAACTATGCAGAAAAGACTTCTGACAAACAATACCCATTACAATTAAAAACACTAGAACCCATAGGAATCAAGAGTTTGTTTTTTTAAAAAAAAAAGGTAGTAACTATGTACAACCAAGAGCAAACATTATCTGTTAACAGGGATAAACTTAAAATTTTTTCAATAAGATCAGTGCTGAAGAAAGGATATCCATTATTACCACTATTATTAAGTATTGAATTCTAAATGCTATCTATAGTAATAAAAAAAAAGTGAAGGAATACAAATAGGCAATGAGAAAATAAAGCCATCATTCTCTGCGGATGATAGAATGGTATATTGAGAGAAACTGGCGAATCAACTAAATAAACTAATGGAATCAATTAAAAACTTTAGCAAAGTTGTAGGATCTAAAATAAAGTCTCATAATCATAAGTAGTTCTATTTAATGTAACTAAATCCAGTAGAAATAGAAAGAGAAGTTCCATTCAAAATAACTGCAGACAAAACACAACACTCGGGAGTCTCACTGCCAAGACAAACTCAGGGAGCATATGAATGTGAGTGATTGAACAAGAGACAGAGAAGTTCAAGTACAGTAAAATGGGTGATTTTGATTACATGAAATTCAAAAGGTTTTGCAAACATAAAGCTAAAGCAGTCAAAATTAGAAGGCAAACAAGAAATGGAAGGGGAGGAGGGGATTAAATCAAGTTTCTCTGATAAATGTCTCATGTATGAAATATATAAGGAAATGAGCAGCTCTTTATGTGGTGGTAAAGAACTGGAAATTGAGGGGAATGTTCCTCAGTTGGGAAGTAATTGAACATGATGTTGTTTATGATTTGTGATGGTGTGCTGTTTATTGTGCTTCAATAAATGATGAACAAGATGGTCTCAGAAAAATCTGGAAAGACATGAACTTATGCAAAAAATGAAGTGAAAAGAACTGGGAGAATATAGCACACACTAATAGTGCTATTATCATATGGATGAATAACTAAAAAGTTTAGCAACTCTGATCACTAAAATGATCCAAGACAATTAAGGACTCACTATGAAAAAACTATCAACAACTAGAGAAAGAACCCTCTAAATGCAGCATTCTTTTCAGACTTTCTTATTTTTGTTTGACATGTATATGTCTTTTATTTTGCAACATTGCAAAAATGTAAAAAATGTTTTATATGACTTCACATGTATAACAGTTATATTGCTTACCTTCTCAAAAGGGAGGGAAGGGACAAAGAAGGGCAAGAATTTGGAATTCAAATTATTTTAAATGAATGTTTAAAAAAATTTATGTGTAATTGGGGAATATTTAATGAAATATTTAATGAAATTTTTTAAAAGAAAAGATGTATATGACAGTCCATACCCAAGAAATACAAATGTAAATGCCTCAAGGAGCTTAAATTCTAACAAAACAAGGATTTTTAACTTTTTTGGTATTATACATACCTCCAACAGTAAAGTGAAACCTACGAATCTTTTTTAGAATAATTTGTAATGTAATGGGGGAAAAAAACACATACACCTAAAAGAAAACTGAATATACTGAAATACAATTAATTAGAAATAAGTACAAGAGACTCAGATTAAGAATTTCGTCAGCACAGGGATACACACAAATAACAATAAGTGGTTTACTTTGGCCAAGAAAGTTACAGTGATTTTAGCTGGTTCCTGCTAAGAGTAAAATAAACAACAAACAAGGCTGTGAAGAAGATAGTCTATGAGCAGGTAATGAAGTGAAGCATGATTGGGACTGCCTAAAACAGTGAGCTTGGTGAAGCAGTCACCAGTCTGGATAGTAGAGCATCAGTGCAAAAGTTCTAGATATAAAAGATGTAGGAGCTAACCAAATTTCATGTTCTCTACAAATTCAATTAATATTTTACCAACATATCAACTCACACCTCTCAGACTGGCCAATATGACCAGAAAGGACAATGATCAATGCTGCAAGGGATGCGGGAAATCTGGGACACTAATACATTATTGGTGGAGCTGTGAATTCATCCAAACTTTCTGGAGAGCAGGCTGGAATTATGCCCAAAGGGCAACAAAAATATGCATACCCTTTGATCCAACAATATCACTACTGGGTCTATACCCTGAAGAGATGATGAAAAAGGGTAAAAATATCACTTGTACAAAAATATTCATAGCAACTCTGTGGTGGCAAAGAATTGGAAATTAAGTAAATATCCTTCAATTGAGGAATTGCTTAACAAACTGTTGTATGTGGATGTCATGGAACACTATTGTTCTATTAGAAACCAAGAGGGATGGGAATTCAGAGAAGCCTGGAAGGATTTGCATGAACTGATGCTGAGCAATATACATAGAACCAGAAAAACATTTTATACCCTAACAGCAATATGGAGGTGATGAACAACCTTGATGGATTTGCTCATTCCTTCAGAGCAACTATCAGGGACAATTATGGGCTATCTGCAATGAAGAATACCATCTGTATCCAGAGAAAGAGTTGTAGAGTTTGAACTTACCTTCAATTTAGGGGAAAAAAATCTATTACCTTATTATGTAATTTTGCTATCTCTTATATGTTATGTTTCTTCCTTAATTAAGGATATGATTTCTCTCTCATCACATTCAACTGAGATCAATGTATAACATGGAAACAGTGTAAAGACTTAACAGACTGCCAGGGGATGGGGGCGAGGGAAAACTCAAAATAAATGAAATCTTTCTTTAAAAATTTTATCAATAAAGACTTTTGGCATGATAGAAGGCTAATAACTTGAAGGTCGCATTGCATATCATTAAATATAGATACCCAAAGTAGAATAAGCCCTTCCATAAAATACTGGCTCATCTAGTCTAAGTCATACAAAAAAAATTGGTTTCTATCAAAAAATACCGACCACAACAATAATTAAGTCTTAGCTAACTTGGCAAAAATAATACCTGGTCATCCTCCAGAAACAGCAATTAGGGGAGAAGGGTAGGGAAATCTGTTACGCCAAAGGAAGAAATCCCTGTTAGAACCATTTATATCACTATGGAAATAAAACTTTATGATTTCAAAAAAAAAACTTATGATTGGTAGAAACTACCATTGTATGAAACTGGAAAACAAATAAAATATTTATATTATTAAAAAAAAAAGAATGCTAGAGAAGGGATTCATCTAATGGGTCATTGACTATATGTGTCCTACAAAGTTCCTTCCTTAAGGTCTGATGTTTCCAGATACTTCCATTCATATCAATATTTATTAAAACACCAAGTGCCTAATCTTAATTTCATAAAGATTAGATAATTAAATACTTCTAATTAAAAAAAGAAATCTTGTCACCAATGAACTTTTCTCAGTTTTTATCCAAACATTTGGTATCGCTTCTCAATTGTTAGAATTTGACACAAAGCATGTTCTTAGACTTGGAAAATTCACTGACACATTATCAGCTCACTTCAGTGGAAGACCATACAATGCATTATTCTCCTATATATTAATTACTGTAATCAGCATAACTAATTTAAGAAATCTCAAATTCAATATTAAACATTAAAAAGAGTGATCTATTTTGGCTCACATAATGACCTTTATATATTATTGACATCATTATGAAGGCATTTTGAAGAAGACTAAAATTCTCACTAGATGGGACTCTTTATCCTCTTCAATCTATCCTGTTAACTACAAGAATAAATCTGTATTAGTGAATTCTTTCCTTTAACAACAAAAAATATATAGAAATTGACTTTTGGCATGATAGAAGGCTAATAACTTGAAGGTCACATTGCATTGACTGCCTTTTATTAAGTTCCAAAAGACATAAAGACAATTTAATCAAAGTGTTATTTATGGGTAAAAATCAATTTTCAAATAAACTATTTCTCACCTAGCAGATACCTATAAAATATAGTAAAACTACCTTAGATTTACAGCACTCTGTCAGGATATCATGTAAAGATGAATTTGGTCAATCCCAAACCTTTGTTAATAAACTGATACATATAAAATCATTAATGATTTGAGAATGTGTTAAACTCTCATTATTTTCATAAACTTTCAACAACTACTACATTTTAAATATTATCTAGAAGAAATTTAAAAATTTATTTCACATAGAAGATTTATAGTTAGATTATATAGTTGATAATGAAATTATAGTCTAAAAACCAAGTTAAAATTTAATCTAAAATAAAATTTAGTTCCGAAAAGATTCCATTCACAAGGATAAGTTTTATTAATAGTATTAAATTAGGCAAATTTCATTAAAAGTAACCAAATGTAGCAATAAATTCTTTAAGAAATACTATATTTCAAATAAGTCATTTAAACATCTCAGATTTAAAGTAGTTTCATCACAGTTCAACACAAACATTTGAAAGGAAAAAAAAAAGATTACCTATATACCTGACTTTAACACTAATTTCTGAGAAGCTAGCTGAAAAAACCAGATCAGGCCTTAAACTTTATCAAGATAAACCCCTGGCATCTACTAATCACCAAAGTGGATCTCGAAATACGATAAGAAGATTTTTGGCATGGGAATGCACACAAACACCTTGCTGTTTGCAAAAGCCCACAACCTGGCAGGCTTTCAAGCAAGGCTTCAGTCATGGAGCTGTTACTGTATACTTTCCAGCTATAGCTTGGAAGTTGATAATCCCTAAGATATGAGGAGTGTTCTGATTTCTGACACAGCATTCCTGAGATAAATGCATGATCAGAAGGATGCTTTGAAAGTCTCAGAGATATTCCACTGCCAAATGGCTACATGAGAATAGTTTTTTAAATAGGTGTCTTTTTCAACAGAAGGGGGGAAAAAGGCCTTCCATGATAACTAATTTAGTTATATGCTGCCAGACAAGAGATCACATAAAAACCATATATGGGAAAATCCATATCCCTAAAGCTGAAAACCTCCCCCACCATGCTTTTTACATCAATCAAATTTTGAAATGACTCTGAATTCTTGAAAGAGTTCAACAATGGATTTCATTTCCACATTATTTTAAAGACAAAATTTTACAAATAAGAGCTCTGAGAGCTACATACACAAATGTAAGGATAAAAATTTCATCAACTAATTAAAGTATTAAATGAAATAGTTTCATCTATCAAAAAGTTTAAATCCTTATATTAATAGAGGTGAAAATACAACCTACCCCCCAAAACAACTGGACTTTCTTAAGTCATCACAACCATTTTACAATAATAGTACCTCACTTGAGATCTGGCTTCCCTATTTCCTGTGGCAGCACAGTTTAAGGCTCATAATCAGTGTTATCCTTTATTTTTCCCTCTCTATATCCCACCAACAAACCGGATACGAAAACCTATCAAAACAATCTCTTTTCCCTTGAATTCTTCTTTTTAAAAAATTCTCAATGACATTATGCTATCATATAAATCCTCTTTACCACTTCTCAAAGACTACTGCAATATCCTCCATTTCCTCAAATCTCTTCTTTTTAATACATTCTTCATATAGCAGATCGGAGTCAGCATCTCAATGCACAGAATTGATCATGTCAAACTTCTGCTCAACATCCTTCTACAGCTCCATCAAATCTATTCATTACAGCTTTTCAAGATTCTCACGTTCTTTCCATACTCCTCCTATCCATGAACTCCATACAGAAACAAACTCTCCTCTTCCTCCCTAACTCATGTTCCTATCACACATTTTCCCATCTCTGCACCTTTGGCTACACTATTCTCATAGCTGGAATGCCTCCCAGAAGCAATTTTTCTCCTATTAAAATCTCATAATAAAGTTATTAAAAAAAAACAACTTTTACATAGGTAAGCAATGATTGTATTTTGTTTTTCTTTTTTGTTGACTATTTTTTACAGTTTTTTTTAGTTGGAAATGGGAAGGAAAAGCACATAAAAGGAAAGATTAAATGAAAACTACGTCTGAGAGGTAGGGATAGAATAGAAAAGAAACTACTCTATCAAGTAGATTCTGAAGTAACTTCTTGAATTCTGACAAGAATGAATAGTTCAGGGGTGGCTAGGTGGCGCAGTGGATAAAGCACTGGCCCTGGAGTCAGGAGAACCTGGGTTCAAATCCAGTCTCAAACACTTAATAATGACCTAGCTGTGTGGCCTTAGGCAAGCCACTTAACCCCATTCCCCTGCAAAAACTAAAACTAAAAAAAAAAAAAAAAAAAAAAACTAAAAATGAATAGTTCCTTCAGCAATATTTCATAAACTTGGTGATGCTTTCATTATGTGAACATGTATGCTCATTCTAACAAAATAAATCGATTCATGGAAACAGTTATTTATGAATAAAATATTCTTTTAAAAAGCAGCAATGAAATGGCTACTTCTCTGATGAAATGCTATACTGTGGCTTTCAGATAGCTGATGTTTAAAGAAAAAATAGAATTTTTTCTATGTAAAGAAAACCAAAAGAATCACCTCACTAATTTATACAAAGAGAGATTAGCTTAGAACAATCACTCTTTTCATACAATGTGTACAAAATCTCTTGTATATAAGCACAGGCAAATTTTACACTGCCATTTGTCTAAGCTATAATTTGAGTCTTTTCATTAAGAAAAAAAACAGTAACATAATTTGTAAGAGCACACCTTCAAAGCAATTGAAACATATCTTTATCTAATTTCTAAGGGAATACTAACACCTACATTACTAAGTATAAATCAGGATTTGCTTACATGGTACTGTCGAGGAAAAAAAATACTGAAACTATTCTGCTAATTATAAAGTTCTACTGAATATACAATTTACTATAAAAGCAGATTATCACTGTATTTAAAGATTCAAGTCAGATGGAATTATGTAAATACAATGAAATACCAATTACTGTGCTATGAATTTTAATATATAAATGCTTTTAAATGAGTGTGAAAAAACCTCAACTGTTTCTCACACATGAAACTATTTTCATTCAGGATATATGGGTCAGGGGTGTTGTCTAGATCTGTGATTTCAATAGTATAGATAAGGAACTGCTTGTAAGAGAACTGTCAAAAAGAAAACTTCCTTCACCAATGTACATTGACAGTTGTCCTACAACTTATGCTCTTAGAGAGTTTCTGGGGTGTTGAAAGGTTAGATGACTTTCCCAGGACATAAATGTCTCCAAGGTATAATCTGAATCCAAATATTCCCGATTATGACACTAACTCTGTAATAGCTGTCCCATGCTACCTATCTTACAGATTCCATGAGAGAATTAAATATAATCAATACTGAAGGTGAAACTCCAAGAAAAAAATCCTAGTTCTCAGAGGAAATAAATTGATTCAAATCCCCTCGTTTCAACCTGTGAAAACAAAGATCCAGAAGAGTTTAAGGCCTGACCAATGTGAAAGAACCTGAGTCAAAGTCAAGGAGAATGTAAAATGTGAAGCCTGTATTAATCAACAAGCATGTAGATGGTACTGAGCTTGGGACCAATCACTCAAATGCAGTGAGTAAAAGAACCTTCAGTCAAAGGAAGTTTTTTTTTAAAAGGAAGGATAAAAATGCATCTTTTCATATATACAGAAAATGTAAATGTATAAAATTCTTATCAATATAAAGAGAAGTTCTATGTAAACTGACTTTAACTTAAATTTAGAGACTAGATTTATTTTAGCCAAACTTTAACTGTTTTAATTTCCAGAAATAAAAGGCAGATGGAGAAAGAAGGCATTAGCAGCTATGGAGAAAGGACAGGTTTCCCATATCAAAGCAATTTTCAAAGTATGATTCAGAGAACCTGCAGCACACCCAAAATCCAAGAGTCTGAGAAGTCAAATCAATGATACTATATTTTTCCTTTCTCAAATGGAAAATAATGAATAGGTAGAACCTACATAAACAAAAACTCTTTTTGGAGAATGCTTAATAATTTTGATGAGTGTAAAGACTTCTGAGATGACAAAATTTGAAAATTGCTGGTCAGACAGAGGTAGTGCCTAAGCTGAATTTTGAAAGAAAAGAGAGATGATTTAAGGTGAAGATAAGAAAAAAGTGCATTCCAGGAGTTTAGGAAAGATAAGAGTTGGAATATCTCATGAGGAGAAAAAAGAGAAGTCCCTTTTGGTTGGAACACAGGGCGTGGAAGCTTGGGAGGAATACTGCAATGAGGTGGGGAGAAGAAAAGATCTGAAGGGATTTGAAAAGCTGAACAAAAGAGTTTATATTTTGTCAGAGAACAAGGTCTCTTAAACTTAAAAACTTTTTTGTGACATGGATCCCTTTAGCAATCTGGTGAAACCTAAGAAGCCCTCCTCAAAATAATGGCTTTGAATACAAAGGAAATAAAAAAGTATTGCAAAGGAAAACAATTTTATTGAAATAATCATAGGGGACAGCTAGGTGGCCCAATGGATAGAGCACTGTCCTGGAGTCAAGAGGGCCTGGATACAAATTCGACCTCAGAAACTTAATAACTGTCTATCTGTGTGACCCCAAACAAATCACTTAATCCCACTAGATTAAATAAATAATTTTTTTTAAAAAACCCATAATCATCAAAATTTTCTTTACAAAATTTCAAAGTCCACTGGATAAAATGAATAATGTCTTAAATGCAATAGGGAATAGAAGAAATTTTTAAGTAAAGGAAGTGGCAAGATCAGTTAGTTCTATGATTAAAGAAAATTGATTTTCTAACTGTGGAAGATATATTGAAGGACTTGAGGCAATAAGATCAGTTAAAAGACAAGAGGACCGAGAGAGAGTCTAAACAAAGGCAATAGTTGTGTAAGTAAAGAAAATGGGTCAATTACAAGTGATGCTGAAATAGAAATGGCCAGATTTAGCAAACATTGAGATACATGAACAAAACTGAGAAATCAAGGAGAATACTAAGGTGTAAAGCTGGAAGACAAAGGTGGTGACTGAATGAAATAAACCTCAGGAGAGGGAAAAATCTGAGTTGTCTCTGAGAAATTTTGTTTACAAGGTCCAATAAGTAATTTGCAATGTTGGAATTAAGATTGGGGAAAAATTTCAATTGACATATAAATCTGAGTCACTGGCAAAGAGCTGATAAAACTCACATTAGTTGATGAACTGACCCATAAAGAGAGAAGAGGAAAGAGCAAAGGACTAAGGTCGTAGTCTTAGGAAATATCCACTATGAGGATGTGTAGGGGATGAGAAATGAAAGAGTTGGAAAGGAATTAGGAAAGAACAGTGTCATGAAAACCCAGAAAAAGAGGATTGAGTAGAAGATAGGCAATAATGTCAAAGGTACAAGATAGGTTTGAATGAAGATCAAAAAAGAGACCATGAAATTTGGCAATTAAGAGATCATTTAAGGGCGACTAGGTGGCACAGTGGATAAAGCACCAGCCCTGCAGTACCTGGGTTCAAATCCAGTTTCAGACACTTGATAATTTACCTAGTTGTGTGGCCTTGGGCAAGCCACTTAACCCCATTTGCCTTGAAAAAAACTAAAAAAAAAAAAAGATCATTTATAACTTTGGAAATTTAAAAATATTAATTTTGTCAAAAAGGTTTTTAGAAATGAACTAAATGGAGGGCAGCTAGGTGGCGCAGTGGATAAAGCACCAGCCCTGGAGTCAGGAGTACATGAGTGCAAATCAGGCCTCAGACACTTAATAATTTACCTAGGTGAGTGGCCTTGGGCAAGACATTTAACCCCATTGGCCTTGCAAAAATCTTAAAAAAAAAAAAAAATGGACTGAATGTATAAAATGATGGCAATTTATAAATTAAATTATAGTTTCATACCTGATATCTTTAACCTAATTCTAGATTTTTTTCATTCAAATTTCAATTATTTTAATTCCCAAGAATACAAACAAGCAATTTTATTATGAGAAATTCAACCGCTGAAAGGTTACTTTAAAGTCAAAAATTATTAACTGTGAGATGTTAAAAGCATTTATGTACGTTTCATTTCTTTAAAGTAATTTCAATTTAAAATTTTATATATACACTTTGAGACAGGTAAGAAAGGAATTTTTTATTATTCATTTATTAGTGAGAAGCTAAGAGGAAATTTAAATAACTATGTTCAATGTTCCACAGTTTGAGAGAAAAAATAGGATTAGAGACTCATACTAGTATTTATTATATTAAAAACTACTGTCAGAAAGCTGGGAACACAGCTATAAATAATCAAACACAAACAATGTTCTACCTAACAAAATTGTACAGATGACAAATTATTATTTTTACAATAGATTTTAAATTATTAAATTATGAAACCCTATAATTAATTTTTTTATTAAAAAAGAAAAAAGAAACGTGTGAAGTATAAACCAACATGACTCGCTGGAAATATACAAAGAAGTTGCTTCTGCAAAAAAAAAATTTAGGAACTTATCCTTTAAAAGTGACTTTCAAGTCTCTTCAAAGGGCAGAGCAGAAAAATAAACTAGCTTATTTTTCTGTAATCATACCTGGTTGATATTATAAAACTTTATTTCACACATTTTATTCACCGGACTTGAGACTTGAGATGAAAATAGAAGTTTTCAAGAAAATGAACTGACCATCAAGAAATGAAGATTTTCAAGGATATTTGCAAATTACCAAATTTAGTCAGAGAAACTACAAAAAGAACAGAATTTCAAAAGTCCTTTGAATAGTAAGTGACTCCCTTGATATCTTAGCTTTCCTTCCTTATTATCTTAGCTATCCTTCCTTACTGATTAACACAAAAACTCTGATCCCCCCCCATTCCTTATCAAAGGAAAAATTCACAAAATTCAGCTGATTTTTACCCATTAGAAAGTCATGGTATCCCCATTAGTTCTTTCTTAAATATACATATATATACATATACATATACATACATATAAATATATATATAAATATATATATAAATATATATATATATATATATGTATATATATGTATTTAGGAGGTAGAGCCAAGTTAGCACAGTGGAGGCAGAAACTCCCCCAAATCACACCAAAGACTTTTAAATAATGACTCCAACCAAATTCTAGAGTGGTAAAACCCACAAAATGACTAAGTGAAATAATTTTCTAGCTCAAGACAACTTGGAAGAGTTAGGAGGGAGGGAGCTGAATATGAAGATTATAAAATATTAAAAAGATGGAATTACTGGAGGAGAGAGGAATGTACTGAAAGGGGAAAGAGGTAAAATGGAGTATGTTATTTCACATAAAAGAGGTACAAAAAAGCTTCTGGAATGGAGTGGAAGAGAGAGAAGACGAGGGGGAGTGAATGAGCCTTTATTCTCATTGTGAAAGGCTCGGAGAGGAAATAATACACAATCAATAAGGTAGAAATCTATCTTTATCCTAGGGAGGGAAAAAGGAAAGGAAAGGGATGGGAAGAAGGGGATAGAGGGAAGGGGAGGGGAAATGGGTATAGGGTTAGATCATGGAGAGGGTAGTCAGATACAGTACACTTTTGAGGAGGAACAAGGTGAAAGGAGGGAGAGAGAGAGAGAGAGAACAGAACAGAACAGAACAGAACAGAACAGAACAGAACAGAACAGAATAAATAAGAGCTGGGAGAAATTGAATAGAGGGAAATACAGCTAGCAATAGCAACTGTGGGGGAAAAAATATTGAAGCAATTTTCTGATGGACTTACAATAAAGAATGCTATCCACCCCAAAGAAAGAGCTGGTGGTGTCTGAGCACAGTCTGAAGCACATTTTTCCCCACTTTACTTTTCCTGAGTTTTCTCTTTCTTTGGGGGGAGAGGGGTGGGAAGATTATGTTTACTTTTACAATATGATTACTTAAATAATGTGTTTCATGGCTACACATTTTTAACCTATACCACTTAAGCCACTTAACCCCATTGCCTTGCTCAATGGGAGGGAGTAGGGTGGAAGGAAGGGAATTCAAGATTTTGGAAATAAATGTTGAGACTTAATCTTGCATAGAGCTGGGATAAAAAAACCCACAAAAATAAAAAATTAAATGATTAAAAATTAAACATATTTAAGGAATTAGTCTCAATCATTTCAGAGCTAGAAAGAATTTTGAAAACCAAATAAGAAGTAGAAGAAAAACTGGGAAAATAAATGAGAGTGATGCAAGAAAAGCATGAAAAACAAGTCAGAAATTTGGCAAAAGAGACCAAAAAAAAAAAGCTGGAAAAAATAACACCTTAAAAAATGGACTAGGCAAGATGATAAGAGGCCCAAAAAGCCAATGAGAAGAATACAAGAGAGGTTGTGTATTATTTCCTCTCCGAGCCTTTCACAATGAGAATAAAGGCTCATGGAGAAATGATCAAATGGAAAAAAAGGAACAAAAATTCACCTTAGAAAAAAAGCTTCTTAACAAGTAAGGTTTGGCCAAATTGAGAGTCAAAAGTTCACTGAAGAAAATAAGACTTTAAAAATTAGAATTGAGATATTACGAAAAATCAAGAAACAAACAAAAAAACCCCCAAAAGAATTAAAAACTGAAAGACAATGTGAAATATCTCCTTGGAAAAATCTGACCTAGAAAATAGATCCAGGAGAAATGATTTTTAAATTACTGGATTACCTGAAAAGCATCATCTTTCAAGAAATTTTGAAAGAAAACTGTTCTAATATTCTAGAATGAGAGGGTAAAATAGAAGTTGAAAGACTCCATCAATGACCTGAAAGAGATCCAAAAGGAAAACCCCAAGGAATGTTACAACCAAATTCCAGAGATCCCAAGTCAAGAAGAAAATATTGCACACAGTCAAAAAGAAACAATACAAGTATCATGGATCACAGTAAAGATGACAAAAGATATAGCAGCTTAGAGCTAAGAATGATATTCTTCAAGACCAAAAAAACATAAATTAAAACAAAAATCAACTATCCACCAATTCTTTCAGGAGAAAAGAAGGACCCTCAATAAAACAAGACATTCAAACTTTTCAGATGAAAGGACCAGAGATGAACAAAAAAAATCTGCTTTTCAAATAAAAGGGTGGACAGGAGGGCAAACAAATCAAAGTATTTCTGTATCCTTGGGTTTATCCAATATTGAAATAAAATATTTGACATTAGGTAGTTTTGAAAAGTTTTGGCTGCAAAGAATAATCTGGCTTCATTGATTCTTTTGATATCTGTTTTTCTTTTTTGTTTTTTTTTTTCTTTTGGTCCAGATATGTGATTTCCTCTCAGTTGGGAACCCCTAAGATATAGTTACCCATCTATCACTCCAACATAACTGTAGGTGACACTAAAGTATTTTTCTTTATTTCTTGGGAATTATGTTTTTGTTCATTCAAATGAATTTCAGTACAAAACAAAATATATAGTTTATTTTGGGTGATATATTCATTTTTATTACATTGTACAATGAATCTCCTCCCCAAATATTTAGCTTAAATTGTACCTCTGTAAAAACTATTTTGTAATTGGATTTTACTAAATCCTATCTGTTTTAGAAGGTTAACTTACTGGTATTTTATGTCTTTTGAAGTTATTCTACCCAGAATTTGTTCATTTTTTTTTCTCTAGTCACTTGTTAGTATTCTATAGTGAATATAAAAACTTTTTAATTAATTTATTTTGTCCTTCTACTTTGCTGATGCTATTAATCTTAAATTCTCAATGAATTTTCAAGGATTTTCAAAGTAAATCAACAAATAATCACCAAGTAGAAAGAATTTTGCTTCCTCATTGCTAATATTTCCTCAATTTCTATCCCTTTTCATACCAGTTACAATCAGTATTTTACAATGTCAAATAAGAGTGGAAGGGTATGGCATCCTTATCTAATGCCTAAACTGAAAGATAAATCCTCTAGTTCATCATTACAAAAAACAGCTCTTCATTTTCGACAAATGTGTTTTATCATGTTAAGAGTACTTTTAGGGGTTGCTAGGTGGCTCAGTGGATAGAGCACTGGCCCTGGAGTCAGGAGCACCTGAGTTCAAATGCGGCCTCAGACACTTAATAATTACCTAACTATGTGGCCTTGGGAAAGCCACCTAACACCATTGCCTTGCAAAAACCTAAAAGAGTACTTCTAAACTATGCACTGAAGATTTCTTAATATAAATGAGTTTTCAAAGACTTTTTCTGCATAACTTGAGAAAATCATGCAGTTTTTATTCTTTTTTATAATTTGTTAATTATACTATACTTCCTAACAAATTAGTCTTGCATCATTTGTCAATAATTTTAAGATACTACATGAGGAAGCAGAAATGGTGAGATGAGAAGAGTAACAGAAATGCATTCAGAGAAGATATGTGCTGAAGGCAATACAATTTTGAGGGCAATGGCAAATGAAATCTCAAGTTTTCTGAGGGGAAGAGCACATAGAAATCAGAGAAATGTGGGAAGATTTGCACAACTGAAATAAATGATTCAGTAAAAAGCATTTTTAAAGTATGTGCTAGGCAATACAGACAGACAAAAATGAAAATATTCTTAAGGAAATAACATTATACTTAGGCGTTCAAAATGTAAATACACATAAATATAGTTAGAATATACACAGATACTGACATATGCATATATATGAGTTTGAGTATGTATATACATATACACACATAAGTGTATATGTATATACATATGTGTGTGTGTATCTGTATATGTGAAATTCCTGGAAGTCATTTTCATGAAAATAATTAATGCCAATAAATTGTGACAATGTCATCAGAGGACAAAACAGATGACAAAAGCATGAGGAAAGGATTTTAGACATGAGTCACAGTGAACAAAAATATCTGGAGTCAATAAGGAGCCCTTGCTTCTGGATCATAGAATATGGGGGGAGGATGTAAAGTATAACAAGATTGAAAGGAGCAAGAAGATTATCAAACAGTTTTGAATACTATGGTATTTTATATTTACCTCCAGAGGTAAAAGGGAGTTTCTTGAGTAGTAACAATGTCAAAGGAAAAAGGGAGAGAAGTTGAGAGATATTACAATGATAAAGTCAAGAGGCCCCTGGCACCAGAGTGGATGGGTATGGGGCTATGAGTAAAGAATGGAAGATGATAACCTATCTTGTGTGCATGAGTGACTAGGAGGATTACGGTGCCCTGGGGAGAAGAGAATAAAGACTTAGCAAGGTTAATAGGACAATAGTGCTCCCAAAAGTAACACTTCCAAAGATGGGAGGATTGGACAAGAAAAATATTAAATTCTATTTTAGACCCTTTTCAATTTGACATGCCTTTGGTAAATATTCAATAGGTATTTGGTAATGTAGGACTATGGTTCAAGAAACCAGAACTGGAAAAAAAGATCTAGTAGTTAATTGCTTGGAAATGATAAATGAAGCCATAAGAGGTAATCAAGTGAGATAGAATAGAGGAAAAAAAGAGAAGGAAGCCAAACTCAGAACCTTGGGGGATACCTACACTTAGAAGGAATGACATGAAGGAAGACTCATCAAAAGTAACTAAGTGGGGAAGATAGGTGGCGCAGTGGATAGAATACCAGCCCTGGAGTCAAGAGTCCCTTGTGTTCAAATTCGGCCTCAGACACTTAATAATTACCTAGTTGTGTGACCTTGGGCAAATCACTTTACCTCACTGCCTTCCCAAAGAAAACAAAAAAGAATAAAAGTAACAAAGAAAGAGTATCCACAAAGATGGGCAGAAACTAAAGAGAAATAGTGACATGAGAACCCAGAGAGGACAGGGCAGTCAAAACTGCCAAATGATGTGGAAAGATCAAAAAGAATAAGGACTGAGAAAAGATTAAATTTGGCATTTAAGAGCTTTGGAGGTAACTTTTCAGAGAAATGCTTTAGTTGAATAGAGACATCAAAAGTCAGATTTCAGAGAATTCTAAAGAAAACAGAGGAGAGAGGATCAAGAGGCACTGAATGTCTACAAGTTTTTTGAGAAGTTTGGCTAAGAAAGAGTCAACTATATTCATGAGTGTATTTCACTATTTACTCTGCCTGGATTCACTTACCAATAGTTAGCACATTCC
Source organism: Macrotis lagotis (assembly GCF_037893015.1). Lineage (NCBI taxonomy): Eukaryota > Metazoa > Chordata > Mammalia > Peramelemorphia > Peramelidae > Macrotis > Macrotis lagotis. The sequence goes on along the minus strand of NC_133660.1, from coordinate 117,442,765 downwards.
CAAACTGCAATGCTCCTGAACTTAAATGCCTCTCAAATATACTGAAGAGCATGCAGCAGCAGAAACACTCCTCTTCAGCTGAATGCTCTCCACCACATTCCCTCTATAACTGTTTGTCCCTTTAAACGGGTCCTCTAAACATCTACAGCATTATCAACTAACTTCTCATCTTATGACACTTCATCTTCTACTCTTCATGTTCCTGTACTCAGTAAATTCAGCCTTTGTCTAGACAACATTGCATTTCTAGACACTCTTCTCTAGTACTAGTTTAAATTTTCCTTATTTTATTCAAATTATTGCTCACAGAGGGGAACTTTGGAATACTTCTGGTTACAAAATAGCAATTCTGTCTACTATTATCATACAGACCCCCTCTCCTCCTCTGAAATTCAATATGTCCAAAGTAATGAGTCAAACTAGACCCTGATAGCTGTTATTTCCCAACATCCGGGCATTCTCCCTTTCATTCTAAATGACAAGCCTGGTACACAGATAAGTTTTTTCCACCACCTCAATGCTTTCTCTTTTTCTAGAAATCTTCAACATATACTGAGATATCATCTCAAATACCTTAACTTTCCAGTTTCTCAGTGAACTCAAAGTCAATTCCCTTGACCTACTCCTCTCTTCCATATTATAGATCTATATCTTTGATCTTGCCATCATCCACATGTATCTAATGTCCATGTTAAGTAACTATTACCTTTGCCTGATCATATTCTTTTACTGTTCCTTCTCAAGCTTCTCTCCTCATCCTGATCTTCAATAACTCCATTCATGAGTACAATTCCAGACCATCCACCAATCCTGCTTTGTTTATACTCTCCTCCCTTTTCAATATAGACACACACCGGGGTAAACCAGTCAATTCTACATTATCTTCTACTCTTAAATATTTTGTTCTCTTGCTCTATTGCTAATCACGCCCTGACAAACCCCAATTCCTACCACATATTCCCCTGCTCCAGGTGGTGCTGAACAGACTCTGCATAAATCATGAAAGCACACTGAGTGAGGCCCACTTCAAATTTATGGAGAAGAAAGAAAAGGAAGAGGAAGAGGGGAAAAAAGTAATTATTTCCATAAATCTATGTGCCAGAACCTTTGCTAAAAATAGCTAATCCAAAGTGGGCCCGCACTGCCACCCTGCAACTCTACTACTCACTCAAACTGACTCCTTGGCCTCCTTATCACACAGAGTCCAAACCTCACTCTCCCTTAAGATTCATTCACCATTCTTTCCTCATACCCATTCTGCTCAGAACTTCATGTAAAACACTACCCAAAGGGCTCCCTTTTTTGTTCTCTTCATCTCACATCCCCCTAACATTGTCTAGCTATGCAGGCATCCTTGATCAAATCCCGTCTCATCCTCTCTCTCTATTGGGTCGTTCATTCATGTTCATTCTCTCTCTCTCTCTCTCTCTCTCTCTCTCTCTCCAAATGATAGCTCTGTTTCCTCTCCTCTTGCTCCTTTGTCATCCCTTTTCAAAATGAATTTCAAATTCATCACTTATCACTCAACTAAAATGCTCTCTCCAAAGTTACCTAAATATCTCTTAAATTACCAAATTCGATGGCCTCTTTCCTGTTTTCATTCTTTACCTCTGTGGCATTTTACACTGTTGACTAGCTTCATGTCATGGATAATTTCTCTATCTCTACATTTTCATGAGTTTTTTTTTTTTTAAATCTTTCTCTATCTACCTATCTGACCACTCCTCAGTCTTTTAACTGGAGCTTCACACCACTGGTGTGGCAATTGAAATTTGGGTGTCTCCCAAGACTCTATACTAAATCTTCTCTTCCCCCCCCTAAATTTTCTTACTTGATAATTGATATCAGTTCCCATGAGTTCAATTATTATTTCTATGCAAGCTAATTCTCAGTTCTATTTGTCAAATCTAAGTTTCTTCCCAGAGCAAAAATCCTGCATCATAAATCACCTGCTTTATATTAAAAACTAAATGTCTTATCAGCATCTTAATGAGTCCAAAACAAACCCCATTATTTTTCTTTTTTTTTTTAAACCCCATTATTTTTTCACAAAATCTACCCCTCCACTAAATTTCCCTATTAGTAGCAAGGAAACCACCTTCTTTCCAGTTATTCAGGTTTAAAATGTCAGTTATGAACGTAGTGATTTAGAGATGTATTCTTCATTTGTAAAACGTTAGCTTCTTGCGGCAGCTAGGGGGCACAGTGGATAGAGCACTGGCCGTGGAGTCAGAAGCACCTGAGTTCAAATCTGTTTTCAGACACTTAATAATTACCTAGCTACCTAGCTGTGTGACACTATTGCCTTGCAACAAAAAAAAAGTTAGCTCCTTGACAAAGGAATACAAATTGTTTTTGCTTTTCTTTGCATCCCCAAAACCTAAGGCAATACCTGGTGCATAGAAAGTGGTTAATAATGTTTTCTGACAGACAGAGAAGAAGAAATATTAGATTTATTTCCCACAAACAGCTTCAACCTTCCCAGGAAAATATAAGGTGAGGTCTCAAACTAAGAGGATGATGGGAAAAGTGTAGGCAAGGGAAGACTTGAGAAGAAAGAAAAAAGGCAGAAATGAAATGTTACCTTAATGTGACACCACTTCAAGAACCTAAAACAGTGTCTGCATGCTGAGGGGTATTACAAATAACTTTTTCTTGTTGCAGTTAAATTAGAATAAGCTGAAACCCACAATAACTAAACTAAAGCAGAAAACTATGATTTTAATAAAGTTAAAATATATTTGTTTTAAAAAGTGATAATATTTTAGTTATATCTTGCATGAGTCATGCTTAAAGATAATATCCAACATACCAAAGACTATATTTCTTTCTTTTCTTTTTTTTTTGCTAGGCAATGGGGTTAAGTGGCTTGCCCAAGGTCACACAGCTAGGTAATTATTAAGTGTCTGAGACTGGATTCGAACCCAGGTACTCCTGACTCCAGGGCCAGTGCTTTATCCACTGCGCCACCTAGCCACCCCAAAGACTATATTTCAAAAGCTACTTTTGTAAATTGATTAAGGGAAGCAGTCATAATATATTTTTTTATTATTATAAATATTATAACCACCGTTAAGATTCCCAGGTTACCCCCCAAAAAAGGCTGTCAACATCAACAATGCAGCTATCAGGGAAGAACAGTCCTAATCAGACTAAACTAAGATCTCCAAGTTGAAGGTGGAAGGGAAGAAGGAAAAAAAGAAGAAAGAGAAGGAGGAGAAGAAAGGGAAGGAAAAGAAAAACAAGACTTTTAAAAACTTTTTTAGTACAAAGATTTTTTTTAGCAAAGTTTTTAAAAAGAATAGTTTCTCTTGGATACACTGTAAAATCCATTTTTACACTTCTCTCTCTTTTGATCCTAGTTCCAGCTCTATCATATTATAGCATCACAATTTGTTCTATGCACCATAAAATCACTTAATTCCTCCCTCACTCTCACTCCATGTCCCATCCAAATTTCCTATTTTCTGGGGGCAAATATTTAAAGTTAGGCATTAGGGAAAAAAAATTAACTGATTAAGAGATAAAGATGAAATGACATATAGACCTTTAGTCATTTAAAAGATATTTTTGAGGTTTGAAAATTAATTGTTCGAAAGAGTCAAAAACTAAAATGAAAATTTTGGGACAGATGAGCGAAAGATATTTTAGGGTAGGAAAATATCTGTCATGTGCATAGTAACGCACAGTGAGATTCATGGGGTCAGTCCCTAAAAACCAGGTTTCAGGTCAGATTCTCACTCCATATGGGAAATCTACAAACTCAATAAAAACTATACATATTGTTAAATCTGAATTCATCTGATCTTTTATTTAATTCTCTTTCACCCAGAGAAAAGTAAACATTTATAAAGTACCTGTCAAAGGATCGAAACTGCACAGGTTGCTCAGCAGAAAGATCACTAAGTGTGCCAAGGCAGGATGGTGGAAGAAAGGCAGGGTCCACAGTGACTCCATCTGCTGGCATGTTAACCAAGCTTCTCAGAATGTCTTTCACATTAACATTTTTTGCAGCTGGTACAGAGGGTACAGTCTTAGTATCTAACTCATTGATTCCATCATTTCTGGTATCCTGAGATTTGTTTACTTCTAAAGAGAGTGTGCACAACACTTCACTGATGGCATCAGGACCCGCACTGACACACTGAGGCTCTGCAGGAACAGCCACAGCCACATTACTTTCTATGGTTGAACTTAATTCTTCCCCACCACCAGAATTTCTCCTTTGAACAGATGTCAAACTTGCAGAAGCTTCCATTGTTTCTGGAGGTAATGGGCTGTTGGCTGTTGTTGGGGATTCTAAATCTAATTCAAAAGACAAAAAAGAGACAAATGAAATTGAATGCTGTTTCAAAGAAAAATTGCTATTCATAACCATTAAATTATATATGAAATCTATGCAATATGTGAAGTACTCTTAGAAAGCAAATAAAATGGTGGCTAATATATTAAATGATTTTAAAAATTACTTTGAGAGAAAGCTGGGAAACAATTTTCATAGCTAGAGTTTCTAACAAAGGATTCAGAACTAAAATATATGTAAAGAACTGAATCAAATTCATAATACAAGTTCTTTCCCAATTAATTAATGGTCAAAGGATTGGAACAGACAGGTTTCAGATGAAGAAATTAAATATCCAAAGTAATACGAAAAAATAATCTAAGTCACTATTAATTAGAGAAGTTACCATCTCATACTTTAATGACAAAGTTGTGAACTGATTTCTAGAAAACAATGTGGAACTCTGCCTAAAACGCAATAAAAACTGAGCAAACCCTTTGTTCTAGCAATATCACTTCTACATCTGTATCCTAAAAAGATCATAAAAAAGAGGAAAAGATTCACATATACAAAAAATATGTATAGTATCTCTTATTGGAGTGGGAAAGAACTGAAAACTGAGGGGATGCCCATCAACTAGGAAATGGCTGCACATAAATAATACATAAACAGGGTTGAGTATCATTGTTCTGAAAGAAATCATGAATAGGCAGCTTTCAGAAGTCTGTAAAGACTTGCACACCCTGTTGCTGAGTGAAGTGAGCAGAAGCAGAAGAACACTGTACACACAAGAGCAACACTGTGTGATGATTGACTATCATGGACTTAGCCTCTCTCAACATTTCAGTGATCAAAGACAATTCAAAAAGACATGTGAAAGAAAATGCTATCCACATCTAAAGAAAAAAAAACTATGGAGTCTAAATGCAGACCCAAGTGTACTATCTTCCTTTTTTTAAAACTTGCTTTTATGCTTTTTCTTTCTCATCTTTTCCCCTTTTAGTTCTTCTACAATGTGACAAATATGGAAACATGTTAAACATAACTGTACATGTATAACTTATATCAGATTACTTGGAAAGGGAAAGAGAGGTAGAAAAATGTGGGTGGGCCTCAAAATCTTGCAAAAAAGATGAATATTGAAAACTATCTTTTGCTTATATTGGAAAAAATAAAATAAAATAACATTTAAAAATTTAAGAAAATGAAGTTGCAAATAAGTTCAATTTCGTAAACTCACAAACACATTTGAAATAACCTTCGATCAGTCTTTACTCACATCAAATCACAGTAGTCATGAGTAAATATTCATTCCAATTTCAATAAAGATTTCAATTCTACTACCTTGAATATACAAATTTTTACTGTACTTTCAGTGCCAAAAAAGACTATATAAAACCTTACCAGTTGACGTCATATCACCACTTTCATTGCCAGATTCTTTCAAAGACTCATCACACTGAGATTGGCGCATTTCATTTTGAGGTTCCAGAATATCTCTGTACTTGGAAACCATAAGGACAGAGATAAAGTATACTACAGCCAAGGCCAGGAATTGAGCTTGTTTACTATCCTCCTGGAGGAAAGGGGGTGATGGGGTGGGGAGAAGGGAAAGGAGAGTGTAAAAGAGTTATTTTCATCATTGTTAATTTATAATCACATTGATGTTTTATTGTTTTATTTTTGTACCGTTCTTTAGGATTGTTTCTTGTTTGTTTTGGTGTAGCAGCTAGATGAACATACACAATATACCAAACATTTATTGAGCGAGAGAATATATTAAATTCTGAGGATATAAAATCAAGAGGCCAAAGGCTCAGTTCTCAAAGAGCTGACATTCTATTGGAAGATATAATATGCACACAAACAAATATAATGACCATAAAAGAGGAAGGATATTTGACAACTGGGGAAAGTAGGAGTGGCTTCATGGCAGATATGGCACTTGAATTAAGCACTGAAGAAAGAATTGTGAAGAGCACAGATGAGCAAGAAATATACCACAGATTCAGGAATTATCCTATGCAAAAGCAGAGGAAGAAAATAGAAAGTCAAATTCAGAGCTAATTCAAAAGCCTAATTTGGAATGTAGAACTTAAGAAGCAGAATGGCATAAAAATAATGCTAGAAAATTATCCAAGAGACAAACTATGGGGAGCGCTAATTTCAGGTAATGGAATTTAAATGTTCCCTCCAAAAAATAAGTAATCACTGAAGCAAAGCAAATGGGAGATATGGTTAGATCACAGTCTCAGAGATTTTGCTAGTCATACAGGAGGTATTGGAGATGGGTGGAATTAAAAATAGGGGAATCAATTAAAAAACAATGACAGCTATTCAGACAAAATCTGATGAAAGTCCAATGAAAAAAATACTAACAAAATACTGAAGAGGTTGAATCAATAAGACTTGACAACTAATTGGGGGGGGGGGGTGAGTCAAGAATGACGCCAAGAAATATGGGTGACTGAGAGGCTACTTTCTGTCTTCAACAAAAACTGGAAAGTACAAGTTAGGGGTTTGAAGAAAACTATAATGTCCCTTTATAATAGAATGAATTTGAGGTGCCTTTTTCCATTTAACGCCCATAAGTCAGATGATAATACAAAAGTATAGTACATGAAATAATGTGATCAAAGATCACAGTACCAAAAATTTAGAGAGGAAAATTACCTCTGATACTATATAATTCAACCTCTACATTTGTTATATAAGGTTACTAAGAATCAGGGGGTGCAGGGGTGCATGGCTATGTTCTCAGAGGTGACACAGAAGTAGACATCTGAGATGAGTCCTGGGTATAAGAACTCTGTCTACAGAGTCAGTACTATTTAGACTGCACAATAATGACACCCTGAAAAAGGATAGTTACTTCAATGAATAAGTGTAGAATACTGTAAAATTGACTTAAGACTAGATTAGGTAAAGGAATAAAATAAAAGGCCTCTGTGATGAAAAATACCATCCCTAGCCAGAGAAGAAACTGTGAAATTTAAATGAAGACCAAAGCTTAGTGTCTTCAATATTCAAAAGTTCTCTTACATATTTTAACGTTTTGTTCTCTCAAATGTTTTTTCCTTCCTTTTGGATCTGATTCTTCTCTCACAACTTGTTCAATATCAATCTATGCTTAGCATAGTTACAGATGTAAAGACTATATCAAATTGTTTTCTGTCATGGGGAGAAGGGAGGGAAAGGGTGGAGGGGAAGGGAAGGGAGGGAGGGAGAAAAATCTTACAAAAAAATGGTAAAAACTAGCCCATTATCACCACTACTATTCAATATTGTGTTAGAAATGTTAGCTTTAGCAATAAGATAAGAAAAAGAAATTGAAGGAATAAAAATTGGGAAGGAAGAAACAAAACCCTCATTCTTTGCAGGTAACATGATGGTATATCTAAAGAATCCTAAAAAATCATCTAAAAAGCTACTAGAAACAATCAGCAGCTTTAGCAAAGACTCAGGATGTAAAAAAACCCTCATAAATCCTCATCATTATTATATATTACTAGCAAGATAAAGAAGAAATAGCTAGAAACAGAAATATCATTCAAAGTAACTTCAGACAATATAAAATACTTGGGAGTCTACCTGCCAAGACAAATTCAGAAACTCTATGAAAATAACTACAAAATACTCCTCACACAAATAAAATCAGATTTAAATAACTGAGCAAATATCAACTGCTCAAGGATAGGCCAAGCTAATGTAATAAAAATGACAATTCTACCTAAATTAAACTACTTCTTAAGTTTCCTACCAAACAAAATTCCAAAAAATTACTTTAATGATTTAGAAAAAATTGTAAGTAAATTCATATGGAGAAACAAAAAGTCAAAAATTTCCAGGAATTTAAAAAATAAAAGTGCAAAAGAAGGTAACAGTCCTATCAGATCTAAAATTTTATTATAAAGCATCAGTCATCATGTCTGGTATTGGCTAAGAAATACAGTGGTAGATCAGTGGAATAGACTAGGTGCAATAGCAGGAAATGATTATAGTAATCTACAGCTTTATAAATACAAAGAGTCCAGCTATTGGGATAAAAACTCTCTCTTCGATAAAAACTGTTGGGAATATTGGAAGTTAGTATGGAAGAAATTTGGATTAGACCAACACCTCACAACTTACACCAAGATAAGATCAAAATGGATACAGGATTTAGACATAAAAAAAAAACAATATTATAAGCAAACTAGCATATCAAAGAAGAGTTTACCTGTCAGATCTATGGAAAGGGAAATAGTTTGTGACCAAGGAAGAGATAAAGAACAACATTAAAAACAAACTAGACAATTTTGATTATATTAAATTAAAAAGCTTTTGCACAGACAATAATTGTAACCAAGATCAAAAGAAATGTAGTAAAACTGGAAAACAATTTTTACAACTAGTATTTCTGACAAAGGACTCATTTCTAAAATATATAGAGAAATGAGTCAAATTCATAAAAAAAAAAAAACAAGCATTCCCCAAGTGCCAAATGGTCAAAAGATATGTAAAGGCAAATTACAGATGAAGAAATCAAAGCAATACATAGTCAGGAAAAATTGCTCTAAATCACTACTTATTAGAGAAATGCAAATGAAAGCATCTCTAAGGTACCACCCGACACCTCTCAAACTGGACATATAACCAGAAAGTACAATGATCAATGTTGGAAGGAACGTGGGAAATCCTGTGACTCTAATACATTGTTGATAAAGCTATGAACTCATCCAACCTTTCTGGAGAACAATTTGGAATTATGCCCAAAGTGCAACAAAAATGTGCATATCCTTTCATCCAGCAATACCACTACCAGGTCTATACCTGAAGAGATCGTGAAAAAGGGTAAAAACATCACTTGTACAAAACTATTCATAGCAGCCCTGTTTGTGGTGGCAAAAAATTGGAAATTCAGTGAATGTCCATTAATTGGGGAATGGCTGAACAAATTGTGGTATATGTATGTTATAGAACACTATTGTTCTATTAAAAACTAGGAGGAATGGGAATTAAGAGAAGCCTAGAAGGATTTGCATAATTTGATGCTGAGCGAAATGAGCAGAAGCAGAAAAACAATGTATACCCTAACAGCAACATGGGGTGATAATCACTCTTGATGGACTTGCTCATTTCATCAGTGCAACAATCAGGAATTTCTGGAGTACCTGTGATGGAGAATGTCATCTGTATCCAAAGAGGGAACTGTGGAGTTTGAACAAAGACTAAAAGCCTATTACCTTTAATTTTTTTAAAAAAAGGTATCTTATTATATAATTTTGCTATCTCTTATATTTTATTTTTTCTTTAGGGATATGATTTCTCTCTCAACACATTCAATTTAAATCAATGTATAACATGAAAACAGCATAAACATAAACATCAGATTGCCTTCTGTTGAGGGGAGAATGAGCAGATGGGGAGAAATTGTAAAATTCAAGAAAACAATTAAAAAAGAAAAACTGGTAAAAACTAGCATTGTATGTAATCAGAAAAACAAAATATTTATTTTTAAAAAGAACAAAAAAGAAAAGTCTCACATTTCAAACATTGTAAACCATAATACCTGAAGGGGTACAATGAGAAACAATAATTCATTTCTCAAGTGCTCCATGATGTGTCATAGGTCGAAAGATAAACTGGAAGACACATCACCTAGTCCATTGCGATCATTTTACAAATGATAAAATTGAAGTCCAAAAAACTTAAATGACTATGTACAATCACTCGGAAATACATATTATACTTATTTTAAGGAAAGAAACTAAGGATCTTATAGTTTTAAAGAATAAACCAGAAACACTGGCTATTGCAAGACAATGAAATGGTAAAAGTGACTCAAATTTCATATTGTTTCTGAAACAAAGGGTAGTACTCTTTCCTAATCTGCATTACTTGTCTTTTTTAAGATGCTTAATAAAAGTGAGAAAGGGAGAGTTGGATGCTTATGACTGTTTAGAACAATGGAAGAGCACTTACTAAGCATGGATTTTATCCCAAACACTCTAATCATTGGACTGATGATGAGAGAGAGAGAGAAGACAATCCCAGTTTTCAAGGAGTTTGCATTCTGAAAATTTGCTGGAAAGAATTGATAAATACTTTTGACTGTCTCTTACTAAACTTTCTAAGATCATAGGCTTCTGCATCATGGACCCCTTCACCTTTTATTATCTAGGGAAGCTGATGAACTCCTTTATGGAATAATATTTTTTATTTATTATATTTATTTTTATTTTTGTACAAATGATTTTTATACATTACTAAAATATTCTTGTTCAAGAGTAAACATAATACCCCCTCATCCTAAAAAATATAGACTCTCATGAGCAGTAAAGGAAAGAGAAAAAATAAAAAAAAATTGAAAACAATAAAAATAAAAATTTGAAAAGAATAATAGGCTCAGTCAGGTGGTACAATGGACAGAGCACCAGCCTTGGATTCAGGAGCACCTGAGCTCAAATCCAGCCTCAGACACCCAACAATCACCCAGCTGTGTGACCCTGGGCAAACCACCCCAACCCACTGCCCCCCAAAAACCAAAAAATAAAATAAAATAAAATAATAATAATAATAATAATAATAAATGTGCTTCAGCCTGTGTCCCAACACCACCAGCTCTGTTGCAGGTGGATCACATTCTTTATGATAAGTCTAACACAAAAGCTACTTCCATATTTTTCCACTGCTGCCATTGCTGGTCTCAATTCCCTCCATTCGTACTCCCCCACTATCATATACTATATTTTCTCTCTCCTTTCACTCTGTCCCTCTTCTTAAATGTGCTGTAGGGTAGCTGAGTGGTGCAGCAGACTGATCACCAGCCCTGGGACCAAGAGGCTCCGAGACCACACATCACCCCTAAGGCCCAGCAACCAGCTGGCCCTGTAGTCCCAGACAGGCCATCCAATTTTCAGACTCTTGTAAGAAGCAACAAAAGAAAATGTGTTATATACGACAACTCCGCCCCTCCACGGTCCACCCTCTCACACACCCCCCCTTCCCCTGTCCCCCTTCTCTCCTTCTTACTCTAGATGTCTATACACCATTGAGTTTGTGTGTGTGTGTGTGTGTATATGCATAATATTTTGTTTCCTCTCCGAGCCACCTCTGATGAGAGCAAAGGTTCCTTCATTCCCCCTTGCCTTCCCCCTTTCATATCATTGCAATAGCACATTGTAATAAAATAAAAAATCTTATTATATGAAATATCTTAGCCTATTCCACCTCTCCTGTCTCTTACTCCCATTACATTTCCCTTTTAGCCATTGACTCCATTATTACAATATATTATATCTTCAAATTCATCTCTCTCCTATGCTTCATCTATAAAAGTTCCTTTTACTAGCTCTATTAAATGAGAAGTTTCTTATTAGTATCATCAGTATCACTGCTCTATGCAAGAATACATGGAGTTCATCATCATTAAGTCCCTCATATTTTACCCTTCTCCTCCACTCTCTATGCTTCACCTGAGTCCTGAATTTGAAGATCAAACTTTCTATTCAGCTCTGGCCATTTTAACAGGATCATCTGAAATTCTCCTGGTTCACTGAAAGTCCATCTTTTTCCCTGGAAGAGGATATTCAGTTTTATTGATTCTCAGTTGCACTCTGAACTCTTTTGCCTTCCTGAATATTATATTCCAAGCCCTATGAGCCGTTAATGTAGTTGCTGCTAAGTCCTGGGTGATCCTGACTGCAGCTCCACTATATTTGACTTGTGTGGCTTTGGCTGCTTGTAATATTTTCTCTTTGACATGGGAGTTCTGAAACTTGGCTGTAATATTCCTGGGGGTTGGGTTCTTTTTTTTTTGGATCTCTTTCCAAGGGAGATCGGTGGATTCTCTCGATTTCTATTTTGCCCTCTGCTTCTAGGATATCTGGGTAATTTTCCTGTAGAAATTCTTTTACAATGATATTAAGGCTCTTTTCCTGATCATGACTTACAAGTAACCCAATAATTATTAAATTATCTTTCCTGAATCTGTTTTCCAGATCAGTTGTTTTTTCAATGAGATGTTTCACATTTTCTTCTACCTTTTCATTCTTTTGGTTTTGAAGTGTTGTGTCTTGACTTCTCGTAAAATCAGCAGCTTCCTTTATCTCCATTCTAGATCAGAAGGATTTGTTTTTCTCAGAGTTTTCTTATCTCTTTTTCCATCTGGCCAATTCTGTTTTTAAAGCATTCTTCTCAATAACTTTTTATGTTTAAATTAAAAATTATTTATTTTGAGTTTTACAATTTTTCCCCTACTCTTACTTCCCCTCCCCCCACCCCCCACAAAAGGCAATTTGTCAGTCTTTACATTGTTTCCATGTTATACATTGATACAAATTGAGAGTGATGACAGAGAAATCATATCCTTACAGAAAAAAAAATAAAATATAAGAGAAAGCAAGATGAGACAATAAGATATCAGGTTTTTTCTAAATTTAAGATAATAGTCCTTGGTCTTTGTTGAAACTCCACAGTTGCTTCTCTGTATACAGATGATATTCTCCATTGCAGACAGCCTCTAATTGTCCCTGATTGTTGCACTGATGGAATGAGCGAGTCCATCAAGGTTGATCATCGTCCTCATCTTGCTTTTAGGGCGTACAGTGTTTTTCTAGTTCTGCTCATCTCACTCTGCATTTCTAACACAATACTGAATAGTAGTGGTGATAATGGGCATCCCTGTTTCGCCCCATCTTATTGTGAATGCCTCTAGCCAATCCCCATTGAATATAATGCTTGTTGATGATTTCAGATAGATACTGTTTATTATTCTAAGAAACAATCCATTTATTTCTACACTCTCTAGTGTTTTTAGTAGGAATGGGTACTGTATTTTGTCAAAAGCCTTTTCAGCATCTATTGATATGATCACATAGTTTCTGATAGGTTTGTTGTTGATATAATTGATACTAATAGTTTTCCTAATAGCCTCAATAACTTTTTGAACTGTTTTATCCATTTGACCTATGCTGGTTTTTAACATGTTATTTTCTTCAGCATTTTTTTGGATCTCCTTAACTAAGCTGCTGACTTCTTTTTCATGTTTTTCCTACATCTCTCTCATTTCTTTTCCCAATTTTTCTTCTATCTCCCTTACTTGTTTTTCAAAATATTTTTTTGAGCTCTGTCATAGTCTGAGCCCAATTTCCGTTTTTCTTCCAGTCTTTAGATGCAGGAGCTTGTACTTCCTCATCCTCAGACTGAGTATTTTGGTCCTTCTTGGGATCATAGACAATGTATTTCTCAATGGTTTCCTCTTTTGTCTCTGTTTACTCATTTCCCCCAGTCTTCGCCTGGTTTTGGAGTGCTTCCTGAGCTTTTGAGTGTTATTGCAACACCCCTCCGCCAAGTATCTCAGTGTGTAAGGCTCTCTCTTCCCTCCTGGTCTGTGGATGACCACAAGCGTACCCCTATGCCATGGGGCTAAGCTGGGGGGGGTCTGCTGTTCTATGGGGGGGCCTAGAATGTGATCAGGATCTGAATGTGGTCAGAGCCCCAGAGTCCTGTTACAGTCACAGACAATGGACTTTGGAAGTCTTTCTCCACTCCCCTACCTTTGGTTAGCTGAGCATTCAAGGCTTAGTTGCCTGGGGGCTCCTCCTTACCAGTTCTGCCTGCTTCTCTTTCCTGGATCTGGGCTGCCATGGCCACACTGCTCACTGAGTGCCCTGAGGGCTGGGCTTCACATACTTGCTCTGGTAAAGGTCCCCCTGCATGTCTTCCATTTTGACCTCCTGTGGTGTAGGTCAGGAAGCTGTCCCCACTGCCATGAGCCACAGCTCCCAGGCTCCCTGGGGCTGCCTTTGGGAGGCTGTAGTTTCTTCACTCTGGCAGGCCACCCCTCTAACCCTGTGGAGTCAAGTCTTTCCACTATTTTTCAGGTTACTTTGGTCTCCAGAATTGCCTCATTGGATCCCACTGTGGGTTCTGTCTCTTGAAAATTTAGTTAGAGTCCTTATCTTCTGAGTTTTGAAATATTAGAGAGAGAGAGAGAGAGAGAGAGAGAGAGAGAGAGAGAGAGAGCGCACCTAATAGAGGCTATTCTCCTGTCACCATCTTGGCTCCACCCCTCCAGAATAATAGTTTGAAATGTGTAAAATAAAATATACAGGCTGAGAAAGGAAACCAATAATGCTGAAACAGTTATCAAACTGTTTTCTAAAACAAGTTCATATACATCAGGTTAAGATGATAAATATTAAATATAAATTAAATTTTTTTGAAAAACACTTTATATAAAGAAACTAAACAGGAGTCTGAATCTTGCATTTCTCAAGCTTGCTGTCTAGGCTTTCCACTTCAATACACAATGAACAGGGGACAGGTAATTTAGTGAACACTGAGCACAAATTCCTCACTTTTCATGTTAAAAAAGTAGCACCCACAAATCTTAATTAACTTGTCTACCAACATAGCTAATTTGAAATAAAAAAAGTCAGAATAAGAACAAGGTAGTCCAATTTCCAGTATATAATTTTTCCACTCATTATGCAACTTCTAGTAGAGATGCTGGCAGTTACCAAAGCTCAGACTTAAAGATAAGACCACTACTGGGTTGTCCTGCTCTAATAAGCAGCCTCCCAAGACCAGCAAGAAAGGTGATGGAGGGGGACTGAGACACACTGTGTGATAGTATCAACAGGTTGAGGGAGAAAGAATGAGGAAAAATACAATACTCATATGCAATTCCCATGTCATATGTGTGTATGTGATATATATATATATATATGATTATATGTATGTAATATATATGTGTGTGTATATATATATATATATATATATATATATATTGTGTGTGTGTGTGTGTGTGTGTGTGTGTGTGTGTGTGTGTAATGAGGTTAGTCTTAGGAATGCATCAATAACCTTGTTGGTTTTGTAATAAGCCTTGGTTTCAACAAATATATCTTCAAATTTAAAAAGGGCAAAGTCCAACAGTTCAGGAACTTCCAGTACCAAGATGTTAGAATGAGGAAGGAATCCTCTGAAGCACTCCCAAATTCCTTTCCAAACAAGTAGAAACCTGCCTCAGAATAGAACAAGGAGCAAGAAAGAAGTTAGCCAGCCCAGCAGGAAAAGTCTGTAACCTTGGCATGGGATGGGTGGGAGAACCAACAACATCAGCAACCATAGCAGTCAACCTCAAGGCAGAGGACTTCAACAGGTTCCAAATCTGTGGCAATCAACTAGCAAGGCCTTGCCCTCCTGAAAACCAGCAGACCCCTAGGCAAGTGAGGAGCCTATGCAGTCAGTGAGGACCATCCCAAAAAACACAGTGCTAACAGTCAGACCTTGACACTACTGCTAATCAATAGTGAGGCCCCTCCCCTGGGACCTTATAGGAGACCCTATTTCCATATCAACCCAGCAAGAGGGGTTGAAACAAAACTACTCTTCCAGGGTTGCTAACATAAGACAACTTCCGTAGCAACTAAACAGTCTAGTCCTACTCCTGGGGCAAGTCAACAAAGAGGCCACATCCTCATGTACAAGCCAGAATGGAAATCTATTCTCCAGTGAAAGCATGCAAATAAGCTCTGAAACAAGAGAAAATCAGTATTAAGATCCTGAGTTAGAGCATAAACTTGAGAGAATGCAGGATCAGAGCTGGACTCTCAAATAAAAACACCAAGTCACAAAGTAAGGCAGAAAAAAATGAGTAAAAAAAAGTTTTTAAAAAGACTTGATTAAAGAAAGTAACCATAATAATAAGGCCTATCAAGGCATAAATTTAGAAGAAGAGTATTAAAACAGCTCAGAAAACCCTCAAATAAAAATATAATTTGGTCTCAGGACCAAAAAGAGTTCCTGGAAGATCTGTAAAAGGATTTTTAAAAGCAAAATTAGAAAAGTGGAAGAAAAATTGGCAAGGAAGAGAAATGAGAGCAATGCAAAAAAATCATGAAAAAAGTCAATAGCATGGGAAAAGATATACAAAAATTTACTGAGGAAAATAAATGCCTAAGAAAACAAATTAACCAAATGGAAAAATGCAGTATAAAAGCACACAAAAGAAAATAATTCCTTAAAAATTAGATTTGAGCAAGGGGAAGGTAATGACTCCATGAGACAAAGATAACAATAAAACAAAACCAGAAAAGTAAAAAAAAAAAAAAAAAAAAATAGAAGAAAATGTAAAATTGTTCATCAGAAAAACAACTGACATAGAAAATGGATCCAGGAGAAATAATGTAAGAATGAATGAACTATCTGAAAACCATCATTTAAAAAATCCAAAAATTAAAGCCTGGACCAATCTTTTAAGGAAATTATCAAAACAAAAACAACTACCCTGATAATTCTGGAATCAGAAAAGAAATTGAAAGACTCCACCAATCACCAATTGAAAGAGACCCCAAATGAAAACTCCCAGGAAAATCATAGCCACATTCCATAGCTCGCAGATCACAGAGAAAAGTCCTGCAAGTAGTCAAAAACAAGCATTGAAAATACAGTGGAACAACAGACAGGATTACACAGGATTTGACAGCTTCCACATTAAAGAACCTGGAAGCTAAGAGCATGATATAAAACAAACAATTGGGAAAATGTAGGATTTCAATCAAGAATTACTTACCCAGTTTACCTGCCAAAGTAAAATCAGGGACTATATGAAAGCAACTATAAAACACTTCATACAAATAAAGTCTAATCTAAACAACTGGGAAGATGTAGGATTTAAATCAATTAAATCAAATCACCTACCCAGTAATATTGAATACAATCGGGGGGGGGGGGAATGAACATTTAATAAAACAAAGAACTTTCAAGTATTCCAAATTAAAAGACCAAAATTGAATGACAAATTTGACCTCCATACACTAGATTCAAGGGAAACATTAAAAACATAAAAAAGGAAATAAGAAAACATGAAATTCAATAAAATTTAACTCATATTTCTAAATGGCAAGATAATATTTGTAATGCTTAAGAACTTTATTACAATAAGATTAACTAGAAGGAATTAATGTAGACAGAGAGTCTTGATTTAAAGTGAGTTTTATGGGAAAATATCCACAACAAAGGTGAAAAAATAAACTGCACTGAAATGACAGGAAGATGGGGGGAGAAGGAGAGAATGACAGGCAAAGTTTAAACCTTACCTTCATCAAAATTTGAGTCAAAATTGGCTCAAGGAGAAAATAACTAACATAATTGGATAGAGAAATCTATAAGGATGTAAAAAAGGACAAAATAATAGAAGGGAAAAGGGACTAATACAAGGGAGGGTAGATTGAGTAAGACAGTGATCAGAAGTAAAACACTTAAGAGAAAGGAAAGGATGAAGAGTAAGAGGGTGAGGGGGATAAACAATCAAAATAACAGCAGTCATCATAACTATAATTGTGAATGGAATAATCTCACCACAAAACTAAAATGAACAGCAAAATGGATTAAAATTGAGAATCCTACAATATATTGTTTACAGGGAAAAAAATTTGACTCAAAGTCAAGGTAACAAGTTGAAGCAAATATTGTCTTTAACTAAGGCAAAAAAAAAAGCAGGGAAAAAATACATGACCTCAGACAAACAAAAGCAAATAATAGATCTACTTAAAAGATATAAAAAAGGAAACTATATCTTGCTAAAAACCACAAACAAGGAACACCAAAAATATAATACTAAACATACACGCAACAAATGTTGTCATATCAAAATTTCTAAAGAAGATGAATGAGTTACAGTCGGAAACAGATAGCAAACTATACCAATGGGAAACCTCAACTTTCCCTGCTCAGAACTAAAAAGATCAAAGCAAAAAATAAACAAGAAGGAAGTTAAAGAGATGAAATTCTAGAAAAGTTAGACATGATAGATCTCTGGAGGAAAACAAATAGGGAAACAGAAGGAAATATACTGTTTTCTCAGTAGTACAGGGAACCTGAATGGATATTAGAACTAAAAACTTCAAAAACCAAATGCAGAAAAGCAGAAATAGTGACTGCATCCTTTTCAGATCATAAAGCAAGAAAATTACATTAAAAATGAGCAATGAAAAAACAAATAATAGAAACAATCAGTAATTTCATTAAAGAAAATTACTTTTCAATTAGATAGCAAGCCAAAATTTATGGGATGAAGTCAAAGCTGTGCTAAGGGGAAAATTTATACTTCTAATTGCTTACATCAATAAAATAGAGAGAGAAAAACATATCAATAACCTGATCATGTACCAACAAAAACTAGAACAACAAAATAAAAATCTCGAATTGAATATCAATTTGTAAATCCTGAAAATCAAAGAAGAGATTAATATAACTAAAAGTAAGAAAACAATTGAAATAACAAATAAATCTAGAAGCTGGTATTATTAAAAAAAAAAAAACAAAATAGATAAACCACTGGTTAATTCAATTTAAAAAGGAAAGAAGAAAACCAAATTACTAGTATCAAAAAAAGAAAAGGGAAAATACATCAACAAAGAGAAAATTAAGAGAATTACTGGGAGCTATTTTGCCCAATTATATGCCAATAAATTTGACAATTTAAATAAAATGAATGAATAGCTACAAAAATATAAATTCCCCAGATTGACAGAAAAAATGAATTAATTAAATAATCAATCTTAAAAAAATAAATTGAATAAGCCATTGATGAATTTCCAAAGAAAAAATATCCAGTACCAGATAGATTCCCAAGCAAATTCCACCAAATCTTCAAAGAACATTAATCAAAATACTATATAAACTATCTGGAAAAATAAGGAGAGTCCTACCAAATTCCTTTTATGACACAAATTTGGTACTAATACCTAAACCAGGAAACACCAAAACAGAGAAGGAAAACTATAGCCCATAGACCCTAATGAATACTGATGTAAATTTTTTAAATAAAATACTAGCATAGAGATTACATCCACATATTACAAGGGTCATACACTAAGACTAGGTAGGGTTTATACCACAAATGCAGGACTGGTTCAAAGTTATCAGCATAATTGATCAATAACAAGAGCTACAGAAATCATAGGATTATCTCATAAATTAGGAAAAATCCTTCAACAAAATTCATTCTTATTAAAAGAACTACAAAACTGAGGAATAAATAAAACTTACATAAAAAAGAGAAATAATATTTATCTAAAACCAAATCAGCAAGCATTATCTATAATGAGGATAAGCTAGATGACTTCATAATGCAATCAGGTGAAACAAGTATTGCCATTATCACCTCCATTATTTAATATTGTACTAGAAATATTAGGGGAAACCAATAAGAGAAGAAAAATAAATTAAAGGAATTAGAAAAGGCAAAGAAGAATAAAAACTATCACTCCATAGAAGATATGATGTCGTATTTTGAAAATACTAGAAACTAGAAACTAAAAAACTATTTTAACAATTCTAACAAAGTTACGGGATATAAAATAAATCCACATAAATAAGCATTCCTGTATATTACCAACAAAATCCTTCAGCAAGAGTTAGAAAAAGAAATTGCACATAAAAGTTTCTTTAGACATTTTCAAATGTTTGGGAGTTTACCTGCCAAAGTAAAATTGGGAACTATATGAAAAAAAACTGTAAGACACTACATAAAAAAAAAAAGTCAAATCTAAACAACTGGGAAAATACTAATTGCTAGTGAATAGGCCAAGCCAATAAAATAAAAATGACACTATCCAAATTATTTAAATTCAGTGCCATGTCAATCAAATTATCAAAAAAATCAGAAAATTATTTCATAGAGCTAGACAAAATAACAAAAAAAATTCATCAAGAACAAGGGCAGGCAAAGGGCAAAAAAATAAGCATACCCTTTGATCCAGAAATGCCGCTACTGGGTCTATACCCTGAAGAGATGATGAAAAAAAGGTAAAAAAACATCACCTGTACAAAAATATTCATAGCAGCCCTGTTTGTGGAGGCAAAGAATTGGAAATCAAGTAAATGTCCTTCAAATGGGGAATGGCTTAGCAAACTGTGGCATATGTATGTCATGGAACACTATTACTCTATTAGAAACCAGGAGGGATGGGAATTCAGGGAAGCCTGGAGGGATCTGCATGAACTGATGCAGAGTGAGATAAGCAGAACCAGAAAAACACTGTACACCCTAACAGCAACATGGGGGCGATGATCAACCTTGATGGACTCGCTCATTCCATCAGTGCAACAATCAGGGAAAATTTGGGGCTGTCTGCAATGGAGAATATCATCTGTATCCACAGAAACAACTGTGGACTTTGAACAAAGACCAAGGACTATTACCTTAAATTTAGGGAAAAAAAATAATATCTTATTGTCTGATCTTGCTATCTCTTATGTTTTTGGTTTCTTCCTTAAGGATATGATTTCTCTCTCATCAATTTGGATCAATGTATACCATGGAAACAATGTAAAGACTGACAAATTGCCTTCTGTGGGGGGTGTGGAGAAGGAAGTAAGATTAGGAGGAAAATTGTAAAATTCAAAATAAATAAAATCCTTAAAAAAAAAAGAACAATTGCGGGAAATGTATGGTCCACAAGAGCTATATAAAATTTGTGAAATCATCTGGTCTGGTGCTACCAAAGCAAACCCTGGCAGGACTCAATGTTCAATAAATCTGGGAGTTTTTTAGGATTAGGATTAATAATATTGTACAGTTCTACAAATAATGTTATAAATATCCAACTGACAGAAAAAAAAGTTCCATACTCCTGATCCAGAATAATAAAATATTGAAGGGAATCAATGAAAAAAATGTGAAAGACAATGGTCTAGCCATAGCAGATCTTAAACCATATGATAAAATGAGAATTATCTAGACAATCTGGTACTGGCCAAGAAATAATAGTGGTGGATCAGTGGAACACATTAGCTACAAATGATAATACAATGATGAATCCAAAGATCTAAACTTTTTAGAACAAAAACTCATTTTTTGGACCAAAAACTGTGGAGTTAAAATGGAAAACAATATGACAGAAATTAGGTACAGACCAACTCATATCATACACCAAAAGTAACGTCAAAATAGGAACATGATTTCTACAAGAAGGGAGATTCCACAGGAAAATTAAGAGAGCATGGAATAATTTATCTACCAGATTTATGAATAAGGGAATGATTTAGGACACAGGAAGATATTGAGAGCAATATAAAATGTAAAAGGGATTATTTTGATTTTATAAAATTTAAAATTTTTTGCTAAAAAAAAAAAAAAAGCAATCAAATGTAACCAAAATAAAAAGGGAAACAGAAAACTTAGGGAGGAGCCACAGGGGTGGGGGCTAGGATCTACAGCAAATATCTCTGATAAAGACTGCATTTCTCAAGTATATGAAGAGCTGAGTCTAATTTATAAAAGTGCAAGCCATTCTTCAATTGATAAATGATCAAAGGACATGAACAAGCAGTTTTCATATAAAGAAATTAAAGTTATCTAAAATATTATGAAAAATGTTCTAAATCACTATTGATTAGAGCAATATAAATTAAAACAAATCTGAGGTACAGCCTCACAATTAATAGATTGGCTAATCTGACAAAAAAGGAAAATGTTAAATACTAGAAGGGATATAGGAAAACTTGGGACACCAATGCATTGCTGGAGAAATTGTACCAACATACATTCTGAAACAGAAATATCACTGCTAAGTCTATAACTCAAAGATAAATTTTTAAAAAAAGAAAGAACAAGGACTAATTGTACAAAAAAATATATATAGCAGCTCTTTTTTGTTGGGTCTAGGAATTGGAAGTCAATGGTATACTTATCAATTGAGAAATAGTTAAATAAGCTATAATACACAATTTTAATAGGATTTTATTGTGCTATAAGAAATGACAAGCAGGATGACTTCAGAAAAATCTGGAAAGACTTACATAAACTGAAGCATAGTAAAATGAACAGAACCAGGAGGATATTGTGTACAATAATAGCAATATTGTTTGATGAAGAACTGTCAATGACTTAGCTACTGTCAGCAATTCAATGACCCAAAACAATCTCAAAGAACTAGGACAAAGCATTTATTTGCCTCCAGAGAAACAACTGATATTATTGGAATATAGACTGAAGCAAGTTATCTTTCACTTTCTTTCATTTTTTTTCTTTTAATTTGAGTCTTCTTGTACAAAATGACTAATATGGAAATGGTTATATAATTGGATAAGTATAATATCTATCTGATTTTCTCAGGGAGAAGAGTGGGAAGAGAGGGTGAAGAGAATAGAATTTAGAACTGAAAACCTTAAATGAAAATATTTAAAAATATAAGAATTTATAATGTTAAAAATGCTCTTAATAATTTCATTAATAATGATAATAATAGTACTATTAAGAACCATTTGGGGGTTAACAAAGTTCCCTGTAGCACAATAGTACTTCAGGGACAAGATCAAAATGATGCACAGAAGAAGTTAAATAGCAGGCTCAGAACACAAACCATAAAATAACAGATTAGTCAAAAAAGGAATACCTCTAAGTGAGACTATATAAACTTGGGAATTTTATCCCCTTACACAGTAGATATATTAAGATAATTCCAGATTACCCTGTAGAAAAGGCAAAGAATTATTGTTGTTTGGGGTTTTTTTTTTAGGTTTTTGCAAGGCAATGGGGTTAAGTGGCTTGCCCAAGGCCATGAAGCTAGGTAATTATTGTCTGAGACCAGATTTGAAAGCAAAGAATTACTTAAAGATACTTTTTGCTGTCTGAGAAGGGCAAAAATGAATCTCATTTTTTTTCCTCTCTAAGACTACAAAGAAGAACTGTGAAACTACCTAAAAATGAACTAAGTATTGGAATATAAACCCTTAAATACAATTAGTCTTGAATCCTAAGGTACTGGAGAATTAATATGGCATCTATGATAGTTACTTCTATCCATGTAAAATAATTTCCTTAATATTCTGGAAATATCTTATTTCCAATATAAATCCTTAATATATATCCAAAACTAGATGATATTTATATCAATTGGTAGCTGGGAGTCCTTAAAGTTCACCAGGACTCATGAATAAAGTTCATGTAATAAATGAGTAAAACATGGTTTACCAGTATATGCAGCAGGATTAAAAAAGATAGCCTGCCAAGAAAATTGGTTTATCAGAAACTCTATATGTTGAGGAAATCAAAAGGCCTTTGGTTTCAGATAGAAGCAGCCCAGAGACAAGAAGTTTAGTGACAGAGAAAATGATCAGAAATTGATGAACCAGCAACATGTGATATATGGAAGAAGGCTACTTTAACGGCACTAAGGAATCTTGCTTGGAATTCACAGGTACTCCCTATCAACTAACAAGCCTGAGATGTGAGCAAGACAGTCTTCAATCCTTTTGGTTCAAAAATTAAATATGTGGGGTACTGTATCCCACAGTAACATTAAAAGAAGATACTGTAGGTAGAATCCAAAAAGTATAATCAACCAAGTAGAGCATGACCAGCAGAGGCAATTAACACTTTGTAGCTCATAAATTGCTGGAAGTCAGTAGATTATAAGAAGAGATTGATAGGAAGAATGAAAATTCTATGGGAAAAAATTCCCCAAATTTCCTCTGAAAACTGCTTTGGCTGCATGCATTACATTCTGGTATGATGTCTCATTATTATTCTATTGGATGAAAAGACTGATTATTTCTGACTTGTTTGATCCACTGGGTTCTTCAAAATTAAGCTAATTTCTAATTAATTCTTGGTCTAGCTTTATATGGTCATTTATAACGCAAAATTTTTATTGCATCATGATCTGAAAAAAAATGCATTTATCATTTCTGCCTTTCTGCATTTGATTATAAGGTTTTTAACGCTCTAGAACATGGTCAGTTTTGGTATAGACCATGTACTGCAGAGAAAAAAGGTATATTCTTTTCTATTTCCATTCAGTTTTCTCCAGAGGTCTATCATAGCTAAGTTTCCTAATATTTTATTCACCTTCTTAACTTCTTAGTTAAGATTCCTTCCTGGTAAGATTTATCTAGTTCTGAGAGAGGGAAGCTAAGGTCCCCCATTATTATAGTTTTGCTGTCTATGGAATTGCTGTCTATGGAATTGCTGTCTATGTAATTTGCAATTCATTCAGCTTCACCTCTAAGAATTGGAACACTATGCCACTAGATTTCATATGTTTAATAATGATGCAACTTAACTAATTATGATGTCTTTTAACATGTCATTTACTTTCTTTTCTCTTATTTTTTTATTTTTTGTTTTTAGGTTTTTGCAAGGCAAATGGGGTTCAGTGGCTTGCCCAAGGCCACACAGCTAGGTAATTATGAAGTGTCTGAGACTGGATTTGAACCCAGTTACTCCTGACTCCAAGGCTGGTGCTCTATCCACTGCGTTACCTAGCCACCCCCCATATGGTTCAATGGAAATAAAAAAATCATAGGTAGCAATTCTCATCTCAGTCAAAGCCAAAGCAAAAATAGATCTCATTAAAAGAGAAAAGAAGGGGGAGGCTAGGTAGCGCAATGGCTAGAGCACCAGCCTTGGAGTCAGGAGTAACTGGGTTCAAATCCAGTCTCAGACACTTCATAATTACCTAGCTGTGTGGCCTTGGGCAAGCCACTGAACCCCATTTGCCTTGCAAAAATCTAAAAAAAAAATGCTCCATTGAAGTATAATATATTTTGCTCCACTCTTTTACCTTTACCCTGTGTGTATCTCTTTGCTTCTAATATGTTTCTTGTAAAGAACATATTGTAAGGATTCTGATTTTTAATCCATTCTGCTTTTCACTTCCATTTTAATGGGACTGTTCATCCCATTCATATTTATAGTTAAGATTACTAATTTCATATTTCCTTCCATGTTATCTTTCTTCATTTCTACTCACATTTTTCCTTTCTCTTATTCGTTTTCTCAAATGTTTTGCTGCCTTTCCTCTTTAACTTTTAAATCTTAACTTTCAGTTTATTTTCACCTTCTCTTTTATCAGTCCCTTCTTCCTTTTCTTGTCCTCCACCTCCCCACTACCCTGTGGAATAGGGCAGATTTTTAAATCAAATTGGGAATGTATCTTATTCTATTTCTAAGTCAAATCTTTTAAATAGGATTCAGTGTGCACACTCTACCTACCTTGCCTCTACTATGATAGGTCTTTGTGCCTCTTCACCTGGTGTTATTTATCCACTGGCCTTCTTTTTGATTTTACTGTTTTCAAAGTACTACTAATCTAAGTACAATAGAATTGCAGGCTAATTGATTGCTTGATTGATTGATAAGTTAAACTTATTATCATTCAAAGTACAATCAATCAAAGGTTGATTGATTAATTGCTCAATTGGTTGATTGATAAGCAGCATTGATCCACAGTCACTAAGTACCCTCCCATCTTCTGTCTCATTAGAAATACAATGTATGCCAATAAATCTGATAACCTGAGTAAAACAGATGATTATTTCCAAAAATACTAACTGCTCAGAATAACAGAAGAGAAAATAAAATACTCAACCCCATTTAAGAAAAAGAAATTGAAGAAACCATCAATAAACTCCATAAGAAAAAGTCTCCAGGTCCAGATGGATTTAGAAGTGAATTCAACCAAACATTTAAGGAATAATTAATTCTAATTCTACCTAAACTATTTTTATATACACAGGAGGAGTTCCGCCAGATTTTTTTTATAACAGCAATATGGTGCTAAATCAGGAAGAACTATAACAAAGAAAATTATAAACAAATCTCCCTAATGAACAATAATGCAAAAATCTTAAATAAAATTTTAGCAAAGAGATTACAGCAGGTTATTTCTATGATAATACACCATAATCAGGAAGGATTTATACCAAGTGGGCAGGGACGGCTCACTATTACGAAAACATTCAACATAACTGATTATATTAAAAACAAAACCAAAAGAAATCATAGATGCTGAAAAAATCTTTGAGAAAATACATTCATTCCTATTAAAAACACTAGAGAATGTTGGGATAATTAGTTTTCCTTAAAATATCAGTATTATCTAAAACCATCAACAAATATCATATTTACTGGGGATAAACTAGGAGCATTATCAATAAGATTGGGGTGAAACAAGGATGCCATTATCGCTATTACTAATCAATATCATATTAGAAATGTTAACTTTAGCAATAAGAGAAGAAAAAGAAATTGAAGGAATTAGAATTGGCAAAGAGGAAGCAAAACTTTCACTCTATGTGGATGATATACTTCAAGAAACAGAAAATTATCTAAAAAACTACTTGAAACACTTAACAAATTAGCAAAATAGTAGGATATAGAAAGCATTCCAAGGACAAAAGATAGCCAGAGAAAATGTCTGAAGTCAAACATTAGAGCATCCATTTAATGGAAGAACCAGGAGGGATTGCTGAATCTAAGAGCACATGGCAGGGAGCAAAGCTTAAGAAGCCTAGAAAAGTAAAAGAAAAATACTAGAAGAGTAAAAGAGCAATAGGTTATGAAGAGATTCTGAATGTCAAACAGAGCATTTAAATTTCATCCTAGAAACAAAAGGGCACACTGGACTAGTAAGGGCGTGATATATTCAGATAGTGTGATATGTGCTTAGGAAAAAAATCACCTTAGGTGGCTAAATATACTAGAAACTTGAAATATGAAGAAATCTTTCTAAGGAAATAAACAAAGTCCATTTAGACCTACCCACTGAGATCAAATTTTTAATGAAATCCAATATTTTTTTTTGTCAATACTCTACTCAAACGACAAATTTATATGGTTAAAATTCAGATCTGGCAGCAGCATTCCTACATTCAAAAATTTTCAAAGGTTCCATTCTGCCACAAGGACAGATTTTAAAATATTCAGTCTAATATCAATATGGTCTGACAGCTTCAGTTCAACTTCTACACCTTAATTCATATTATGTCACATAGCAGTCATTCAAGTGAAATCAGCCTTCCAGGTATATACCTAAATAAAATATTCGATCTTTTGGCTCTGCACACTTAAGCAAATGGTGCCCTTAACTAAACTGCAGTTCCTCTTAAATTCCACAATATAAAATGTCTAGCAGTCTTAGAAATATAGTTTAAGGATGACCTTCTATATACTTCTATATAAAGCTACTTCATTCCCCTGAATCTAGTATTTTCTAGATCAGTCTCTCTCTCTCTCTCTCTCTCTCTGAATTTTCTTATCTATAAATACTATATTTACATAGCTATAATAATTGACTTTGTTTCTATTTTTCCCTAGGAAGAAGAATGACATTTACCCTGAAAAACACAAAATCAAGATAACTAATGGAACTGATGATCAAGGTATATATGGAGAAAGTAAGAAATCACTCATTAGGTCAGGTTGAATTCAAGTCTACATGAACATGAGTAATCAAAGAACAGGCAAAGTGTGTTTAATTAAACTACTATTATATGAACATATTAAATGGTAGAGATTGGAGAAGGGCAATATATCACTTTCCTGAAAAGGGGGAAAAAAAATTCAGACCAATTAGGCCAATGAGCTTACCCTTGATTCATGAGAAATTTCTAGAAGGATATTAAAGTGACAGTTGGTAAACAATTAGAAAAGAAAATAACACTATATTCAGATGAGTAAGTGACTTACTTTGGACTTTTAAAAAGATTAAAAACAAATTAGAAACTGCCTACTAGACCTATGAATAGAGGAAGATAAAGAGGAATACAGGAAGTAAAATGGTCAATTTTAACTATACAAAAGTAATTTTTTAACAAACAAAACTAAATTAGCTAAAATTAGAAGAAAAGCAGACCATTTAGAAAAAAATTTTGAAAAGGTTGCTCTGATTAAAATCACATTGCTTCTATATGGATGAGATAACTGAAATGATAAGACCTATAACAGTGATCAAGCATCTATGCTTGTTTTTCATAGTTAAATTCCAATGAATTCCTTTTTTGATAGTAAATATCATTTAATATTGTATCTGTCATTTGAGTCTCACTACAAATTACTGAAAAGGAAAAATCAATTTTTTAAAGTAATTCTTCAAAAAAAACCACCACTAGGGCAACTAGGTGGTGTAATGGATAGAGCTCTGGCCCTAGAGTTAGGAGGACCTGAGTTCAAATCCAGCCTCAGACACTTAATAACTGCCTAGCTGTGTGACCTTGGACAAGTCACTTAACCCCATTACCTTAAATAAATAAAATTTTTAAAAACACCAGTGTAGTAAGAAAGATTATAAGAATTATAATTATATGAAATATTATATATTATAATAAATATTAATTATAATTACATTATAAATACGATAGTATAAAATCATAAGAGTAGGGAGTAGGGCCACTACTCTTAGGTAGTCTCCATTTCCTACTGGTGGTGGGTAAACCCTAAAGAATAAGACTTCAAATATAATCTAAAAAAAAAAATAGGGCTACTTTCCAAATAACAAATGGTCAGCAGTTTTAAAAAAGAAAAAAAGAAAAATCAAGGCTATAAACAGCTGCTTGAAAATAAACTCTAAATGCACTAATTAATTGTAGTAATACAAGTTTTTTAAAAAATCTAACAAGCCACCTTTCATCCATCAGATTGTAAATTTGGCAAAAAAAAAAAAATGAAAAATGCCAAAAGGGCTGTGGGAAAGCAGGTACATTAATGCAACAGTAGTAGGATTGTAGTGGTCAAGCAGTTTTGGAAAGCAATTTGGAACTATATCCAAAAAGTTATTAAACTGGGAATGCCCTTTGAATATAGCAGTATTGCTACTAGGTCTATACCTACAAAGTTCAAAGAAAAAGGAGGAAAAACAATATACATATTTGCATCAGCACTTTCTGCAGTAGTAAAGAATTAGAAACTAGAAGATGTCTATTATTAGGTAATGGATAAAAAAGTTATAATATTTAAGTATGATGGAATATATTATGTTCTAAAAGATGATGAAAGGAATAGTTTAGGAAAGATCTGAAAAAAATTATATGAGAATGTAAATGATATAGAGTAAAGCAAGCAAAACCAGGAGAATGATTTATATAACTAAAACAATATTGCAAAGACTAAAAACTAGGAAAGATTTAGAAATTCTGACCAACATATTGACCAACTATGATTCTGAGTGATAAAATATACTTGTCTACTTTCAGAAAGTTGCCTTTGAGTCTTCATTTTGGATTTGGGAAATGGAGGAACTTGTTTTGCTTGACTATACATATCTGAAACAAGGTAACAGATTTTTTTTTCTCATAAAAAAAGTAGAATAGAGTGAGGGCAAGGGAGAGTGGGGGTGGGAGTTGGGGGGAAGCATGTTTTCATTAATTGGAAAAAATAATTGTTAAGGGGAAATGGT
This sequence comes from Macrotis lagotis, assembly GCF_037893015.1. Lineage (NCBI taxonomy): Eukaryota > Metazoa > Chordata > Mammalia > Peramelemorphia > Peramelidae > Macrotis > Macrotis lagotis. The sequence goes on along the minus strand of NC_133660.1, from coordinate 117,413,314 downwards.
TACTGTCTACCAAGAGCCATTTCACCAAAGGGTCAAGAAAGACTAACTTTATTTCCTTTATTAACAGTATTAATAAATGGAGACTTGAGGCACATTAAAATTTCTTGACTCTTCACACAAAATGGCATCTACTTATAGTTACCCAGTCTTATAGTTTATATTTATGATACTGTGATACAAATGATACTGTTATGATACTATGATAATATACTATGATGTTTATGAATCTTACTTTATGTCTTTACATATGTCATTATTAATCAGGAAAGATAATCTAAGAGTACTATGTAGACCATACTGTGTATGCACATAGTATATAGATCTTCTCACAATAAAATATACATTAATATTTTTAAAGAAAGTAATAGCAGGGCAGCTAGGTGGTGCAGTTGATAGTGCACTGGTCCTTCAGTCAAGAGAACCTCAGTTCAAATTCAGACTCAGGTACTTAATAATTACCCAGCTGTGTGATCTTGAGCAAGTTACTCAACCCCATTGCCATACCAAAAAAAAAAAGAATGTAAGAAAAAAACACTGATTTGCAGATTGAGATTAATCATAGAAGAAGAGGAAGAGACATATTAAAAGCACAAATATATGGAGGTAATGCTAAGTCTGGAGGTCTATATTGTATTTATACACTATGAAATCACTCAAAAGAAAATTAAAGACAAAATTATGTAGAGGTCTAACCATGAAAGAAAATAGAACTGAGTATTCCAAAACTGAATCAATCATAATGGAACAGAAGAGAAGCAAAATATGCTAAGTTCTAAGAGCAACTGCAACATTTTACACTTTAAAACTGTTCTATGAATAGCAACAATTCATGATGGGCTTTCTGGAGTATATTTTGGACCTTGAAGAGAAAACAAAAAAAACAAACAAAAAAAAAAATAACCCTACATTATAGAGTTCCTAAATAGACTATCTTCTCTATGGAGTCCCTAAGTAGACTAATTTCTACTTAAAACTGAACACTGCTTACACATAATTTTCCCAATAACTAGGATTCTAAAACTGCTGCCAAGTGAATGTTCTTTAAAAACTTATTTTCCTTAATATCAAATTATTTTAAAACCCATGGGAATTCTCAACCTGGAAATTTCCAGGATACAAGACAGCTTATAAATTTTAAAAAGCAGAAACAACAATAACCAAAAAAAAGTATGACATACCATGGAAACAATGTAAAGACTGGCAAATTGCCTTCGGGGGGGAGTAATATTAGGGTAAAAATAGTAAAACTCAAAATAAATAACATCTTTAAAAAATAAAAAAAAAGTATGACATACTATATCTCTGAAGACAACTGCCCGAAGCCGATTGATATCCATGTCTTGCAGAAGTCTGTCAAGATCTCTCACTGGAGATATGCCACCAGTTACAATATCTACTGGACTCTAAGAAAGATCAACAGAGATGTTAAAAAATAAATATATCATCCAAAGAACCAGAAAAGTAGTACACAGAATATAATCATTATTAGTTCGTTTCTACTTAAACAAAAGGGGGAAAAAAAAAACCAAAGTACCACACAGACACATCATTCTAATGAATAACCAGTGTACTAAAAGATTTGATAGAGTAAGAAAGGTAAGCCAGAGTTAAAGAATGAAGCACAAAAGAAAATCAAACATTCAGAAAAGCAGAAAAGACTATGAACAAAATTTACCTTGTGTTTAAAAACATATTTAATAATATTTAATGTTATATCACTATATTATGTTATATATTTATAATTAAAATTTATTATAATTATTGATAGTAAATAAATAATGTTTAATATCGTGTTTATAAGTTAAAATAACTTTTTTAGGAAGTTCAACATTTGCTTGATTATAGTTTAACTATGTTAAAAATTTAATCATGAAATTATAACATATATGTTTATTTAAAAATCATTAATTTACTTGCCTTTGCTGCAATCTTTCCAGTGGTTATTGAACTATGCATTACTCTATGAACTTTTGCTGGATCTCTACTAAGTTTCAGTTGTGAATGCTGCTGACACTCTAAACAATTTCTCACTGCCACCGCACAAACTATTAAAAAAAAAAAGTAGGGGTAGATAGTGAGAGAAGAGGTAGAATTTCTGTTTAGAAAAAGGAAAATTAATTAGTTGGAATATCTTTATATTTTCCAAAGCACAATGTATGTATATGTATATGAATGAACAATCTGAATATAACTATTAAATATTAAATATTTTATGTATATTATAACTGATGATCATCTTACCTTCAGTAAATTTTAAGAGTTAAGATACTGTAAGTTATTATTAGTCAAACCTCCTATCTTGGTGCTATATTGGCATCTAATCCAGAAACAAAATCAAAAACTACCTCCCAAATTTCCATTCTTAATAATTCACAAAACATTAATTTTATTGCTGCCATTGAAGCTGAGAAGCACAAATGAAAATAGAAAGGGGAGAGTTGTGGAATAGAAAATTGACTAAAGAAGGCGAGCAAAACCAGTGAGGAGACAAAATAATATTATCAGTATACATCATGTCATTTTATAGTGGTCTTTATATTATCTTAACCCATCAACTGTTATCACTTGAGAAATGATTTGTACATACTGAAAATAATTCATACTGAAGTATAAATGGGGGTGGAGTGAGGGGGGAGGCAGCTAGATGGCATAGTGGATAGAAAGTCAGGTCTGGAGGTAGGAAGACATGTTCAAATCCAGCTTCAGGAACTTACTAGATATTTTGATCCTAGGCAAGTCACTTAACTCTGTTTGCCTAAGTTTTGTCATTGCAAAATGAGCTAGAGAAAGAAATGGCAAATTACTCCAGTCTTTTTTGCTAAGAAAACCCCACTTGGGAGTCAGAAAGGGACAAAATATGACTGAAAAATGACTCAACAACAATAGCAACAAAAAAGTATAAATGATATAGCTTTAAGATGTATAGCTACTCACATAATTTACAGCTTTATAATTTAGAGGACACTCTCTTCACAACTCTGGTGAGGTAATCAAGTATTATCCTCATTTGAGATGGGGATGGGAACAGGAAGAGAATGACAAATCTCAATGTGCTTACATAACTTGCCCAAAGCTAATAAAGTCAAAAAATGAGTAGAAATGAGCTCAAACCCAGAGCTGTGAAACATCTCACCATCCTGGTTCACAAGTGGAACATAGAATTTTGGTCTGAAAGGGATCCAGCTTTAACATACAGTGATAAAGAATTAAGCAGATTTCCACTTTCTCACATTAACGAACATGGAGTCCACTAAACAGATAAGAAAAAGTGTAAGAAGATAGATTTCATATTTTATAAACTGAATTAGGCCTCAATGATAGTTTTAAATATCTTATTCCTTGGTGGACAGATTCTTGGAATTAAGATGGACTGATAGGATAGACAACTCCTTAAACCTTCAGAGACTTGGAACACTCAATGGAAACATCAAACTCCTTTTTTTAAGAACTGGAAATAACATTAAAAGGAACAATAGCCAACATTTATAAAGTACTTACTATATAACCAAGTCATGCATTGTGCATAATGCTTTATATTTAGTATATACCTGTGGAGAGGGGTAGTAATCTATTTGGATAATTAAAACTTTAAATGAATTATGTAATCTAATCAGCCCCTAACGGATGGGACAGCCCTCAAGGGTAGTAAGCATTTTGATTTGAGACAGACCACTTTTTATTGAAGGAGTTTTTGAAGACCAGGAGAATATCAAAGTGAACAACCTGATGATCCAAGTCTCTTCTGGTTCTAAGGAAGATGAAGGGAAAAAAGTAGGAGCCTCACATCTTCTTCCTCTCATATCTTCGGTTCTATATGAATATTGTCATTAAATAGAAGCTAAAGAGACTTTTAAAATTGATACATTTATATAAGCAAGTACACTTTTCCATACTCACAAAAATACAGAATATTCCCCCTTCATTACTATGTTTTAATTTAAGGTATATTTGAAACTATTCTATTTCAATCAATACACCAACCTATAAATCTCAAAATCTTAAATAGCATTCTGAATGACTGAGATACTTAAATGAAAAACTAAATTACAAGCTTTAATTAGCTCAATAATTTCACATTAAGAGAATTTTCATAAATCTAAACTATATTCCTCCATTAATGTATATCATCATTTTAAAGTGAGATTAAAAATTTTTTTGATTCACAACTTCTCCATTTCCTATCAAATTGCTTTTGTCCTAGAAACAGGGAATCTATGAAACCATGATCTAAACTTTCTGTAAATCAGAAAAATATTCTCCCTGTTCTACCTATTAAGTTGGTAGAAACTGAAAAATCTACCTACAAAGAAATGCAATATTATTACTTGAAAAGTATCTACACTACAAACAGCTATGATGAATCATTTTTAGTGTAGATACTTTTCAAGTAATAATAAGTTTCACTGGTAATTAGTATATTTGTGACCTCAATATAAACTGCTACTAATTAATACTTAAAAATAATAATGTTGGTCTTCAGTCTTAGATAACTACTTGTTTTGACTATTTCTTTGCTTGAAAACTGGGAATAAAGAAAAATTGTATCCCAATATAAACATATAAATGACATTTCCAACTGAACAGAGAATCATTCAAAACTCATTTATCAAATGCTTACTATGTACAAAGCACTGGGCCTACTCTGGACATAAAAAGAAATGGTAAATAATGTTTCACACTTACCCAGTCGGAGGCACTGCCGCAAAATTCCTCCTGATGACATATTTTTCTCAGCTTCAATTTCCGTAAAGCCAAGAGAACTTGCAAAAATTAACACATCTACAAGGCTGATTAACCTCTGCAAAAATGTCACAGAGGTCTCTATTGTAAGTCCCTGAGTTGGTTCAATATTTTCCAACTCATGCTGCAAAAAATACAAGTTCAGTATTACAGTATGTCATGTGTCATGAGGAAAATTTTTTTTAAAAAAATACTATTCAATTTCTGAATTTCATAAAACCAAGTCTGTTAAAAAAATTTACCATTAGTCTGTTCTCTGCGCCATCATTATATGTTATTGCAAGTAATTAAAATGAAATATACTGATAGCATACTGCTCAACTTTTAATTACTAAGACTACTCATTTTTAACAGAGAAAGGTGTATAACTAATGCTTGTTCACCAATTTTAAGTAATATTGTAAGAACTTACTGTTGTAGATGTAGCAGCTGAAAGCAATGGCAATATACCTCCACAAGACATGACCATATTGTCCATTACTTGAGAGATGAGATGAATTGTGTTATGTACAAAGATGACATTATCACTACTATTTACAAAGTCCATAACTGTCTTTGTAGAATGGCTGTTAAAAGAAAAATTATGTTTAGTGAAGAATCTAAAAAAGGGGAATCACAGTTTGCCTATTTGAGGGAAAAGGAGTGATAAGAAAGTGATAGGTATCCTGAAAGCAAAGGAATGATGATATATCAGTTACTTCATGCTTTTGAACTTCATTTAGTGAAATAGATCATTCCTAATCAGACTATTCATGCCGCCTTAGTTTTGAAGCATTAATGATATTAACCTTACAAATAATTCGTGTTGCAGAACCAAAATTGGACTTTGGAGAGTGACTAAACAAATGGCTGTACATGAAATGAAAGGGAATATTGTATGTTAATAGAAATTAAGCACAAAAAAATTCATAGAATCATGAGAAGATTTCTATGAACTGATAAAAAGTGAGGTAAGCAGAACCATGAAAATAATATACAAAATGACAATACACTGTGAAGGGAAAAGAAAAACAAATGTAGATGAGACAGTGACCAAGAAATTTACCCTTAGTAAAGAGTTGAAAAAAATGCATGCCTCACCTTTCTTTGCAGAGCTAAAGTACTCTGAGTGGAGAATGTTGTATATAATGTTAGGACTGGTAGATCTATGGGTTGCTTTTGCTAAACTATTATCTATTGCCCTATCACTCTATCTACTGTTTTGTTTTGGGTTTTGTTTTTTTTTTGGTACAAGATATTGCTTACAGGGTAAAAAGAAAAGAACATATTTAGAAATGCAGGCATAAAAAAGAATGATAGCAATAAAAAAAATTTAATTATATAATTATTTCTATCAACTTCTAAATCTCACAGAAAATGCCAGAAACAGATAATCAATTGCAAGAAATATGCAAATAAAATAGGGGTTAGGAAAGAACAGAAACTTCCTTCACTAAACATTGATTTTACTGTGCAGGACAGTGTTATCCTTACATTTCATATTTATACTACATGGGATAACTACAATGTTCTCAGAACTCAAAGATTGTATAACCTATCATGACATGCTATTTGAGCAAGGCAGGTAAAACTTAACAATTTAAAATGAAAATTCATGTCTGTATTATACATTTTAACAGTAACCTGTAAAATACAAGATAAAAAATTAAGTATGCAAGATGCTTATTGCACACAAAAAATAGTGTGAGTGCACATGTACTTAAATAGATCCAATGAACGAACCTTCTCCACATCTGTATATCTGTTTCAATGGAAAACAACAAGTCTGTGAGCAAACGCTGGTGCATATGGGACCACCTGAACTCAGGAATACGAAACATAGTAGATCTGGAATCTCTTCTTTGTCCATTGGCTACAGTTGGTGGTATTTCTTGTCCTGTATGTTCCTCTTCTCTTGATATCTAAGTAGAGAAAGTATAAAAATTAACCCATCATCAGAGATGTTAGCAAAAGAAGTATCAGGGAACACACACACACACACACACACAAAATCAGTGACTATTGTGCAATCCACAGTCTGATAGATATGGTCATTTAAAAACTGAAGTTATAGTTGCTAAACAATAGCAACAATACTAACAATTTCTAGAAGAATAGAAGAGTTACAATACAGCCATGTCAAAATTTCCATATGCTCTCAATTAGTAATAACCAATTCACTCCCAATTATATTTTCTTCAATTTGAGCCAAAATAAAAGTAAAATCAGTGCTTAATAACTTATTTAACCCTATCACCAGGAGAGACAGGCAAACCCATTAGGAAAATGACTAGGTATAAGTTGTATGGAAGGAAAAAATAAAAAGAAAGTGAAAGGCAGAAAACAAGTAAACAAACAGAATGGTATCAATAAATGATTTGATGGCATCACTGAGAGAGTAATTTTAGCTACGAGGAAGAGAGAGGAGGGAAACTGTACAAAATATATCCAGAAATCTCAAAGTATAATGAAAAGTAGCTTCATAGAAAGGACTGCTACTACAATGAAACACCATATGACTGCACAGAAGGAACTACTGAGTTGTTAGGACAGTTTTAAGTCATGTTCAACTCTTCATGACCCCATTTGGGGTTTTTTAATGGTAAATACTGGAGTGATTTGCCATTTCCTTCTCCAGCTCATTTTATAGATGAGGGGCTGAGGGAAATGAGGTTAAGTAACACAGATATAAAGGGTCACTCAGATATAAAGTGTCTCAGGCCAGATTTGAAATAAGGTCTCCGTGAGGAATGCAGGGTATGGTCTTCACAGGGTGTGGAGGGGAGCCCTTAGGGAATCCATTACAAAGGAGGAATGGCCCAGCCAATCACAAGACTGGAAGAGTCTTCCTAATCCCATTCCAAGGGTAGAAACCCCAAACTGGTTCTCAACTGGTCAAGAGTGACATAGAGATCTTGGCCTAATGCTACTGAGTTTGCACAATTAGGTCTGAATATTAACCCACACACCCCCTGTGAGAATTGGGGTTCAATAGCATCATGTGTCATATGATGTGTGTGTGTGGGGGGGTGTCCTATTAGGAGCATATCATGGAATGGGTGGACCTTTTAGATGGTAACTCAAACTCTGAGAACCTATGAACATCCAAGAGGGAGGGGAAAGAGTTTCTGAGGACAATAAATTACCTGACTTCCAACACTAATTCATGCTTCACGTCTAGGTGTGAGGTACCCGTACATTGTAAGGTGTATCTTGCAAGGTTCATGAATAAAATGTACAATTTTCTCTCACTCTAGCAGATTTTTCTTTTCATTCATTTATAACAGTCTCCCTGTTCCACACCCAGTATTCTATCCACTATGCCACTGAGCTGCCCAGGACTACTCAAAAGGACAGCATATATTAACAGGGCTGACCAAAAAGTTAAGAAAAAAAGTCTGTTCAACTATGCCGAAAGGGCAACAAAAATGAGCATACCCTTTGATCCAGCAATACCACTACTGGGTCTATACCCTGAAGAGATGATGAAAAAGGGTAAAAACATCACTTGTACAAAAATATTCATAGCAGCACTGTTTGTGGTGGGAAAGAATTGGAAATCAAGTCAATGTCTTTCAGTTGGGGAATGGCTTAGCAAACTGTGGTATAGGTATTGTCATAGAACACTGTTGTTCTATTAGAAGCCAGGAGGGATGGGAATTCAGGGAAGCCTGGGGGGATTTGCATGAACTAATGCTGAATGAGATGAGCTGAACCAGAAAAACACTGTATGCCCTAACAGCAACATGGGGGTGATGTTCAACCTTGATGTACTTGCTCGTTCCATCAGTGCAACAATCAGGAACAATTTTGGGCTGTCTGCAATGGAGAATACCATCTGTATCCAGATAAAGAACCATGGAGTTTGAACAAAGTTCAAGGACTATTCCCTTTAATTTAGAAAAAAAACAGATCTTATTGTCTGATCTTGTTATCTCATATACGTTTTGTTTCTTTCTTAAGGATTTGATTTCTCTCATCACACTCAATTTGAATCAATGTACAACATGGAAACAAAGTAAAGACTGACAGATTGCTGTCCATGGTGAGGGGGGAGTAAGACTGAGGAAAAATTGTAAAACTCAAATAAAATCTTTAATAAAAAAAGTCTGTTCAAGAGAATGACTTTCAGAAATTTTTTTTTTGGTTAACAATATCTTGGTGGCTTTTAAAAGACATGGTCTAATTATTTCAATTCAGAAATAGAGATGTTCTTAAAATTCTAGGAGACAGAAGAAAAATCAAGTGAGTATATGTAAGGCAGAAGATATAAAAATGAAGAGACATTATCATAAAAATCAATCAAAATAAAGAATTAAAAGAATATCCTTTCAAAAATAATGTGTGTTAAAACTGAGGTCATATGCTCGAAGTACAGAACAAATGACTGTATCTTCTTCTTTCCCTACTTCTTTCCCAATTTTAATAATTACCCTGGCAAAGTAAGGCAGGAAGGGAAAGGTTCGAAGGTGGAACAAAAGAGGTACACTGTTACTAGGCAGTCTAATTTAGTCTCTCTTTCCTTCCCACCATTACCTCTATCTATTGTTTGCATATATTTAAGCCCCATGGGCACTTTAAAAAAATTTTAAAGCACCAAAATAACACTACCACCTAATTATAGCCAAGCCATTTCTTGCAGGTCCAGTCAAATTCTCTAAATAAAAATATGCAAGTCTCCAAAATTCAAATTTGGGGGCCATGTTCTTGATCTGTCCTGTCGTGGAGACCACAATGATAACCATACTCTTATTCCTAACAACAATAGCATGTATATTTGTTATTTATAATCATTATGATATTACCATCCTCCATTTGTATTTACATTTTTCAAAGTTTGTCTTGCTGTTTAATTCAAAACTATAAATAACTTTTTTTCTTTTTTCTTTTTTTTTTTTTTAGGTTTTTGCAAGGTAAATGGGGTTAAGTGGCTTGCCGAAGGCCACACAGCTAGTTAATTATTAAGTGTTGGAGGCCACATTTGAATTCAGGTCCTCTGGACTCCAGGGCCAGTGCTCTATCCATTGTTCCACCTAATCACCCCCAAAACTATAAATAACTTCTGTGAGATCACAGAACAACAGGAAACAGAGCTGGGGAAAACTTACAGGTCATCCAGTCCAGAACCCTCCCTTTACAGATGAGAACCTAAGAGCAAGTGAAGTCAGGTAATTTGTCTGCACTCCCAGAGGGGATATCCCAGAGCTAGAATCCAAATTGAAACCTCTTTCTCACAATGCAGCCTTTCTTACTCCACATCATTCTTTCATTCAAATAAGCAGGGCAGAGAGTATTATGAACAATTTAATTCAACCAACATTTAATGAAAAGAAAACTAGGTCTCTAGGGAGTTGTTCAAGATGACCATGCCAATGAAAGTCTAGTTTGAAACAATTTGCTTTCATTCCTAATAAGTTACATCCATTCTACTATTCTCTCTCCTATTAAGGTCACACCAAAGATATCAAAATCAAAATCAGTTTAAGGATACAATTGCTACCTTCAGTACACAAAGGAAAAAAAATTTTCTAGAAGTCTCAGATTTTCTTCCAGAGATGAATAATTTTTAAATCAATTGAAGAATCAATTTTCTCATGAAATGTCTGCAAGTAGGGCAATGATGGTGTTACTAGAAGACTGTTCTTTAAAAGGTAACAATTTCCATACTAGCAAAAGAGGGGCATCCTGTACCCCATCCTCTCAGGATTACTATAAGAACTCAGTGGAAAGAAAGTACTCATATGTCTCTGGAGATCTATAAAGGTCAAAAAACATTGGAAAAATGGAGGATTCTACATGTGAAGAAAACATCTGGAATAAGTATACAGCCTTTCACACTTGCAGGGATCCAATGGAAAGATTCTTTACTCAGGACCTTGGTTTACTGGAAATACTAGCTCTTGAATCCACTTAAAAAAAAACTTTGATTTTTAGGCTGCATATATAAAAATACACACATGTCAGACCAATTTGTTACTTACAATGCTAAAGTACTAATAATAACTGTTGTACTGTATATAAGCATTGAGGTTGACATAGGAAATATTACTTTTATATTCCTAAAATATCAGTACCTACTAATTTGCATCACACAAGTTCAAAAATATATTTTTGTTCTTTTCATTTCAAGCAAATTTTAGATTTCATATGCCATGATTCCAAATAAGTTTTATGTGAAATTCTAATGCCTAATACTTTCCTTCTGGCCTAAAAACCTTAAATAATTAACAACAAGGGTTTAATTGTTTTAATTATTAAATTATTTAATGTATTATTAGTTATTGATAGCCTAGAGTTATTTTGTTTTTGAATGAACCTAGAATTCCATTAGTATTGCCCTAGGTTGGGATCCATTAGGAAATTCATGTGTTTTCTTTGGCATAAGAGGAAATTTGCTCAAGCATCAAAAGGTATCTGGCCTATTGTACAGAAAATACTTTGCACTGTGTACAAAGGATTCACCTAAAGATCCTGTCCAGACTCCCAGTGAGATGTCTTTATACATTGAGGCAATCATGGAAAACTTTTCTGTTTAGTTCTCATCTTAAAGGTAATAATGTTACTTCTAGATGACTCCTGTAACTTAAGCCATATAGGGAGAATGCCATATGCTCTGTAAGCTCTGCAGGAGATGGAAGGCTTGCTTTTCTTATTCTTTATTTTTTGGACTGGTGAATGAATGTTTTAAGTAAGTACCCAATAACTTATGAGAACTCTGTAAAATGATGTTTTATGAGAAATCGTGTGTTAATATATCAGCATATATTTTTCAGCATTGAAAAAGATATTAGTAAGATTTATTTATGAACTGTTTCACAAATATGTTTTTCTGCAAGTCTGTACTGATGAAAGGATAATGATAAAACTTTTCCAAGTCACCAGAGAACTAATATCTATAGATTGTAGAAAACAAAAGATATGAAATGACAGCAAATATCATACAAACTTTGGGAAGAGTGCAGTAATGTCCCAAACCCATGACTTCTCAGGGTTATCATTAAAACCCTGAGGGGGGGTACTCAAGAAATTATACTTACTAGTATCTTACTAGTGTAACTAAGGGTTGATAGAATAAACCCAGAGTTTATACTTGACTATATCAACTGTCCTGCTTTATTTTAAATGTTTTATAATGTTAGTTCAACATGTTTCACAATAAAAAAAAAAGATAAATTACTTCAGATTAAATTTCCAATAATCCTAGCAATAGGAATTTTTAGAAATTAAATCTTTAGATTTAAAACATTAATATAGTGATACAAAATAAAAATAACAATCCATGGCAAAATGATACCATGTAAATTTACCATTTCTAATTTTAACTCAAACTGATAAGTCTACTGAAAAAAGTCACAATACCTACCTCAGGAGAGGGTCGATGAGGCTGAGAAGTTTCTGTGCTTGAACTAGCCTTTAATTCCAATCTCTCAGTATCAGTAGCTACACTGGAAACATCCAACTTAGCAATCTTCTTTTCAGAAGCCATACTAGTTTCTGAGTTGTTCTTATGACCATCAATAAATATTTTAGTTTCACCAGCATGGTCAGTCATTTTCATTCCTTCATCTAATATCTGGTTGAGATCTGCTTGAGTTATGATTTTGGAAGAAGTTACTTCCATTGAGGTATCTGAATCTGGCAATGCCTCTGTTAAAATCTCAAAATTAGCTTTTTCACTGGCTTCAGATAATACTGAAGATAACTCGTTTTGTTGAACTTCAACAGGCAACATACTTGCCTCTGGCAATTTAAGAGATGAGTTGTTTTCCTCTTGATGTTCAACAGGGGAGTCTATTTTAAGTTCAACATAATCCTCTTCATCATCTTCTACTGTAGACTTATCCAAAATTTCAAGAACATCTGAAGCATCTTCTCCTGAAGGTATACTTAGGGCTCCAATTATATTATCTTTCCCACTCACTTCAGTACAATCATTAGAAATACTCGTGGCTTCTTTTACAGCAAGAGTTACTTCTAAATTGCCTTTACATTCTGCTTCTTTGGTCAGAATTCCCTCTAAATCTATTTTATCTAGGCCTGTATGTTTTTCTTCCTCAGTTTTTGTCTCTTTATCAGAAAATGTGTGATTTTGCTGTTCTGTACTGGATTCTACAATTTCTTTGACAGGCTTCCCATCATCATAATTGCTGCTAATACAAATAGAAGAATCTTCCTTTACTTCTAATTGTGAAGCATCTTCTGAAACTTCAACATTCTCTCTAACACCAAAGACTGATTGAACTGGACTTGAAGGGCACGGTCCAATTTCTTCACCAACTTTCCCTTGGTATTCCCTGAATACATTAGCTAGGCTTTCTTTGTGCATTTCAAAAGTTACCTAAAAAGAAAAAATAAAGTGAATTTAAAGAACTCAAAGGGAACATAGTATATATTTCAGTACATACCAAAGGCATGATCTTAAAACATAATCAAAATCAGTTTATAAATATCTTTGTGATAAAAATGAGATAAACAGCACATTTTTGGTAAGTTTATACGTTGATAACATGATAGTGAAAGAAATCAAGTAAAAAAACCAACTAGTCTTAAACTGCATCCAGGAATCATTAAATTTATATCGGGATAAATATTCCCAAATAATTCTTAAAAATCAACAGTAGGGCCAAGCCAGGATGGCAGTGTGAAGACAGGAATTACCAGAAACTCATTCCTCCCAAAATTCCAAAAGCTGTCAAATTGTGACTCTAGCCAAAATTTAGAGGGGCAGAACCCACAGAAACACTGAGTGATATGATTTTCCAGTCTGAGACAACTTAGAAGATCCACAGGAAAGGTCTGTTTCACCAGGACCAGGAGCCGGAAAGAACTGCATTGCAGCGCAGCACAGCTGTGCTGGAGCAAACCAGCTCCAGCCTTTTTTTCATGAGGTGCCTAGGTGCCTGGAGGCTCCTGACTCTGTGGCAGAGGGGATAGTTTCCAGACCCCTTGGCCCAGAGATCACTGGGGGACAGCCTGAAGGGGAGGTGAGAGAACTCTGCCGCACCAGAATGAGTGCCAAGCAGAGCTCCACCCCTTAGAGCAGCCGTGTGGTGAGAAAACGCAGTGGGAATCCGGGAAGCAACCCAGCATTTCCAGAGCTCCCAGCCCACAGATGGTAAGGGAGGAGACTGCAGAGGTCTCTCTGTTCTTCCTGGGGCAGGACTTTGCTGTTTAACCACACGCTGAGTTCCAGGTTTCAGTCTGGACCCCATACAATCATTGCTGAGCAGGAATCTTCCTCACAACTCCAGAGAAGAGGGAGCACCTGTGGTCATCCATATATCAGACCACAGGTAAAAGAGCAGTTCAGAGCCTCTCATAAGACCTTGAAGGAATTAAGGTCCCTGCAGGGTGTCCCAAAAAAACCCCCAAAACCTTGGAAGTGCGGCAAATCAGTTATAGGCTGAGGAAATGAGCAAAGAACAGAAAAAAGAAGAATCTGACCATAGAAAATTACTTTGAACCCACAGAGGACCAAAATATATACTCAGAAGATGACAAATCAAAGCTTCTGTATCCAGAACCTCCAAGAGAAATAGAAAATCAGCTCAGGCTATGAATGAGCTCAAAAAAGACTTTAAAAAGCAAATAAGGGAGCTAGAAGAAAAGTTGAGAGAAGAAATGAGAACAATGCAGATAAATCATGAGAACCAAGTCAGCAGCTTGATGAAAGAAATACAAAAAAATACTGAAGAAAATAAGTATAGTAAAAACTAGTTTGGGCCACATGGAAAAAAGCAGCCCAAAAGGCAAATGAGGAGAAGAATGCCTTAAAAAGCAGAATTGGCCAGCTGAAAAAGGAGATAAAAAAAACTCTGAGGAAAAAAAACTCCTTCAAATGTAGAATGGAACAAAAGGAAGCTGCAGAACAGTGGGGAGGAATAGAGTGGAGGGAAATACAGCTAGTAATATCAACTGTAAAAAAAACAGTGAAGCAACTTCTCTGGTGCATTTATGATAAAGAAGGCAACTCATCCCAGAGACAGAGCCATTGGAATCTGAACACAGACTGAAGTACTCTTTCTCTTTCACTGTTTTTGAGATTTCTCTATCTTTTATGTGTGTGTGTGTGGGGGGGGGGGGGTTAAGATTACTCTCACAACAAAATTATTGTAAAATACAAAATAACTAAACCAAAAAAAAATAGAATATAAACGGATTTTTAACTTTGTATCTAGAAATTAGCACAGGGACTGGAATATAGTACTTAATAAATACTTGATTTTTAAAAACAAAACTTAACAGTATTAAAATTATAAATGCAACTTTATTCCTTATTTCAGGATCTTATCATGCATATTGTCAGGAAGCTCATTATGCATCAGATAATATATCCCATCTGTTAGATCCTAAGCCCATTTCTCTTCCTTCAGTCTATAGAATGATCAAAAATGGATGTTCACCTTCTTTCAAATATTACAATCGTTGAATTATCCGAGATTACCTTTCCAAATCTTCTCCAAATATCCTAAATCTCTTCTAATTTGCTTTACTTTTTTCCCTCCTAACATTCAATGAAGCAAATTTGGTCATAACACTTCAAAGTGTTATATCCTAGTATTATACTCAGCCTATAACTACAGCTTTTAATTGCTCACTCCTCCTATGTCTCACTGAAACTTGTACCCTCTTTCTTGAAATACACTACACATCTTCTCATCTTAGAGATATTCCTCAATAATTCATCTCAATCCATATTTCTTTTTGATTTCTCACTTTTTCACCTTTAAAAATATGAAGAGTCTTTTGGAAATACCACCTGGAAGGGAATGGGAATTCAGGGAAGCCTGGAGGCATTTGCATGAATCGATGCTGAGTAAGATGAGCAGAACCAGAAAAACACTGTACACCCTAACAGCAACATGGGGGTGATGATCAAGCTTGATGGTCTTGCTCATTCCATCAGTGCAACAATCAGGGATAATTCGGGGCTGTCTGCAATGGAGAATATCATCTGTATCCAGAAAAAGAACTGTGGAGTTTGAACAAAGATCAAGGACTTTAAATTAGGAAAAAAACTGATATTTTATTGTCTGATCTTGCTATCTCTTATACTTTATGTTTCTTCCTTAAGAATATGATTTCTCTCTCATCACATTCAATTTGGATCACTGTATACCATGGAAACAATGTAAAGATTGGCAAACTGCCTTCTGCAAGGGGAAGTAAGATTAGGGCAAAAATTGTAAAACTCCAAATAAATAAAATCTTTAAGAAGTCCAAAAAAGAAAAAGAAAAAAAGAAATACCAACTGGAAATGAAGTAAGATGAAATTTATTTTTTTGTTAGATTCTAGAAGATTATTCCAGTTGACTATATTCAAAATAATTACTATATTTTTATGTGAATAAAATAATTTTATTAAAGATATACATAATTATAAGTACTTCAATCTTTCAGAGAGTGAGATATCAATAAGCATTCCAATCAACATATTCAACATAATTATATATGTATAACTATCAATTGACTTGCTGTTAGAGGTGGGGGGAGGAAGGGATGGAGATAGAAAAATGAGGAACTCAAAATCTTACAGAAAATGAATACTGAAAACAATATTTATATGTAATTGAAACAAAGGGAAAAAATCAAGTATTTCATAACAAACATTTACTGTGTGATAGGTCTTACCCACATAGTGGTATCCAAAGACAAAAAAAAGGAAACAAATTCAAGTCACAAGGAGCTTACATTCTAATGGAGAGAGAAAAGCAAAGGCTGATATTCAAAACAGCAAATAGAATGCTTTGCCCAAAGGAAGCACTAACTGAATGCTACGGGTAACGAATTAAAAAAAGGAAATTTCAGGTAAGGTGGGAATTACACTAGATGACTTCTGAAGTCCCCTTCAAATTCTTTGACATTGATCCATCTGTATCAGCTTGATTTCATCAAGAACCCAGATATTTCCAAGTGAATGTCCTTCAATTGGGGAATGGCTTAGCAAACTGTGGTATATGTATGTCATGGAACATTATTGTTCTATTAGAAACCAGGAGGGACAGAATTTCAGGAAAACCTGGAGGGATTTGCATGAACTAATGCTGAGTGAGATGAGCAGAACCAGAAAATCACTGTACACCCTAACAGCAACATGGGAGTGATGTTCAACCCTGAAGGACTCGCTCATTCCATCAGTGTAACAATCAGGAACAATTTTGGGCTGTCTACAAAGAGTGCCATCTGTATCCAGATAAGAAACTGTGGAGTTTGAACAAAGTGCAAGGACTATTCCCTTTAATTTAGAAAAAAAATAGAAATCTTATTGTCTGATCTTGTCACCTCTTAGACTTCTCTTCTTTAAGGATATGATTTCTCTCTCATCACACCCAATTTGGGTCAAGGTACAACATGGAAACAAAGTGAAGACTGACAGAGTGCTTTCTGGGGGGGGGGGAGCAAGATAGGGGGAAAATTGCAAAACTCAATATCTTTAATAAAAATTAATTCAAAAAAAGAACCCAGATATTCCAATCAGAATTGTAATACTCTTTCAATTCCAATTAAATTTTTTGCAAAGTTATGGAATCAAGATACAGTCTCATCTACTTAATGGTAGAATTCTTAAAATATTATTACATTAGGAAAATGATGTGAAAATAAAAGGATGGATGATGAATTTTCTTTTTCATTTTGTAAATATCATTTGTTTTCACTATTTTAATGAAATATATAAATATGTATAATAGTCATATGTCAAATGCAATAAATAAAAAGAAAAATTTTGAGAAATATTCATAATTATAATGTGTGAGTAGTTTGGGGGGAGTATTTCAAAAATATAAAATCACAATAGCTTTTATAAAGGCCCATCTGGGCAAGTCTCTTATCTTTTTTCAAAAATAATCTCAGTAAAAAAACAAACATCAAAGAGAAAATTCATTTCAGCAACTATATATTCTATGTTGCACATATATATTACATACACACACACATCACAGTTCACTTCCACTTCCAGTATCTTAGGTAGTTGCTGTCTTTGAAAACTCTGCAGTGATACTACTGCATCATCTCCCAAAGAAAGCAACTGATAAATCCATTCCTAATTATACAAAGCTATTTTTAAAAATTTGCTACAAAGTTATTTTTTAAAAATACATATAGATCTTTTGCATTCTTGTCCCTCCCATGACATCCTATCCATACATAAAGGAGGGATCCATTTTTTTTAACAAAATTTAAGTAAGAAAGGGGGAAAAAATTCAGAATATTATTTAACACAGTTTAGTCCATGAGCATATAGTGTGTTCCACATCCATAACCTCCACATCCTTTGTTGAAAAAAGGAGAGAGAGATTAATTCCTCTGGGGCCAAATTTGATCATATAATTACTGCATTCAATTCCTTTCTATTTGCCTGTTTTTGCTGTTTTTCTATTTGTATCATTTCTACTACCTTTCCTCTGCATTAGTATATATAATCTTTTTTTTGTGTTCTTGATTTTCATTACTTCTTACAGACATTCTTTACCATTATATTCACAATTTGAATATCTATTATATTCATATCTGGTATCCATAACATTGATTATATTCCTATGTGTTCAAAAACCATAATTGTTTAGGTATTTCCAATCAATGGACATTTACACTGTTTCCAGTATTATTTAAAAATAATAACAAAATTCATTTGGAAGAATAAAAGGGCAAGAATGTCAAAAGAATTAATGAAAAAATATAAAGGAAGAAGGTTTAGCAGAACCATATCTTAAAATATATTATAAGACAATTATAAAAACTATCTGGTACTAAGAACTGGAAAGGTAAATCAGTAGAACAGAATAGACATACAAAGTATGGAAGTAAATGATTTTAGTACCCTTGTGTTTGACAAATGTAAAAGATTTAATTTTGGGAATAAGAATTCGCTATTTGGCAAAAATTATTAGGAATGCTAGAAAGGGGTATGGCAGAAATTGGGCATAGACCAATAACTTAAACCATTTAC
Organism: Macrotis lagotis; assembly: GCF_037893015.1. Taxonomy (NCBI): domain Eukaryota; kingdom Metazoa; phylum Chordata; class Mammalia; order Peramelemorphia; family Peramelidae; genus Macrotis; species Macrotis lagotis. The sequence goes on along the minus strand of NC_133660.1, from coordinate 117,394,647 downwards.
CAAGATATCAGAATAAATATGTAGCCTAGATATGTCAAAGAAAAACAGAAGAACATGAAACATATTACCTATCAGAATGATGACTTAAATTTAAAAGATTTTATACAAATAAAGTCATTAATAGAAGAAAAACAGGCAACTAGAAGGGAAACTTTCATAGACAACTTATCAAAAAAAGCCTCATATCTCAAATATTATGGAGAACTTAGTCAAATTTATAAGATTATGAGTAATTCTCCACTAGATAAATAACCAAAGGATTTCAACAGGCAAGTTTTAATGAAGACATCAAAACTATATTTATATGTATATATACACATATATTTAGTCTTATTAAAAAAGCTCTAAATTATTATTGATTAGAGAAATACAAATTAAAACAAATTTGAGAAGTCAATTTATACCTGTCAGATTGGCTAAAAATGAGAGAAGTGGAAAATGTTGGATGGGATGTGGAAAAATTGGAACACTAATTAACTGATGGTAGAATTCTAACCTGATCCAACCATTTTGAAAAGCAGTATGGAATTATGCCCAAAGGGAACATATCTTTTGAGCCAGCAATACCACTGTTATGTATGTTTCCAAAATTGATCAGGGAAAAAGGTAAAGAACTTATATAATCTAAAATATTTATAGCAGTTCTTTTTATTTAATATATCTCTCCCTCTGCACACCATTCCTAATTGAGAAGACAAGCAATGTGATATAGGTTATATGGAGGCTTAGAAAAGATTTTCATAATTAGTCACATTGTAAAGGAAAACATATCAAAAAATATGAAGAAAAATAAAGTAAATAAAATAAAGAAAAAATAAAAGAAAAAATAAAGTAAATAAAGCTTCAATCTAGCAATCAGAAAGAACTTTCCAAGTTATTCCTCTGGAAATAGAAAGCATTTTTCACCAAGTCCTTCAGAAATGTCTTAGATCAACTTAGAACAACTAAGTCATTCATGGTTGAATATTGCTGTTGATATATATATATATATATATATATATATATATATATATATATATATATACACACAGTGTTTTCCCATAGCAGATTTCTTCAGGGTAGCAAAGAACTAGAAGTTAAGGGGCTGGTTGTCAATGTGAAATGGCTAAACAAGTTTTGTAAATGATTGTGATAGAATATGACTGCAATAAAAGAAATGAGGAGCTTGTTGATTTTAGAAAAACATTCAAAAATATGCATGAAATAATGAAGAATGAAATGAGTAGAATTAAGATTAGTTGTATAAAGAAGCAGTAATATTGTTCAAAGACCAACTGTGAAGTTATTTTTAATCGTAAAAATATCTTAATGAACTACAAAGGATGTATGATGGGAAATGCTATTCACAACAAGAGGGAAAATAATAAGAAGAGGTACAGTATGGTTTTACATGTGTGTACGTGTGTGTGTGTGTGTGAGACTGCCTGTCCATTGATGGGTCTTCTCCATTGTAAGGTGGTAAGGAGAAAAATAAAATAAAAAGAAAAGAGCAAAGAGCAAAAGAAAAGTCAGAATAAAACATAGAAAAGCAGGATAGTTTGGAAATGATGTATAATATTCTTACATAGTTTTTCAAAAAAGCAAACTGTGAAAGGGAGGAAAGGCATTGAATCCTCTATGTGTTACAGACATGGAATTTTTTTTTGGTCTTTTTCTATTTAAGATCCAAAGGAATAAGTATTTTTTTAAATGAACTGAGGACTTACAATCAACACTTAGGTGGAGAGAGAGGTTAGAACTAGACAAGGAGATAAGTTACCCCTTCTGCATAGGGATAACAATTGAAACCTTGGGAGCTGAGATAGTCAAGTGAAATAAAATACTAGGAGAAAAGAAGAGAGCACAGAAAAAAGCCTGGATAAAACTTCATAAATAATAAATAATAATGTGGAAGAAGATGCAGCAAAAGAAACAGAAGAAACTGTCAGATACATATAGGAAGAGAATCAAGACAGAACAGTGTCATCAAAATCTAGGGAGAAGAGAATATCAAAGTGAAGAGGATGACTGAGTATCAAAGGCAAAAGAGAGGTCAAGAGTAGCAAGATTAATGAGGCAGCTAGGTGGCACAGTGGATAGAACACCGGCCCTGGAGTCAGGAATACCTGAGTTCAAATCGAGCCTCATATAATTATTACCTAGCTTTGTGGCCTTGGGCAAGCCACTTAACCCCATTTGCCTTACAAAAACCTTTAAAAAAAAAAAAAAAGAGTAGCAAGATTGAGAAAAGACGATCAGAAGCAATCAAACATAACTTTCAGAAAAACAACTTTGGATGAATGAAGAAAATTGCAAAGGGTTACAATGAGTTTGCTTTGTTGTTTTGTTTACAAGAATAGAATGAAGGCACCTACTGCAAATAGCATTCTCCAGGAATTTAGCCACAAAAGAGAAAAGAAACATAGGACAATAACTAGTAATAGATAAGGTGACATTTCAGTTCTTTGGGGTTTTTTGGTTATTTTTTCTTTTTTTGTTTGTTTTTTTTAATGAAAGGGAAGTGATTGGAGTACTTGTAAGGCAGAAGGCAGAGAAAAGACTAAAAATGTCAAGAGACTTAAGAGAAGAGAAGAGGACAATCAGCTAGAGAAGATAGGATGAAATATGACTTCTTATGCATGTAGAAGGATTAGTCTTGACAAAGAAAAGGGTCACGTCATCACTGGAAAAAAGACAGTAGAAGAACCCAATGAGTGATCTGAGATAAGGAAAAATGGTGGAAAGAGTTTTCTGTGAATGGTCTCAATCTCCTCAGTGAATGAAATGAAACAGAAGTAGAATTTGAAAATAAATTCTTGTAACTCCAAATCCAATCCTCTAATCATTATACTATACTACCTCTAAATAAATATTGAACAAAAAGTACAAGAACGAGGAAGGGGCATAATCCTGGATGCTTTCCTAAGATAGATGTATTTTTAGAAAAAAGGTATAAATAAGTATAGATTCTGAAAGCAGCAATGAACATGCTAACAGTAAAGTGAAGATAACACAGCCAGGGGAACTAAAATAAAAAATAGAATCAAAGGAAGAAAATAAAAAAATTATTAGAATTGAGAAATAGCCATAAATGTTGAATTATTATTCAAGGAGAAAACCAGCATTTAAACACAGGGAAGTTAAGATTTTTCTAGAAGCTCAATGAGGAGTAATCCTAATTAGTAATCCTTCATTACTATTATTGTTCTTGATCCTGTTGATGTATTTATCCTAAGTAAAAACAAACTTCAAAGATGCTAAATGTTATTCATGTCAAAACCAACACTGTCTCTTGTCCCAAGTATGTTACATGGATATATCAGTCCCCCACACTTGGAATCCATGCCAGCCCACCTTACCTTTACCTCATAAAATCCCTAACTTCTTTCCAGATACAAGTCAAAGCTTCTAAGTGAAGACTTTCTTGATAATCTCAAGTAATACTTCCCATTGTCCCTTGTAGTTAACAATTTTGTATGCATTTATATTTACTATCTTTATATTTACTTTGTATATGTATATACACCTGTGCTTTTCTTTCCCCCTTTAAATATAAGCACCTTGAGAGAAAGTACTGTTTAGTTCTTTGTATTTCTATACCTACTGCCTAGTAGAACACACATTAGAGACCAAGAGAAGGACTGCTATTTGACTAAGGATATAGGGAAAATACATATTAGAGATTTCTAATAACAGAAATACAGTTGCTACTGCAAAATTATGTTTTACATAGTAAAACCTGACATGGTAAATTTTCAATTAACTTTAGCTACATAACCTTTAGAGAAGAAAGAAAATATCACTATCAAATACTCAAATGGATCTGTCATTTCAACAATTCAGAAGTTCCTCCTAAAAATGCAAATCAAAACCTATCCACATCCATCAAACTTGTGAGACTATTGTTCATGTTCTCCTAAAAGTTCACCACAAGAGATCTACCCAAAAGACTGGAGGTCCTCTTCAGTTTCTTCTTATACTGCAATGGTATCAGTGGAGGACTGTTGTTATCTAGATGTCATCTCTTGCTCCTGAAACATGACCAGTTCATCTTTTCTTCCTGTCATATAATTTCCTGATGATATAATTTAGTTTAGCTTTTCTCTGCAATTTAGCAATGTGTTATATGCTGCAGTATGCTCATACTATGTACGTGTCACTTGCCCTCTTTGTGATATTCACTTTTAATTCTTCAGAGGCAGAACTGTTCCATAACTCACTATAAAACAGCAATACTAGTAAAATTTCAATGCTGAAAATCTGGGTCTTTCTCCCCTCTATTATTTGATAAAGTTCTAGAAATGCTAGTGAGATTAATTAGAGAAACATGATAGATAAAAAGATATAAAACTATCTCTAATAAATGGTGATATAACATCATAATTGGAAAGCCACAGAAAATCTGTGTAATAACTTCAACAAAGTAATAGGCTACAAAATAAGTCATTAAAAAAATCAACTGGGGCAGCTATAGGTAGAGCAGCGGACAGAACACCAGCCCTGGTGTCAAGAGGACCTGAGTCCAAATCTGGCCTCAGACCCTTAATAATTACCCCTCTGTGTGACCTTGGGAAAATAACTTAACCACATTAAAAACCAACATTTTTATTAAAAATCAGCTGTATTTGTACATAAAAACCAAATCCAAAGGGCAGCTAGCTGATGTAGTGGATAGAGTGCTAGCCTTGGACTTACTTAGCTGTGTGACCTTGGACAAGTCACTTACCCTCAGTACCTTGGGGGGGGGAGTTTAAGAAACAATAAAGAAAGAAATTCCATTCAAAAAACAACAAAGTTCATAAAGTATATTGGGACCAATCAACCAGAGCACACAGAAGATTCATATAGACTTAAAAAATAAAGTACAATTTAAATAGCTCAAGAAATATTCAGTTTGTATGACTAGACCATAACAATATAAGAAAAATAACAATACTATCAAGTTAATCAACACTTTTAATACTAGATCCAATCAAATTATCAAAGGAAAAATATATGGAACTTAATAAAATAAGAAAAAAATTATTTTAAAAGATCTAGAAAATCAAGGGAAATAATAAAGTAGGGATAAAGAAAGGAAGAATAGCACTTCCTGACATCAAACAATATTACAAAGTTGGAGTGATTAAAATCATCTGGTTTTGATTGAGAGAGAGAGAGAGAGAGAGAGAGAGAGAGAGAGAGAGAGAGAGAGAGAAGGAGAACAAACAGACAAGACAAGGGAGAATCAAAACAACTGAACTCAACTCAGTCTTTGATAAACCAGAAAACACAACTTAGGGAAGAATTTTCTATATAATTAAAAAAAAGTGCTGGAAAACTTGAAAGAAGTCTGGCAGAAACTATGGGTAGAACTTTATTTTCTTACCTTACACCATATTCCACAATGTATTCTAAAAGATATATGACTTTAATATTAAGAATCCTAGTCTAAAAAAATTAGATGATAAGGAAACTATATTATGTGCTTCTAAAAACTAAGGGTAAGAGTTGCATTCTTTACCAAAGGATATAGGTAATTTACCATAGATAAAATAGATAACTTTCCATGAAACTGAAAAGATTTTGCATAGACAAAATTATTTCACTTAGAAATAAGAAGGGAACAGAATTTCTAAAAAAATCTTTATATCAAATTTCTTTGATAGAGTTTGGTATCTAAGCTATATAAACAATTAACAGATCTAAAATTAAAAACCATTCAGTCACTGAAAAGTGGCCAAAGGCTATGAGCAAACAATTCTCGTAAGAATTGCAAGCTACTATCAACCACATTAAAGAATGCTCCAAATCATTAATAATACAAAGGCAAATCAAAACAACTCCAAGGTTTCATCTAACATTTGATCAAGATGACCAAAAATGGCAATAGTCAGTAGTGAAAGGTTTAGGGGAGGACCAGCATGTTGCTGCATTGCTGATGCATTTATAAATCAGAGTAAATGCTTTTGGAAAACAATTTGGAATTATGTAAATAAGTAAAATGTAAATAAATACATTTTAAAAATGAATTCATCAAAACGTCTTCATCATTTGACCAAAAGATTTCAAAAGAAGGCCAATTACAAGATACTCCCCACATATACTAAAATATTTGGAGTAACTTTTTTTTTTTGGAAAACAAAGAATCAGAAACAAAGCAGATATCCTATCAACTAGAGAATAGCTAAGCAGATTGTGGTTCATGAATATCATGGAATGCTACTGTGGCATGAGAAATGATATATGTGATGAATAGAGACACACAGAAAGATCTACATGAAATGATGCATAATGAAATAAGCTATACACAACTACAACAGTGTAAATGGAAAAAGCAACACACATATACACATATAATCAAAACTAAATGTATTAAAATTATAAAGAATAAGCATGGCTCAAAGGAAGATATATAAGAATATACTCCCAATCTACTCCTTTGAAGTCCACAAGTACTGCACATTGGACAAATTATTTGATCATTTGTGCTTTTTTCCTGTTTTACTTATTTTTGTCCTAAAAAATACAATAACTTTCCCATGATGTTCTCATACTATCTTTTCAGCTAGTGCTATTGCTAATGAAATTTGTGTATTATATATTATATTAGATGTATTATATATATGAAAGAAAGCACTAGCATCTCTCCTCTTCATTGAAGTTTTTAATGTGAACTAAGCCAGAGAACATTAGTATTAAAAAAAGGAAGGGGAAATCCACATAACTAGCATTACTTTACCTGGTTTTTTTTTGTTTTGTTTTGTTTTAGTTTTTGCAAGGCAATGGGGTTAAGTGGCTTGCCGAAGGCCACACAGCTAGGTAATTATTAAGTGTCTGAGACTGGATTTGAACCCAGGTACTCCTGACTCCAGAGCCAGAGCTCTACCCACTGCGCCACCTAGCCGCCCCCTAACTAGCATTACTTTAAAGAAAAAAGGAACCAAGGTAGACATCTCTCCTTTAACAAAAACAAAGAATTTAAATTTAAATTGTGCCTTCCTTAAGAATCCTTACAATAACTTCTTGGGAATATCAAAGAATTAAAAGTCTACAAAGGAAAACATGTTCCTTAACTTCTTAGGGTCTCAGCCTCCTCTCTTGTAAAATGGGGAAGTTAAACTAGCTGATGTCTTCTTTCATTTCCAACTCTAAAAAAAATTTAACATGATAGTTTTCAGGATACTAAGGGTATAAGACTAAAGCAAGCTCCTGAATTCCTAAAGAAACCTCAGGGAAAAAAAAAACTCAAAAACAAAACACCACCAAAAAACTCCTGCATCCCTTTATCAAAGAAAGATCAGCACTGAAGGCTATAGCCACCTTTATGCCCACAGGAGGAAGATCCAGTCGTGCATCTAGCCCAACACCACAGTCTCAGCAGCTACCTATCCTCCAGTTCTGATCCTGTTTGAACTAAATAAGGATATATAAAACCATACACTCACTTCAACATATTGGAAGACTAACTATATCCAAAATCCCAGCATCCTACCTCTTTTTTTTGTGAATATCTCTCCCTTAATGAAACTTACTTCATTTTCTGTCTACCCTTGAGCTAGAGTTACAGGAATTCTTAAAAGTATGATCTGTTTAGGATTGTAACTAAAGATCTCAGGGACCACACCTACATATAACCCATGTCTTTGACTCAGAATGAAGAATATGAAGGCTATAGCTGGAATGCATGTCTGGCAGGGTTCCACTACTTTCAGGAAACACAAGGACTGTAACTAGAGGGTCTGCCTACCACATGAGAATCAAAAGTCAATTAACATTTTTAAATGCTCTCTTTAAAGGAAGTAATGACTCACTGAACCATTCTTCTATAGTCTCTTCAATGCTTTCTCTACAGACACAAGTTTTATCTAGAATCTAAAAAGAACATATCAAAAGTCTTTTCCACTTAACCTCTTTTAAACTAACTTACAATTAAAGCTAACTTCAAATTATATTTGAATATCACACAAAATATATTGAGATACATTGAATGAGCTCTTCTATTCACTCTAATCACTCAATGATATACTTTGTTAATTTATGCAAAGATATGCAAATTTTATTTTAACACTAGGACTCAAATATGAAAATTCAATATTGAATTGGTTTTTAGCATGTATGATGGGCTTCTACTATAATACAATATCAACCCATCAAGAACATAGTACTAATCATAGGTTCTTAAAGACCATAATAGCAGAGCTCAAATTCTGACAGCCCGAACTCAATGAAATGGCTTCAAATAGTTTCCTATGATAGATTTTCTCTCTGTTAACTAAAAGTCAACTTATATGGAAAAAGAATGCCTGCCAGGCAATAATTTAGCACCTCATAAAGGATCACAAGGAGTACCCATGTCAAAGTACAAATTTTTTTATGTATACTTAAATACAGAAAGCAAATGACATGAATTATTTTCTATGTATGTAGAATAATAGTTAGCAGTGAAATTTTTTATAAAATACCTTCCACATTAAAATGGGGAAACTGTTACATATGTTATACTTCAGGTTCTTAGTCAATACCTATTTTAGGGTGACTTTATCTCCCTAAAGGGAGTACATTTAATCAACACTCCATGAATTCAAATCTTTGAAGTGATCTGCAAATTCTGCCACATAATAGATCTTTTTCTTTGAGTTTCCCATTAACTTCTTACATTAGATCTAAAGCTTAATGACAGTTGAGTGATTCTGGTATTCCTTACATTATCGCCCTTTTTCCTTTTCTTAAGACATTTGCATTGTAACTGTAAAACTGATAATATACAATTAATTACCAGATATTGTTCTAAATTACCCAGCTAAAAGGCTAGTCATTCATCTTCAGTTATTAGACAGCTAATCGATAGCCCTTTGAAATATCTAGTGAGCACTTCTATATACTACTAGTTAAGGACACCTATGAACTAATAACTACAAGCATTTCTTCTACCATTAATTTTAACTTGACATTGTACATTATTTAATAAGGAGAAGACAAATGGTTAATAAAGAGAAAAGAAGCAGGTTATTTTATTTTTCTGTCATATGTAGACATCACATTTTCACCAATTTAACAAACTAGATATGAAGCAACATCTTGCTTCCAAGTTCTTTCTTTTTTTATCTTTTTAAGAGTTATTTCTTAAAAAGAAAGTAATTTTTCCATTTTAGATCCTTTTAACATAGAAACAATGGTTATCTAAGACTGATAATTACTACCTCTTGATCTTAATCACTGTTATTTTAACCTTTAAACTAAAGGTTCTCTTTATTAATTAGTCAGGAAGCATTTATTAAGGTAGTATGGCTTTGTAAAGATTCCATCTCAAAGTCAGAACATCTGGGTTCAAATTCTATCTCCTTACACAAACTGTGGGATACAGGAAGTCATTTAAACTTTCAATATGATAATCAATTAACTATACTAAATTGAAAAGCAGAGACATGCCAATTTGATAAAGGGAGTTTCCTCACTAAGATCTCCTGATACCAAAGAAATAAAAAAAAAAAGTTCAATAGAAAGCAAAAACACTTCCACACATGATACAAGATATTAGAAATTCAGCATCAAAAACAAATTATTTAAGAATCGCTCAGGGAAATTTAGGGGCAGTGGATAGAACACCGGTCCTGGACACAGGAAAATCTGAGTTCAAATCCAAATTCAGACACTTAGTAATTACCTAGCTGTGTGACCCTGGGCAAATCATTTAACCCCAAAGCCTTGCAAAAAAATACAAATAAATAATCACTTATTAATATTTTAATATTTGCCAAGTGCCACAGGGGCCAAGGCTACAAAAATAAAACTAAAACAGCCCCTTTGCTAAGGAATTTTACTTAATGGGGGAAAATATGACTAGCTAGAAGGATATACAAACTAACAAACTAAATACAGCATTAAGTTTAGGGAAGAAAGAAACTACCTGCACTTGGAGGTTATCAAAAAATATTCTATGAACAAGAAAGACAGCACTCAATCTGGGTATTAAAGAGATTGCAAGTGATATTGGAAGTGAATGAGAGTCTTCCAAGAATGGGAACAGACTGGTACCTGGAAGACTAGGGTCAAGAGAAAAAAATATGGTTCTTGGAAATAGAGTGTCCTATATGAGGAAAAGTCACTAGTGCTTTTGGGAGATGGAGTCTTCTAAGTGAAGAAAACCCAGTATGGCAGAACCATGGAATCCATTGAAATGAGTAATGCATAAAAAGGCTAGAAACATAATTTAGAGTCAAGTTCTAGGGAGCATTAAATGGAAAGGGGGAAAGCTTATACTTGATTCTATAGGAAACAGGGAGCCACTGGAGTTTACTGAACAGAGGAACAATGTGGTTATATCTGAGCTGTAGAAATATCACTTTCTTCAACTGTAGAGAGTTGTGAAGAGAGAAGAAAAATTTGAGATAGAGACACCAGTAAAACTGCAACACATACGTAACAGTTGCAATACACTAAACAAAATTTAATGAGGGCCGTAATCAATACGATAGATATGTGAGGAAAAGGGAGAAATGTAAGAGATGCTATGAGGAAGAAAAGATTCAAAAATAATTCAAAAGGGTAGTACACCCAGGTTACTAAATGAATAGTGGTATTCTTAACAGAAATATATTAGTTTGTGTCTACTTGATTTTTTATAACACAAAGACAATAAAGAATTCTAATTTTAAAAATAATAAATATATTCTTTTCAAAAACCTCTTGGCTTTGGAACAAAAATAATGAATTCTTTTTAGAGTATATTAAGTTTAAGAAATCTTCAGGATATTTAATTCAAACTATCAGTCATTGCAGATGTAGAACTCATTAGTATAAATATAATGGAAGCCATGGAAGTGGATAACACCACTGCAAGAAGGGAAAGAAGTCAAAGTAGGGAAGTGGTACAGGACAGCGCCATAGAGGGAATGGATGGTTATACAGAGTTGAAAGGTTGTAGAATAAGTGGTCAAACAAGTACTTAATCAAGGAAAAAAAAAAATCTTGAAAACTCACAGAGGAAAGACTATTCAGAAGGAGGCAATAGCTCAATCTTCAGTCAGAGATGTTAAGAGGGTTGAAGTTTGAGAAAAGGTCATAGGGTTTTGTAATTAAAGAGATTAACTTTAGAGAGAAAAGATCCAGTTGGATGATTAAATTGAAGGCAGACAGTAAGTAAGAGATTAAAAAGTGAATTGAAAAAAAGTAGAAGAGGCAACCAGTAGAGACAATATTTTCTAGAAATTTAGTTGTTTAAGGGAGCAGGAGATAGCATGATAAGTTGGAAGATGGTAGGATCAGGAGAATACTTTAAGGATGGGGGAAATCAGGAATGTATTTAAAGCATCACAGAATAACTCAGTGAATGAAATGATGACTCAAGATTAAAATTGATTATAGGAATAACCTTGTAGAAATAGGATTATGGTTGCAAGGAGAAGGGTAAAAACTGGCAAGAAAATCTGCAACTTCAGCAAAGACTGGAGTAAAGAAATAGAGAATGGAGAATATGTTATTAAGTGGTTATAAGATGGAAAATAGGGGAGAGAGAGAAGAGTGAGCTCAGGGAAATGGAATTAATTTTCTCAAAAAATTATGCAAACAGGAATAGTATAGAGTATAGCAAAAGAGGCTTAAAGAAAGAAGTTTAGATCAGTTATTGTATTGCTTTATTCAAGGGAGAACCAGTTGAGATAGTAACAAAAACTAGACATGTCAGAAGATTTCTGCGCATTTCTCTAGTCTCGTACATCAACATTTGAGTTGGAATAGAGAAGTGGGGTAGTGGGATTAATCTGGTATTAGAGTTTGGCAGGGAATTAACAAGACCAAGAGGTTTAAAAGAAGAGGATAGTCCAGAATTAAACACCTTAACTCTGGAAAAAAATTGGGAAAGGGGAAAAAAAATTAAACCAGAACCAAAGTTATAGCCTGAAAGAAACAATACTGAAGTGCTGAGGAGCTGGTGGTGACAATGAAGATGACAAATAAGTTTAGGGCATATGGGTATCTGAAGAGAAGTGAAGAAGGAGATCATGGGAATTAAAAGAAATTGAAGATTTGGGAATCCAGGATGCTTGAGGAAAACAAGTGGTGAAGTCCTCAAGGGAAAAGGAAGAAAATGAAGTAGAGAGGATAACAGTGGGCTTGTACTTTAAGAGGCATAATGCCACTGGAGCTATATATAATAGCCACCTGAATATGCATTGTGTGACACAAATATAGTTAGATGGCTAGATGATAGATACACACACACACACACACACACACACACACATATAATATATACAAAGATGATAGATAATAGCTAGACAGATAGATGATAAGATATATAGATAGATAACAGATGATGACTCGATAACTAGGTAGGTAGGTAAGTAGACAGACAGACAGACAGACAGACAGACAGACAGACAGACAGACAGATAGATAGATAGATAGATAGACAGACAGATCAACCAATCTAGATATTTATAATTATCTATCATAGATAGACAAGCAAGCGAGCAGGCAGAGTTAACAGGCAAGCAGACAGACAGACAAAGTGAACTTCCCTTCTAGGATCAGTGTGTTAAGGGACATGAAAGAAGATGTAATCTGTCCAAAAAAAAAAGAATAACCAAGTATGTAACTTTTTTTAGTGGAATCCAGGATTACATGAGTGTCAAAAGACAAGGCACATAAAAAGAAAAAAGCAAAGCTGGAATAGAAGAGGGTAAAAGTTGAGTAGATGGGGATAAAGAATAAGAAGTGATGTCAGGGGAAGAGTGTAATAATTTTTCTTATGTGTGTCACAGAAACTGGAAAAGTAAGAGGTAGAAACTTGCCACTGGGAAAGTTACCCCAGCCAGAGGCTCAAACATTTAAGAATTTTAAAAATAAATAGTAGAGGAATACCTCAATTCTCTTTCTTCCTAGTGTGAAGAAAAGAAGAATTATGGCATAAACAACATGTTCTGGCTAAAAAAAAAAAAAAGGCCCCCCCTACACTTTGAGTCTTTGGTCCTTGGAAGAACCTCTGAGGAAAGGGACTGACTATTGAAGACTCTGCTCTTGGTGTTAAACACAATTGTAAGGTTGAATCTTGGAGGCCAGGGGACCAAAAATCTAAAATACATCCTAAGGTGAGTTCAGAAGGTGAAAGTCACATCATATAGGATTTTCATCTTAAGTGGGTCAAGCTGAGCAACAGAGGTAATGGACAACTAAGCTATAATAATAAAGCAGTATAGCTATGAATAGTGGAGTTAGATTCAAGCAGCTCTACTGATTATGGCTAATGACTTTATATATCTTGGAGCAATTCACAAATTCAAGGGAGGATCTGTCAGTGAAAGGCAATGGCATATTAGCCATTTTTTAAGCAAAAATTACATTACACATTCATACATACACATAAGAATTTGTAGGATAGAGGAAACAACACTAGATTTAGAGTCAGGAGATGATATAGATTCTAATACCAGTTGTCATTAGTTGTGACCCTGAGAACTTTGTTTCATACCTCAAGTCTCACCTATAAAATGAGGTTAATAATGAATATTGCATAAATTACAAAGTTGCAGTGCCAGTTAAATGAAATAATACAGGTAAGTCTTGTTAGAAAGTAAGAAATTTCTAAAGAAATTTGAATGATTAATTAGGACTTAAAAACTCATTATCCACATTTCCTAATTTTATCTTCACGACAGCTGTGAGGTAAATGGTAGAATCATTATTATTCTCCTTTTATAGATGAGGAAACTAATTCTGAGAAGCTAAATGAGTTGCCCAAAGTTACAAAGCCAGTAAATGACAGAGCCAGAACATAATTCAGGTCATCCAATTCCATGGGCAGGTTTCTCTCCAAGCTGTCTCATGAATATAGTTTGATAGATGCCAGAGAAAAGTAAACATGTCAATTGCATAACCCACTTCCTCTTAGAATTTTAAATAGCTTAATATAATTACAGAAGAAGCAAATGATTTTAGAGCTAGGAGATTCTGTTAAATAATGCCTTAATTTCAATATTTTAAAGTCATTCACTGTTTTAGGTTAAGATGTGAAAAAAAGGTTTCTTTGTTAAGATGTTTTGAGTAATACTTCCTTGTAACCATCTGGCAATGATCTAATTTAAACAAACAGAAGCCTTTAAACTATTTTAAAAAGTACTTTTTTAGAACTCTCCCTTTCTGATTGTAGTACATGATGGTATTAGAAAATGTATTAAAATATATAAATAAATGAAAATCCTGCCCTCAACACCTCTTCTTACCATAAAACTATCACCTCAGTCAATAAATACTCCAACTTCTGCACCTGCAGAATGTATGTGTAACAGATCCAAGTTTGATTTCACTTGTAAGACTGGATTAAGACTGGTTCTTAAACTGTGCTTACAATTCTGTAGAATTTACTTTAAATGATTCTCTAAATTCTTTTTTTGCTCCTTTTTAAATTTTAGAAAGGTTTTATTTATTTTGAGTTTTGCAATTTTTCCCCCATCTTGCTCCCCCCCCCAGAAGGCAGTTTGTTAGTCTTTACATCATTCCCATAGTACGCATTGATCAAAGTTGAATGTGATGAGAGAGAAATCACATCCTTAAGGACCAAACATAGAATATGAGATATAGCAGAATTACATAATAAAATAATTTTTTTAAATTAAAAGTACATAGAAAGGCTTTGGACTTTGTTCAAATTTCACAATTCTTTCTCAGGACATAGATGGCATTCTCCATCGCAAATATCCCAAAATGGTGCCTGATTGTTGCCCTGTTGGTATTAGCAAGTCTATTAAGGCTGATCATCACTCCCATGTTGCTGTTAGGGTGTACAATGTTTTTCTGGTTCTGCTCATCCCGTATTTTTGCTCCTTTTAAAAGAGAACTTTTAACATTTTTTCAAACATTTTTTATATGGATTGCTTCATTGGGAATTATTTTTAACAGCATTATAAGTTAAAAAGAAAAAATCTTTTACTAGGTAAAGAACAAAATTAATAATTTGATTTTTTGTAAAGAAAAAGTCTCCAGGTGAAAAAAGAATTTTTAAAATAAAATCACATCTTTAAAAAGAATATTTTTATTAAAAAAAATTTTAACATGTAACTACCACTATTATTTTGAGCCAAAGGGACATGCCAACCTACATTTTCAAAAGAGTTTTTATGATACTTAAAAAATCAAAGATTTTTTTAATTGCTCACTAAAATGTTAATAAGTTCTTATGTACAATTTACATCCTATACATGATGCCCTTAACATTATTATTTTTAAGCTAACTTACTGGAAACATTAAATAAGTTTTCTTAATATTTTGAGGAATACAAAATAATTATATATTTTACCTAATTATACTTTTACATAGACTAAAAAATTTTATTTTAAATATATAAAAAGCTTTAAGTTTTGAGTATATCAAAAGTCAAAGCACTATTAACCATCTTTTTTCCTTTTCCCCATTATTAAATACAGTCTGAGTCTAAGGCATTAAATTTTCATTGTATATAAGTGTTTCATATACTTGCTCAGGAAAAATTTGCTGTTAAACCCTTTTCAATAAATACACTTTGCAAAAATGCTACAATTTTAATTGTCATTAATAAATAATATAAACATTTTAGTAAAATTAGCTGCACAATAAAACATGATCTTGATTTACTATTCAACTTAAGACAAAATACAACAAAATAATGGAAAAACAATACAACTGCCAATAACAATAAAAACTGCCAAAACAATAAAAATAAAAACAAAAATCTTTACACTTAATATACACACTTTTTTAAGCTTCACCAAAGTTAACCAATGTAGTACAATTATGCTCAAAAAAGCTCTATTACTACTTATAAGGAGTAGTGCAGCTGTTGGAGGAGAGGGTTACAGTGACAAACAGCTTTCCTGCTACAAAGGTGGCAGGAAATCTATCAAACTGGACAATAAAATTGCAATTGAGTTTCTTTGGCTTTTTATAGCAGCTGCATGTATCTTGATGTGTAGCGCTGCAAAAGCTATCCAATTGTACAACACTAGTTCTTTATACATCAGTTTTGTTTATCAAAAAAACTTATAAATTAGTTGTATTGGGATACAAAATAGTTGCAAAAAGGGAAAAAATAAGTATATCAATTCATAAAAAAGACCTTAAAATGCTTGCATTCATAGTAAAAGAACTGGGGTCCAATTATTCATTTAGCATCTAAACATCATACTACAAATTATTCATCTAATTCTATTAGCATGTTTATTATGTGTCCAATAAATTAATATTCTTATATAAAGCCCTAAAATCTATGTTTATATTATTAATATAACAAAAAAAGTATCTAGTCATCAACTAGTTCAAAGATGTTAAATTCACAACATTAAAATTAATACTTTGGCAGAATACTTTTTTAAATACATAAAAATTGAAATAAACATTAAAAGGCAAGGAAGAATACTTTTTTAAATACATAAAAATTGAAAAAAACATTAAAAGGCAAGGAAGGGAAAATGTATTAGTCATACTAATAACCATTTTTTCCCCTCCAATTAGTCAATTTGATGATATTTTATAATATAAGAGGAAAGGCAATAATTTTCTTTCCACTTAGGTAACAAACTAGAATTAATTATAACCTCATATATTTCATTTTAATTAACCTTTTTATAAATATTGTTAAATCCTTTTTGGGTAGGATCTACAAGAGTCAAAAAAATTGCTTTTTCGTTTGTGGAAAATAATGTCTCCACTTAAAATGATTTCCTTGTCAAATTAATAAGTAGTTTAGTGCTATAAAATCTTTAAAGCCAATAAAATAAAATAAAATAAAAATTAGATAAACAAAACTATACTTTAACAGAAATAATTTAAATGTTACTTCAGACTAAGAACATAGGTGCTTGAAATACTGGATAAGTTGAAACTCGAATACTTAAATAATCATAAGTCTCCAACTTTGAAAAGAAATCTTTTTTCAATTATTTTCCTTACTTAACCATGTTCAAGGCTCCAGAAAAAAAGAATTAAAGAAAACAGGCTTCTTATCTTTTAATGCAAATTTACCAGGCAGTTCTCAAATTTTTATAAAATCTAAGTAGTATAATAATGTGTTCTTTTAATTCATTAAAGAATATAAAAGGAACTGTGATTAAAGAAAATTCATTAATATTCACTTCAAGGCACTGGAGAAAAAAAAAATCATCCCTTGTTCTCATGTTCCAGGAGCATCTTCAACCTGAAAATGCAGCAACACTATGATCAAGATAATTGCACAAGAGTGAAAATCATATGTAGAAAAGTTACTCAAAAGAATATTTTTATGGCTACATCCTTCTCATTTCTACAAAAAATACACACAAACTTCAATTCTGCAATCATCTCGAGTGAAATAATGTCATATACCAAAGTGAGTGAAATAATACCTGTTTACCTCTTTGAATTCATTTATTTCTTTTAACAAACATTTACTTAGAATCTATCATCAGCTCAACACTCTTCCACTGGATATGAGGAACTACTGTCAAAGAGTAGTTAAAGGACAAAGCATAGACACATAAGTTTTTCAAACATTAATTAACAAAAAATAAGACACCCAAGATGTATGATTAGGTGCTGAATAATGACAAAAAAGGATTCATCTATGGGTAAAAGGGAATACTTCGGCCAAAATTTCTTGGTAGTACAACATCAGGATTTACTCCAAGAATGAAGCTTAAAGTGATTAAAACTTGTTTTTTATAATACCATGGAATTAACTGAATTACTACTCTTTACTTTTTCATTGCTTTATAATTTTTAACCATATAATATATATATATATATATATATATATATATATACTGTTATATATACATAAACTCTTTTTGTTTGGTATTTAAAATTCTTCACAATCTGATCCTAGTCTTACTTTGCCAGTTATTGCATGTTATTTCCATAGTCTAATCAACCCAGCCAAAATGCCATTACTCTTGCAAGATCTTCTATCTCCTACTTCCATGCCTTTTTTTTAATGTTCTCCTAGGTCACATACATATCCAGGACCCTCTGGCTCTCTTAAGGCGTATCTCAAATGCTACCTCCTACACAATGCTTTTCATAGCTGTTAACCCCACCCAATAGCCACTGATAAAAGTATTTTATTTTATGTGCTTACCTATTTGAATAGATAATGTCTCTCCCCAAAAAAGTTCTTTAAAGTTTTTTGTTTTTGTGATTATATTTCCATTAACTAGCATATAAATGCTTCCAGAATCTTTTTAAAAATTGATCCTTTCATTGTTAGAAGGGTTGTGGGAAATTTGGGACACTATTACATTGTTGGTGGAGCTGTGAACTCATCCAACCCTTCTGGAGAGCTATTTGGAACCACACCCAAAGGGCAACAAAAATGTGCATACCCTTTGACCCAGCAATACCACTACTAGGTCTACACCCCAAAGAGATGATGAAAAAGGGTAAAAACATTACTTGTACAAAAATATTTATAGCAGCCCTGTTTGTGGTGGCAAAGAATTGGAAATCAAGTAAATGTCCTTCAATTGGGGAATGGCTTAGCAAACTGTGGTATGTGTATGTCATGGAACACTATTGTTCTATTAGAAACCAGGAGGGACGGGAATTCAGGGAAGCCTGGAGGGATTTGCATGAACTGATGCTGAGTGAGATGAGCAGAACCAGAAAAACAGCAATGTGAGGGCAATGATCAACCTTGATGGACTCGCTTATTCCATCAGTGCAACAATCAGGAACAATTTTGGGCTGTCTGCAAAGGACAGTGCCAGCTGTATCTAGATAAGGAGCTGTGGAGTTTGAACCAAGTTCAAGGACTATTCCCTTTAATTTAGAAAAAAACAGATATTGTCTGATCTTGTTACCTCTTAGACTTCTCATCTCTTCTTTAAGGATATGATTTCTCTCTTATCACACCCAATGTGGATCAAGGTACAACATGGAAAGAAAGTAAAGACTGACAGATTGCTTTCTGTGGGGGGTAGGGGGAGGGAAGTAAGATGGGGGAAAATTGTAAAACTCAAATAAAATCTTTAATAAAAAGAAATTTAAAAAAATAAAAATAAAATGGGTTCAGGGAAGTATGTCTACTTTCTCTTTCTCAAGTCTTAGTCAAGGGAGTTAGGCATGGTTAAGAACGAATACCAATCACCGGCCCCAGAGTCAGGAATACCTGGGTTCAAATCTGGTCTCAGACACTTAATAATTACCTAACTGTGTGGCCTTGGGCAAGCCACTTAACCCCATTGCCTTGCAAAAACCTAAAAAAGAAAAAAAGAAAAAAAAGAACTAATACCAAATCAGCTCCACCAAAATAAGTAAAGCAGAGAGGGGAGACAATAGACCACAGGTCTCAGGTCCTGCTAGATTCATAAGCAAACCTGAAGGACCAGATAGTGAAGGGGATAGATTGTTATGAACTCTCTGCAAGGTGTCCCTTGTTTCCAGGTCACTACGTTGGAGTTAGGGTCCAGCTGGTGAGAAACTCACAGAATCATTTGACCCCAGAATACAAGAGTAAGGGAAAAAAAAGGGAAAAAATTTCTTAAAAGATACAACAGACAAATAAAAGGCAAGTGATAGAGAAGGCAAATCAGTTAAACATCTTATAGAGGGTTAAGAATTCTTTAAGAGATGTGGCCATGTGGAGAAGACTTCACAATAGGGCTGAGTCCCATAAGAAAAAAGAGAAAGCACAGGGCAAGAGCCCCTTTAAAGACAATTTGTGTGATGGGAGGAATGAGGGTAGCATTTAAGGAGTGGTTAACATCTGGTATAGGAGTGATGAATTGGTGTGAGGGAGAGTCTACTATGTATGAGGATAATCTACTGAATCTGGCTCAAGGGTGAGTGTACATAACCAAAATCCAACATGATTAACTTCTGTTAAGTCCAAAGTGGCTTAGGATTCACAAGGACAAAGGGAAAGATATAGGGATACAAAGTGGGTATCTGCTGCCAGATTTACTGCTAAATATGGTTAACGAAAGACAATACTTAAGAGAAAAAAATTTAACAGTCCAGAAAAATAGATTTGTTTCTGAAACAAAATTAATTTCTCTGTGCTCAGAGTTCCCCTGCTTCCATACTGGTTAGGTTCACTATGCTTACTAACCATGGATTTTGGGGATCTGACTGATTCTTCTTAGAAGCAAAACTAATTCAAGAATAACTAACAGTAATAATTATCACTGTAGAACTAAGAAACAGAGCTATTGCTCCTGCATATTCCACAGATCCAGAACAAGGAGTCAAAGGAATCCTTGCCAACTGAAATGGGCCACAAAGGAAAATTCAACCTAGTTTGAAAGTGACACTTACTTAAAGTGGTAGACCCAGCAGATAGGCTTCCCAATCACTGCGGTATGTTGAGGAATATAGTTTCTGTCCAAAGGAGAAATGGAATCCAAATTTCAACAGGGTGAGAAATTAATGAGATGTGAGAAATGAAGTGAAATGGATAGGAAGCTTTTTCTAGAAGGTTGTTAGTCAATGTGAAGAGCAGAGTGTGATGACTACCTGAGGAGTTGAGAAGATGACAAGATGCAAAAAATGATTTCTCTAAGGACAGATATTTGGGGATATTTCCTGGAAGCAGGAAAGGAGCCAGTGAATAAAAAAAAGATTAAAAAGAGAAGGTATGATTGAAGGAACAAGTTCCTAAAGGAAAAAAGTAGAAATGAATACAGAGTATAAATAGAGAAGTTAACCTCGGCAAGGAAAAAGAACCCTTATTTCAATGACAAGTGGTCACACTTAGAGTGATAATGCAAGGAATTCTTCAACTGGTGACATAAAATGAAAAGGACAGTGATCAAACCTATAGGAAAAAGAGACATGAATAGAGAAGGAACTATATTTATAGCTTTCAGAAAAGAGTTAAAAACAACATAGTCTTTTTGTTACATCTCTTCTATAAAGCTCCTCTATGTTTTGCTCCCCTTTTTTAAGCAGATAAGAAAAAAAAGAAAACAAAAGTTCATTTTTTTAATCAATGAAATAAAACTACTCCAACTGTCATTAGATATAGCACTATGTTTACGTATAGTCTTGACAAGCTAACTCATCTTATCTGTCACAGTTTATCAGAGTTTTATTTCTTTCCAAGTTTTATTTCTTTCCAATTTAACACAGTTAATTTCTTTCCAATGCAGGAAGAAATAGAAGGACTGACAGTTACTATGGGGGGGCGAGTAGGTGGCACAGTGGATAGAACACCGGCCCTGAGTCAGGAGTAACTGAGTTCAAATTCAGCCTCAGACACTTACTAATTACCTAGTTGTGTGGCCTTAGGCAAGCAAGCCACTTAGCCCCACTGCCTTGCAAAAAACCTTTAAAAAAAAGTTACTATATATGCTTTAGGAATATTCCCTAGATGATAATAGGGAAGTAGGATGGCAGGGAACTCCATAGTAATACCATTGGACAAAAATAAAATTCACAGAACCTTTAATTTCTGACATATTCCTTACACTAGAATCAAGAATTAAAAAAAAAAGATTGTAAAGTTTAAAAATTATAAACACGCAATCTGCGAACACTGACTAAAATAAAAGGTCATAACACTAGCATTTTCCTTAATTTAAAGATAATTCTCATCTATCCACTCCATTCTTTGTTTCCAAACACAGAATGAGCAAAAGAAGGAGTGTGATTCAGTAAAAATAAAGAGCCCTAAACAGATTCAGAGGAACTATATTCAAATCCCTTTTCTATCACTTATTAATACCTATGGTACCTTAGGCAAATGATCTCTTTTCTCTGTATTTCAGCTAATAAAATAGCCTCTCATTTGAAGTAAATGATCTCTAAGGTCCTTTCTAGATTTAAATTTGGAATCCTGTGATACTATAAAAATAGTCTGAGGAACTGTTTGAACTAATAGGGTTTCTTTTTATTCTTTGAATAGAAGAGGTGTGCCATCTTGTGTTCAAAACCTTCACATCACAAAAAAAAAAAAAAATAGAAATCCACAGTTGGAAGTCAAAAACGGAAAAAGATACTTGCCATACTCCTATGATATCACATACCATTATTATGAGACCTGAAAGTGACTACATGAGAGTAATTCTTTTTTATTTTAACAAAACTATACATATTATTTGAAGATAAGACTGATCTGCTAGCACAGTAATTTAACATGACTAAGAAAATACTTACTGACTACTATAATTACACATTTCACAGAAAGAAGATCCTTATAAGAAATAAAGTTCCCTTAATATTTTATGGTCTTTTATCAGAAATATGATATAACTTTAAATGACAGACATTTCAAAATACTAAAAAATAGTTCCAAAAAAAGAAACTGACCTTTGAATGGGTAATTGACAAGGTGTCCACCCATACACGCCAGCCACCCCACTCATATTTTACGGCATGGTAAAGCAGAATTCGGAAAATAGCATATACCATCTCTGTTATCTTCTGCTCCTCTGAATTCTTGGGATTAAAATAGCAAAGTGAAAGCATCCATTCCTGCCATACAGAGCATTGTAGCAGGCTCCTGAAAATTGTGAGAATGTACTGAATTACTATACACTTTAAAGAAAATCATAAAAAAAAATTAAAATGATTATAATATAAAGGATCTTCAGTGCATATGCATCCAAAACAATTATTAGCTTGGCATTAAATACTCTCATCTAAACTGACTGAAAAACCATAAATGAAAGAGATACACTATTATTTTAGCACACCATTTTTCTTGTTAGATTAGTCTCACATAAAGTTGCTGAAATTCATTTTACTACTATATGCACATTCTGTTTATTCCTGCTTACCTTCGGTTTTCTCTGCTGTTATTAAAAAGTTTAATCATGTCAGAAAGAAAGGCTCTTCGAACCTCCATGCTCTCTGGACACTGGGGAGAATTTCGCAGCAGAGTTGCAATTACTTTTAGTACCTCTGCAAGACAATTTATAAATAAATAAAAACCAAAAGTTCAACAAAAAAAAATGGGAAGATGAAAACTATTTTACTTGAAATTCCATAGTTTCCCTGTAATAAATTATACTAATCACAATCCTAGAAATGATTACTTACTTCTTTTAAAGGGTAGCACCAATAATGAAAAATTATACAATTTTTTCTTCCCTGAACTTTCAGCAACATTAAAAATCTGAACTATAATTATTTAAGATCCACTTGAATTTAAATGATATTAAACATTTTGATGATTCCCAAAACCTACATCATAAGAAACATTAATTGAATCTAAAATAAACATTTCAATTTATAAGATCCTTTCAGAATTAAGTTCAGGAACTTTTAAATCATCTGAATGGATGAATTAGACTCTAAAATAAACATTAAAACTATGACTAAGTAGCCTATATCGGCATTAAGCAATCAAAAGACAGACAAACCATTTATTTTACCTTTTTCCAACATTAAAATTCTCTGATTCTTATTGATATACGCTTTCTATTAACAGTATAAGTTTTAAAAATCTGTAAAGTTTGTCTTTCATTGAAAATGTAAAGTTCATGGGCAGCTAGGTGGCACAGTGGACAGAGTGCCAGCCCTGAAATCAAGAGTACCTAAGTTCAAATCCTGCATCAGACACTTGTTACCTAACTGTGTGGCCTTGGCAAGTCATTTAACCCCATTGCCTTGCAAAACAAACAAACAAACAAAAAAAGAAAATGTTAAGTTTGAAACAAAATCACAAAGGAAAGTAAAATTTCTCTACCCATTTAAACATGTGTAAATATAAACACTAATTTCACTCTTATACTATAATATCCATTACTTTAGGTTGATAACATTTTCTAACCTCAGTTTAGAAAAATGCATTAATATCCTCAAAATAGAATAGGAGCTTAAAATTCAAAATTAAGTAGAAATAACAAAAGCCAAAGTTTTTCTCCTCTCCATAAACCCAAAACTTATACAAAGAACTGACCTTTCTACTAAATGTTTGAGAAACTATTAAAGATAATATAAAATTTTTCATAAAAAATGCAAATTTAAAGTAATAGATTTTTGGTTTTTGCAACAATGACTCCTAATATTGATATATTAAAATGTTTTCTTTATTATAATGTTAATTTTTTCAAGTTATAGTCTTCAAAAACCTTAATGAAGATGTTTTTAAGTTTTTTTTTCTTTTTTTCTTTTTTTTTTTTGCAAGGCAAACGGGGTTAAGTGGCTTGCCCAAGGCCACACAGCTAGGTAATTATTAAGTGTCTGAGGTCAGATTTGAACTCAGGTACTCCTGACTCCAGGGCCAGTGCTCTATCCACTGCGCCACCCAGCTGCCCATTTTTTAAGTTTCAAAACAGATTTTTTTAATCATTCCTGTAATTTTATAAAATAAAGTACTTATTTAAATCAATTTCAATTTTCCCGCTTTTCTTTTTTTTTTTCCGCAAGGCAATTGGGTTAAGTGATTTGTCCAAGGTCACACAGTTAGGTAACTATTAAGTATCTAAGGTCATATATGAACTCAGGTCCTCCTGACTCTAGGGACGGTGCTCTATCCACTGCACAACCTAGCTGCCCCCCCCCTTTTTCCCTCAATTCAAAGGTAACATTACTTTTATCTTATGACTAGAAAGAAAAAACTTCAGAATTTTATAAATAATTTAATATTATACCAAAACTTATCTTAAAGAAACTAAGGTACAATTCAATGATAGTACCAAAGAAATTACATGTAAAATACCATATAAAATACAAAAAGGGAAATCTGTATTTTGTATAACTGCCTAAGATTGTAAATTGCCAATCAAGAGTCTCTTAAACAAAGGTACAGATACGTTTCCACTCCAAATTTGGAATTCTTCTTCTGACATTAATTTAAAATGATAGTATTTACATAATACACCCAATTTAGCCTGATATCTTTAAAGAACACAACTAGGACTTACCCAGACATCTAAACATTTAATAAATCAAATCTACACAAAAAAACTCCTAAAAGTGCTATAAATGGTGGGCAGTTAGGTGGCACAGTGGATAGAACACTGGCCTGGAGTCAGGAGTACCTGGGTTCAAATCTAGCCTCAGACACTTAATAATTACCTAGCTGTGTGGCCTTGGGGCAAGACAGTTAACCCTGTTTGCCTTGCAAAAAAAAAAAAAAACTAAAAAAAATTTTAAAAATGTTATAAATGTTACATACAATTTGAAATCAGAGTGAAGCTATATAAAATATGAATAATGTCAATAATTAAGACATAAAGTTCTCATTATATATCTTTCTTATATTTAAGCTTTACATAAAAAAGTCAATAAAAAGATCAATTTTGAATGAAATTCAATCTTCTCTATTGACATCACATAAAATGATTTTTTAAAAAACATAAAAAGCAACCAAGAATAGTAGATAACAAGTCAGGCAGATTCAAGACAACCTGGATTTAAGTCCAACCTGTGATATTTGCAAGCTATGTGACTATCACCTAACCACATAAACTTTTGAGACCTCAAGCACCATTCTAAAGCTCTAAGTACTAGAAGAGATGTTGCTCAGTATCAGTGAAGAGAGTTGCCATAGGGATGAAACCATAGAACTAAACTAAAAAAAAAAGAAAAAAGAAAAGAAAAACACATTCCAATTATTTGATATATAGACAAAATGCTTACGAGGATTTTGGACCTTCACTGATGAATCTGGATCAGGATGTTGTTTGTGTATTACCTGAGTGCAAATCTGTTCAATCAAAATCTAAAGCAGTGAGAAAATGACAATATTTTAGCATAATAATATTCTGATAATATAATAACTTAAAAATTGTCACAAATGTCACAAAATATAAGGCTGTTAAATATTTGCATAATGAAAAAATTGTGTTCAAATTATCAAATAAGTCCTTATGATTTAAAAAACCTTTTAACATTTAAATATTCAGAAAATTTCAAGATCTTTTAAATTAATTTTCCTTAAGACATCAAGTTAAAATTTTGATGAAAGCAGGAAAAGGCAGAAATAATTTCAATTTTAAATTTTAAAAAATAAACAATCAATATTATATAAAAGATGTTATTTTTAACGGGCCTATCTGAATCTCTTATACGTGTTAATTTCTAGATGTTTTCATTCCAGTTTTGTTGGTGATTTTATGTCAACTTGAAATTACCTACAATATTCAAATCATTTCATACTAACATCTTCTAAGAAAATGAAATTGAATTCTATGTTCGTACCTCAAAGAGAACATTATATGTAGTCATGGTGATAACACTTGTTTGAAGCATCAATCTTTCAGCTAACAATGAGAATAATCCATGTCCAAGCATGACTTCAGCTTTTCTTCTACAATTAGAGACAGAGCAATCACTGCATGTTTAATATTGCTACAGGCAAAAGGTGTGGATAGAAAAAAAAATTAGGTTCATAAGTTTTTTCAATTTAAAATGAAAAACCAACTAATTGACTTTTCTCATTATTAGTTGTTATGATGACTAGAAAGTTCATTATGCAAATTCAAAAGGAGGAATAAAAAGATAATGAGCTCATAAATATAAAATTGTTTAAATCTGAAATAAACCATAATTACCAAGGCAAATTTGTAAATGATGTAGATTTAGAACTGTAAGGACTTCAAGGTAAAATTCTTCCCAGAACAGATCAAACCAATCATTTCCTGAGTGACTGCACCTTACTAAGTAAGCCCTTTGAAGATCAGATTTTAAAACAAAAGTAGTTGAGATGAGTATTCTTCTATTTGGAATGACCAGAAATATTATTTTGTCACTATGATTATGTATGGTAGAAATAGTTCCTTGTAGGTTTTGAATTAATACAAAAATGAGCAATTCTCATTATAACATCCACATACTGGACTGTAAACCCCCTTTAAAAGAAAAGTCTATGGGAAATGGCTTAGCAAACTGTGATAATATATACATATATATATATATATATATATATATATATATATATGTGTGTGTGTGTGTGTGTGTGTGTATGTATATGTATATATGTATGTATATACATATATGCATATATGCATATATGCATGTGTGTATATATACATGTGTGTGCACACACAACACAAACATATGTGTCATGGAACACTATTGTTCTATTACAAACCAGGAGGGACGGGATTTCAGGGAAGCCTGGAGGGATTTGCATGAGCTGATGCAGAGTGAGATGAGCAGAACCAGAAAAACATGGTACACCCTAACAGCAACATGGGGGTGATGATCAACCTTGATAGACTCGCTCATTCCATCAGTGCAACAACCAGGGACAATCTTGGGCTGTCTGCAATGGAGAATACGATCTGTATGCAGATAAAGAGCCATGGAGTTTGAACAAATTTCAAGGACTATTCCCTTTAATATAGGGGGGAAAAAAATATCTTATTCTGATCATGTTATCTCTTACACTTTTTTTTGTTTCTTCCTTAAGGATGTGATTTCTCTCTCATCACACTCAATGTGGATCAATGTACAACATGGAAACAAAAAAAAAAAGTCTACCAAGCAAAGGGTACAGTGTTTCTTAAGAACTGTAAAGATATTCTAGCTTTAATTACAATTTTTGAACCTCTCAAAGACTCAAATTCCTCTTTTTTTTTTTAAATGAAAAGGCTAGAATAAGATACCTTCTAGTACAACATGCATAAACTATAATGAATCAACTGCATTATATGCAATACAGCTTTTCTCCACAATTTTTATAGTGAATACCAACCATATGCCAAATTCTGTTCAAAGACTAATTAAAATCTATGTAGCTACCAGAATGGAGGGGCATTCCTGAATTTCCAGTGAAGCTGAGGCAGGGTAAAAACTTGATCTAGTAAGTCCTGAGATGCAGTGAACTAAGCCAATCATTAGTCAAATCCAAGATGGGTAAGGGGGGAGTGGTGTGGTACCCCTGTAAGGCAGACTAATTAGGAGAAAACTGGCCCTTCTCAGAAAATTGAGGAAGTCCAAGCTCACATGCATCTCTCTTCAAGTGTTAGCTGTACTGCTGCTAGCCTAGTCCAGGCAAAAAAAAGAAACTAGTCCTCCCCCTTGGAAAAAAAATTATTTAAAAAAAATACATAAATACACACACACACACACACACACACACACAGGAAAAGTCATGTTACATAGTAAAACAAAACATTAACATAACATAACTTAATAAAAGATATGAAAGGACAAGCCAACATTGCTGAATAAAAAGAAACAGGGTAACTAAGTACCTCCACCATTATACAACTTATCTATTGGGTCCAGAGGTCATTCCATTCCTGGACCCTGGAAGAAAGGAATCTCATTCAGGTCCAAGGGCAAAAGACAATAACCTCAGGGGGTTTCATCTTATTTGATCCTAAGAAGAAAGGAAATCTAAAACCATAAGTGAGGAGCAGTACCTCAGCTAAGACACTGAAATACCAGATAAATTTTAGATCAAAAAGCTATGATGATGATGCCAGGAATGTCCAAGACATAAAGTCTAAAGAATAATTCTAAAAATCTTAGTAGTAAAGTCTCAAAAAAATATATAAAGCTTACTCAAAAGACCAATTAGAATTTCTAGAATAAATAATGTAAAATAATTGGAGAAAAATGAGGGCTCTGGAAAAAAAAACAGAAAGGGAATCAACAGCTTGACACAAGAAGTATAAAACCTTACCCAATTAACACTCTCCTTGAAAATCAGCATATATCAAATACAAGTTAAAGATTCTAATAAATGGGGTGGCTAGGTTGCATAGTGGATAGAGCACCAACCCTGGAGTCAAGAGGACCTGAGTTGAAATCCATCCTCAGACAATTAATAACTAGCTGTGTGATCTTCGGCAAGCCACTTAACCACATTGCTTTGAAAAAACAACAACAAAAAGATTCTAATAGGCAAGAAAAATGTTACAACAAATTTAAAAGGTAGAATATATATTAGACAGAGCAGTGGTCCTAGAGTCAGGAGGACTTAAGTTCAAATTCAAATTCAAGACACTTAATTACCTAGTTATGTAACCACGGGCAAGTCACTTAAACCCATTGGGAGACCCAAAAAAATAAAATATAAAAAAATATATTAGATAACTTAAGGTATCTCATATCAGAAACAACTTACATAGAAAATAAAGGAGAGAAAAAACTAAAAATTATAAGTGAAAGTCATCACCGAAGAAAATACCTATATTTCAAAAAATCATATATGAGACCTGCCTAGAACTCTTAAAGCAGAGAGCAAAATGAAAACAGAATTCACCAGTCATTTCCAAAAAGAAACATCAAAATGAAAACTTTCAGAAATACTATAACCAAAATCAAGAGTTTCAAGATCAAAGAAAAAATATCATAAGTAACTAAAAGGAGTTTGATTACCACTATCATAGTCATGGCCATGTAAGATTTAACAGGTATGATTATAAAAGAGCAGAGATTATGGCATGTGAAATTGTAAAAGGAAAAATATATAGGCTTACCTAACAAACAAATATAACTTACCTAGTAAAACTGAGTAAATAGATGAAAAATGAGTTTCTAATGAAATTAAAAATTTCTGTGCATTCCTAAAGAAAATGTCAGAGCTGAATAAAAATTTTGAAATGCAAACACAAAAACAAAAAGAAATATAAAAAGTAAATACAAATGAGCAATAAAAAAGACATTACCAGAAAGAATCCCAAGCATTCCAATGGGTTGGAAGTAAGAATGGCCTATGGGCACAGATAGAATATAAACTATAATGTCATGCATGATCATGGAAGGAAACAAATAAGATAAAAGGACTAACTGATTTTGGGTCAGTTGTGATACAGAAAAAAGGGAAGAGGGAAAAGACAGGGGGAATAAAAGGGATAGGAAAAGGAATGGAACTTATGATTTAATATAATCAGGACGAACAAGTAGAAATCTATGCAAACATGAAAGCAGGAAATCACCTGACTATCACTTTCTTTCACTGGTGGAAAGAGGGGGAAAACAAACAGAACAAGTCTTTATTTCATATCAATCACAGTGACAAGGGGTGAAAGCAAAAATAAAAACAAAAAAAGGATAGAAAAATACATAGAGACCTTGGTATAGAAATATATAGAACTCAATAGAGAAGCAAGAAGAAAATAGAAGGGGGAAGAGAGAATAAAAAATGACATAAATTATATGTAAAAAAGCAAAGGGGGGATTTTGAAGTAAGACAAAAGATTAAAGAAAGGAGTAAAAAACTTTAATAAGAAAGAAAAGAAAATGCAAAGAAAACAAAAAGTAACAGAGAATAATACCTAGGAAAATACAGTAAACATAACTATGAATATAAGTAATACGAAATCACACATAAAAAACAGGAAGCCACAACAAAGTAAAGAAGAGTATGCCTTACAACAACATGTTACTTGAATGACACACATTTGAAACATAAAACACAAAAAAATTTAAAATAAACAGTTGGACCAAAATCAGTGACACCACAAGAAATGAACAATTTCATGATCACAATTATAATTTAATATATAGTGCTAGAAATGTTAGTTATAGCAAAAAGACAAGAAAAAGAAATTGGAAAAATAAGCATGGGTAAAGAAAAATAATCACTCCTGTAGATGATTAGATGAATGAAAATAATAAATTGCCAACTAAAATATAACCAAAGTAATTAAAGATGGAATTTAGAAAATAAATCCACATATGTAAGTATTTTAATATATTACTAATAAAACTAACCAGGAAAAAAATTCTTTTAAAATAATTATAGACTACATAAAGACTTAGGCATTTAAGGGTGGCTAGGTGGCATAGTGGATAAAGCACCGGCCATGGAGTCAGTAGTACCTGGGTTCAAATCCGATCTCCAACACTTATTTAATATTACCTAGCTGTGTGGCCTTGGGCAAGCCACATAACCACGTTTGCCTTGCAAAAACCTAATTAAAAAAAAAAACTTAGGCATTTCTCTAATAAACTGAGCACCATAACAATAAAAGCTTATTATAAAACTAGAAAAACAATTATGAAAATGATCAAAAGTGATAGAAGGTCAAGAACTGCAAGGGGAAAAAATGGGGGAAAAAGTAGGAATCAAAGGCTCCTAACAGTATTGGGTGTCAAACTGTATTACAAAGGAGTAATCATCAAAATCATTGGGTATATGAATTAAAATGAAAAAGCTGACAAAAAAAACAGAAAATAACAAATGCTGGAGAGGCTGTAGGGAAAAAAAGTACAATGATGAACTATTCCAGTTTACAGTATGAATTAATCCAGCCACTCTGGAAAGTAATTTGCAACAATATTTCAAAATTCATTAAACTTTACCCAAGGTTTATACCCAGGAAGATCAAAGAAGAGGAAATAGGTGATGTATTCCTAATATAAGCATATGCACAAATATGAGCATGCATACATACATATATAAATATATACATACATATGGACCACTAGTTGGCAACATGGGGATAAAATACAAAGCTTAGAGACTAGAAAACTTGAGTTCAAATCCAACTCAATCATTTACTCGTGTGACACTGGACAAATCACAAAACCCTGTTAGCCTCAAGTTCTTCATCTTTAAAATAAAGTGGAGAAGGAAATACAAACCACTCCAATATCTTTGTCAAGAAAAACCCAGGGCCAAGATGGCTTAGAGAAGACAGGCACAGTTCTAAAATCTCCTGATATTTTCCCCATCTATCATATGAAACAAACCTCTTAAGAGAAATCCGACCCACAAAACCCAGAAAGAAAAGGCAGGAGAAAAGAACATCTGGGCTCAGAGGGCTGATCAACCCCAGATCAGCCAGATTAGCAGCTGAATTGGAGCCGGGGAGCCTGAAGGCCCAAGAGGCAGACCTGCTGGATCAGCTGTGGGGCTAGACATTGGGGACTTGAGTCAACTAGGGAGCAGGGGCGCACTGACCCTTTGGAGCTTGTCAACAGGGCTGGGGGGGGAGAGTTCCGGTGCAGGATAGCTAAGGACACACTATCCCTGGACATAAAAACCTAATGATCAACTGCAGAAAGGCAGAAATAGTTAATACATCTTTCGCAGATCACAATGCAATAAAAGTCATATGCAATACTGGGCCAAGGAGATATAGACCCAGAACAAACTGGAAACTGAATAACCTCATTTTAAAGAATGAGTGGATCAAAAAACAAATTATATAAAGAATTAGCCATTTTATCCTAGATAATGATTATAATGAAACAACATACCAAAACCTATAGGATTCATTCAAAGTGATTCTCAGGGGATATATCATAGCTTTTAAATGCTTACATGAATAAATTGGAGAAAGAGGAAATCAATGAACTAAACATGCAACTAAAAAAATTAGAGAAAGAACAAATTAAAAATCCCCAATAAAATAACAAATTAGAAATTCTAAAAATTAAAGGAGAAATTAATAAAATAGAAAGCAAAAAAACTACTGAATTAATAAATAAAGCCAAAAGTTGGTATTATGAAAAAAACAATAAAATTGATAATCCTCTGGTCAATTTGATTAAAAAAGAAGAAGAAAACCAAATTGCTAGTATCATAAATGAAAAAGGTGAACTCACCACCAATGAGGAGGAAATTAAAGTAATAATTCGAAATGATTTTTCCCAACTCTATGACAATAAATTTGATAATCTAAGTGAAATAGATGAATATTTACAAAAATTTAAGTTACCCAGGTTAAATGACGAGGATATTAAATACTTAAACAACCCTATCTCAGAAAAAGAAATTCAACAAGCCATCATTGAACTCCCCAAGAAAAAATCTCCAGGGCCTGATGGATTCACAAGTGAATTCTACCAAACATTGAAAGAACAGTTGGTTACAATTCTATATAAACTCTTTGGAAAAACAGGTAAAGATGGAACTCTGCCTAACTCTTTTTATGAAACCAATATGGTGCTGTTACCTAAACCAGGAAGAGTTAAAACAGAGGAAGAAAATTATAGACCTATTTCCTTGATGAATATAGATGCAAAAATCTTAAATAAAATCTTAGCAAAATGATTACAACAAGTTATCACTAGGATAATACATTAGGATCAAGTAGGGTTTATCCCAGGAATGCAGGGTTGGTTCAATATTAGTAAAACCATTAGTATACTCAATTATATCAACAACAAACCTATCAGAAATTATAGGATCATATCAAAAGATGCTGAAAAAGTTTTTGACAGCATACATTCCTACTAAAAAGACTAGAAAGTGTAGGAATAAATGCACTGTTCCTTAGAATAATTAGCAGTATCTATCTGAAACCATCAACAAGCATTATATTCAATGGGGAGAGGCTAGAGGCATTCCCAATAAGATCAGGGGTGAAACAAGGGTGCCCATTATCACCACTACTATTCAATATTGTATTAGAAATGTTAACTTCAGCAATTAGAGAAAAAAAGAAATTGACAGAATTAGAATTGGGAATGAAGAGACAAAACTGTCACTCTTTGCAGATGACATGGTGGTCTACCTAGAGAATCCCAAGAAATCATCCAAAAAAACCTACTGGAAACAATTAACAATTTTAGCAAAGTTGCAAGTTATAAAATAAACCCTCATAAATCCTCAACTTTTCTATATATGTCTAGCAAGATATAGCAAGAAGAGCAGGAAAGAGAAATCCCATTCAAAGTAACCTCAGACAATATAAAATACCTGGGAGTCTATTTGCCAAGACAAAACTCAGAAACTTTTTGAAAACAATTATAAAATGTTTCTCACATAAATTAAATCAGATTTAAATAACTGGGCAAATATCAACTGCTCATGGATAGGTAGAGCTAATATAATAAAAATGACAAGTCTACCAAAACTAAACTACCTGTTTAGTGCCCTACCAATCAAAATTCCAAAAAATTACTTTAACAAGTTAGAAAAAATTTTAAGTGAATTTATATGGAGAAATAAAAAGTCAAGAATTTCCAGGTATTCAATGAAAAAAAGTGCAAAAGAAGGTGACTTAGCCTTACCTGATCTAAAATTATATTATAAAGCATCAGTAATCAAAACTGTTTGGTATTGCCTAAGAAACAGAGTGGTGGACCAGTGGAATAGAATAGGTGCAAAAGCAGGAGATTATACTAATCTGCTGTTTGATAAACCCAAAGAGTCCAGCTATAGGGATAAAGACTCCCTCTTTGATAAAAACTGCTGGGATAACTGAAAGTTAGTATGGAAGAAACTTAGATTAGACCAACACTTCACACTCTTTACCAAGATAAGATCCAAATGGTTACAGGACTTAGACATAAAAAAAAAACAATATTATAAGCAAATTAGAAGATCAAGGACTAGTTTACCCATCAGATCTATGGAAAGGAGAGCAGTTTATGACTAAGGAATAGTTGGAGAACATCACCAAAAACCAACTGGATGATTTCGATTATATTAAATTAAAAAGGTTTTGCACAGATAAAATCACTGTAACCAAGATCAAAAGAAATGTAGTAAATTGGGAAACAATCTTTATAAGTAACGATTCTGACAAAGGACTCATTTCTAAAATATACAGAGAACTGAGTCATATTTTTAAAAGCAAAAAGCCATTCCCAAATTTACAAATGCTCAAATGATATGAAAAGGCAATTTACAGATGAGATCAAAGCAATTCATAGCCATATGAAAAGTTGCTATAAATCATTAATTATTAGAGAAATGCAAATTAAAGCTTCTCTGAAGTACCACCTCACACCTCTCAGATTGGCCAATATGACCAGAAAGGATGATGATCATTGTTGGAAGGGCTGTGGGAAATCTGGGACGTTATTACACTGTTGGTGGAGCTGTGAACTCATCCAACCCTTATGGAGAGCTATTTGGAACCACGCCCAAAGGGCAACAAAAATGTGCATACCCTTTGATCCATCAATACCACTACTGGGTCTATACCCTGAAGAGATGAGGAAAAAGGGTAAAAACATCACTTGTACAAAAATATTCATAGCAGCCCTGTTTGTGGTGGGGCAAAGAATTGGAAATCAAGTAAATGTCCTTCAATAGGGGAATGGCTTAGCAAACTGTGCTACGTGTATGTCATCGAACACTATTGTTCTATTAGAAACCAGGAGGGATGGGATTTCAGGGAAGCCAGAAGGGATTTGCATGAACTGATGCTGAGTGAGATGAGCAGAACCAGAAAAACACTGTACACCCTAACAGCAACATGGGGGTGATATTCAACCTTGAAGGACTTGCTCATTCCATCAGTGCAATAATCGGGAACAATTTT
Source organism: Macrotis lagotis (assembly GCF_037893015.1). Lineage (NCBI taxonomy): Eukaryota > Metazoa > Chordata > Mammalia > Peramelemorphia > Peramelidae > Macrotis > Macrotis lagotis. The sequence continues at coordinate 117,359,616 of NC_133660.1, read as the reverse complement.
GGGCTGTCTGCAAAGGAGAGTGCCATCTCTATCCAGATAAAGAGCCATGGAATTTGAACAAAATTCAAGGACTATTCCCTTTAATTTAGAAAAGAACAGATATCTTATTGTCTGATCTTGTTATCTCAGACTTTTTTTTTCTTCCTTAAGGACATAATTTCTCTCTCATCAGATTCAATTTGGATCAAGGTACAACATGGAAACAAAGTAAAGACTGACAGATAGCTTTCCATGGGAGGAGGGGTACGGGGAGGGAAGTAAGATTGGGGGGAAAATTGTAAAAATCAAGTAATATCTTTAATAAAAAATTTTAAAAATTAAAAAAAAAGCCAAATGGGGGGTCAAAAAGAGACAAAAAAAACAAACAAAAACAACAACATGTGCAGGTATGTACACACATATGTCTTGATCCCTTAACCTTATTATTAAAATGTTTTATGTTAATGTTATAATGCTTTATAGTATAACATGATTAAAATTTTATTTGAGGGGAGAGACTATTTCATCTGGACTAGAGATAAAGCGACCACTTAAGAACTTTCTGACTTTCTCAGTTTTCTACTTAAGATTTAGGAACTTCCACATAAAAGGAGCAAAGGGCTTGGAATATGAAATTCTGGAAGGCATAGGACTTACGATTTTAGGAGAAAAAAAAGACACTTAAAGAAATAGTTGAATTTCAATCATTATTGATGAAAAGACCAGAACTAAATAGAAAATTTGTCATTCATACAAAAGACCTAAGAGAAGGATAAAAAGGCTATCATGAAAACATAATTATAAGGAACTGAATAAAATTAACATTTACACTGATATCACAGAAGGATGATGCATGTAACTCCAAAGGATTTTATCTTAAATAAAGTGGTTTAAAGTAGTCTATAAAGATAGAGGCCACAATTATTAAGTCAATTATTTAGGAATGATCTCTTCACCCACCCAAATAAGAGGGAGAGAGAGAGGGAGAGTGAGAGCAAGAGCGAGAGGGAGCGAGAGCGAGAGAGAGGTACAGATGTAGTGGGAGAACAGCAAAGGGAGAGGTAGAATGGAGAAAATCATCTCACATAAAGGATGTACACAAAACAGAGCATTTATAATGAAGGAGAAAGCAATGCTTGAACATCCCTCTCATCAAAATTGGCTAAAAGAGGAAAACCCATCCACCCATTCGTTCATCCATCAATATACACACACACACACACACACACACACACACACACACTCAGAGAGAGAGAAACAAAAAAAAAAACACACTCAATTGGATTACTTTAAAAATCTTATCCAATAGTAAAATAGAAAAGTAAACAAAAAAATTAGGAACTAGGGTATGTAGGAATGGTAAAAGAAAGAGTGGGTTAAGGAAAGTAGAACCAAAGCAGGGAAGGGACGAGATAAAAAAGAGAGGCAGGGGAGATAGAAAAATAATGGAATGGAGAGAAATAGTTAGAAACCATAAATGTAAATATGAATGAGATAAGCACATTCATAAAAAACAAGTGAACAATGCAGCAGAAAGAGCTGGAAAGAGAAATCCCTAGACTAGGTGGTGCAGTGGATAGAGCACCGGCCCTGGAGTCAGGAGTACCTCAGTTCAAATATGGCCTCAGACACAAGGCTGTGTGGCCTTGGGTAAGCCATTTAACCCCATTTGCCTTGCAAAAAAAAAAAAAGTAACTACAGACAATATAAAATATTTGGGAGTCTACCTGCCAAGGCAGACTCAGAAACGTTTTGGAAACAATTACAAAACTTCTCACACAAATAACAACAGATTTACATAACTGGGCAAATTTCGACTGCTCATGGAAAGGTTGAGCTAATATAATAAAAATGACAGTGCTACCAAAATTAAACTACTTGTTTAGAGCCCTAACCAATCAAAATTCCAAAAAAAGTACTTTAATGAAGTAGAAAACACTATAAGTAAAGTCGTAGAGAAATAAAAAGTCGAGAATATCCAGGGGAATTAATGAAAAAAGTACAAAAGGATCTGGAGGCGGAGCCAAGATGGGGACATGTAGGGATCGAGTCTTAGGAGCTCTCTGATAAAAACTCATAAACTAAGGACTCTAACTAAACTTTCCAGAGACAGAACCCACAAAGGAACCCAGAGAGGCAGTTCTCCTACTCAAGGTAACCTGGAAAAGTGCAGAAAGGCTCTGCTCCCCGGGGTCGGAGGGGCGGCCTGCTGGAGGGGTGGCTGGCCAGAAACAAAGAACTTCAGCCTCCTGGAGGCAGCCCCAGGGCGCTAGGAGCCGCAGCTCACAGCAGCAGGGGAGTCTCCTGAGCTGCACCCCGGGGAGCACCGGCACAAAGTGGGGGAACAGCAGGGACCTCTGCCAGAGGGAGCACTGGAGCCCAGCCCTCAGGGCACACAGCAAGCAGCTTAGTCCTTTGGCAGCCCAGATAGGAAACAGAAGCAGGCAGAGCCAGTAAGAAGGAGCCTCCAGGGCATGAGCCCATTGAGCTGAGGGAGGGGAGTGAAGAGAGAGAGAGAGAGACTGCCTAGCTCTGTCCTCTGCCACATAGCAGGGTGATCTTTGGGTGTCTGGGGCCAGATTCGGACCCAGGTGCTCATGGCTCAAGGGCCAATGCTCTGTCTGCCACCCAGCCACCTCTACTATTATTACTATTTTATTTTATTTTGGGTCTTTTTTTTTTCCTTTTTTTTTTGGTTTTTGCAGGGCAGTGGGGATCAGGTGGCTTGCATGTCACACGGCTGGATGATTGTTGGGTTTATGAGGCTGGATATGGACTCGGGTGCTCGTGGCTCCAGGGCTGGTGCTTCGTCCATTGTGCCACCTGGCCATACCTACAATTATTACTATTATTTTTTTTAATTTTAAATTTTTTCTGTCCCCTTTACTTTTTCACCCAAGCAAGTCTATCTATATTCATGGTGGGAAGGGTATTTTGTTTACTTGTAAACAAGTATATTTTATTAATGTAAAAAGAAACATTTGTACAAAATGAGAATAAAAAATAAATTAAAAAAAGAAAGAAAATATCTGCCCTCATCAAAAAAAAAGAAAAGAAAAAGAAAAAAAGTACAAAAGAAGGTGGCTAAGCCTTACCAGATCTAAAATTACATTATAAAGCATCAGTCATCAAAACTGTCTGGTATTGGCTAAGAAACAGTGTGGTGGACAAGAGGAATAGACTAGTTGCAAAAGCAACTTTGATAAACCCAAAGAGTCCAGCTATTGGAAATAAAAACTCTCTCTTCAATAAAAACTGTTGGGAAGATAGTATAACATAAACTGGGATTAGAGCAACACCTCACATCCTATAACAAGATAAGATCAAAATTGACATAGGATATAGACATAAAAAACAATATTATAAACAAACAAGGAGATCAAGAAATAGTTTACCTGTCAGATCTATGGAAAGAGAAGCAGTTTATGACCAAGGAAGAGATGGACAACGTCATTAAAAACAAACTAGATGATTTTGATTATATTAAATTAAAAGACTTTTGCATAGACAAAACCACTGTAAACAAGATCAAAAGAAATTTAGTAAATTGGGAAACAATTTTTAATGACTAGTATTTTTGACAAAGGAATCATTTCTAAAATATACAGAGAACTGAGTGAAATTTAAAAAAAAAAGACAAGCCATTCCCCAATTGACAAATGGTCAAAGGATAAGCAGAGGCAATTTACAGATGAGGAAATCAAAGTGATCCAAAGTCATAGAAAAATTGCACTAAATCATCAATTATTAGAGAAATGCAAATTAAAGCTTCTATGAGGCACCACCTCTCACCTCTCAGATTGGCCAATATGACCAGAAAGGACAATGATGAATGTTGGAAGGGATGTATGAAATCTAGGAAACTAATACATTGTTGGTGGAGCTGTGAACTCATCCAACCCTTCTGGAGAGCTATTTGGAATGATACCCAAAGGACAACAAAAATGTGCATACCCTTTGATACAGCAATACCACTACTAGATCTATACCCTGAAGAGATTATGAAAATGTAAAAACATCACTTGTACAAAAATATTCATAGCAGCCCTGTTTGTGGTGGCAAAGAATTGGAAATCAAGTAAATGTCCTTCAATAGGGGAATGGCTTAGCAAACTGTGATATATGTATGTCATGGAACACTATTGTTCTATTAGAAACCAGGAGGGATGGGAATTCAGGGAAGCCTGGAGGGATTTGCATGAACTGGTGCTGAGTGAGATGAGCAGAGCCAGAAAAACATTATATACCCTAACAGCAACATGGGGGCAATGATCAACCTTGAATCACTCGCTCATTCCATCAGTGCAACAACTGGGAACAATTTTGGGCTGTCTGCAAAGGAGAGTGTCATCTGTATTCAGATAAAGAGCTGTGGAGTCTGAACAAAGTTCAAGGACTATTCCCATTAATTAAGAAAAAAAAACAGATATTGTATGGTCGGATCTTGTCTCTTCCTTAAGGATATGATTTCTCTCTCATCACACTCAATTTGGATCAATGTACCATGGAAACAAAGTAAAGACTGACAGGTTGCTTTGAGCGGGGGGGAGTAAGATTGGGGGGAAAATTGTAAAACTCAATTAATATCTTTAATAAAAATAAAAATAAAAAAGAAAATGCCATCCATATCCAGAGGAAAAACTATGGAGTCTGAATGTAGACCAAAGCATACCACTTTCATTTTTTAAAACTTGTTTTAATGTTTTTTTCTTTCTCACGATTTTTTCCCTTTAGTTTTGATTCTTTTTTAAATATTTTTTTATTTATTTAAAGCAATGGGATAAAGTGACTTGCCCCAGGTCACAGAGGCAATTATTAAATGTCTAAGGTCAAATTTTTTTTGTTTGTTTGTTTTGTTTTTTAGGTTTTTGCAAGGCAAATGGGGCTAAGTGGCTTTGCCCAAGGACACACAGCTAGGCAATTACTAAGTGTCCCAGACCAGACTTGAACCCAGGTACTCCTGACTCTAGGGCCAGTGCTTTATCCACTGTGCCACCTAGCTGCCCCTGAGGTCAAATTTGAACTCAGTTCCTCCTACCTCCAGGGCTGTTGCTCTATCCACTGTGCCACCTAGCTGCCCCAGTTTTGATTCTTCTTTCACAACATGACTAATATGAAAATACATTAAACATAATTGTACATGGATAACCTATATCAGATTACTCACTGTTAAGTGAAGAGGGGAGGGAATAGAGGGAGGTAGAAAAATATGGAGGTCAAAAATTTACAATAAAAAATGAATGCTGAACATAAGCTTTGCATATAACTAGAAAAAATAAAATAAAACAACATTTTTAAAAAATTAAAAAAAACAGTTTAGGCCTAATGGAAAAAGCAAAACAAAAGGCAAATGAGGAGAAGAATGCTTTAAAAAGCAGAATTGGCCAGCTGGAAAAGGAGATAAAAAAGCTCTCTGAAGAAAATAACTCCTTCAAATGCAGAATGGAACTAAAGGAAGCGGATGACTTTGCAAGAAATCAGAAAGAAATAAAGCTCTTCCAAAAAAGTCAAAAATTAGAAGAAAATGTGAAATATCTCACTGGAAAAATAACCAACCTCAAAAACAGATCCAGAAATAATTTAAAAATTACTGGGCTACCTGCAAGCCACAATCAGGAAAAAAAGACTAGATTTCATTTTTCAAGAAATAATATAGCAAAATTGCCCTGAGATCCTAGAAGCAGTGGGTAAAATAGAAATTGAGGGAATTCATTGGTCTGATAGAGAACCCAAAAGAAAAACTTCCAGGAATATTATAGCCGAATTCCCAAACTCCCAAATCAAAGAGAAAATTCTTTTTTTTTTTTTTTTTTAGGTTTTTTGCAAGGCAAATGGGGTTAAGTGGCTTGCCCAAGGCCACACAGCTATGTAATTATTAAGTATCTGAGGTCAGATTTGAATTCAGGTGTTCCTGACTCCAGGGCCAGAGCTCTACCACTGCACTAGCTAGCCACCCCCAAAGAGAAAATTCTAAAAGCTGCCAGAAACAAACAATTCAACTACTGAGGCTCCATAGTCAGGATTACACAATATTTGGCAGCATCTACATTAAGGGTTCATAGGGATTGAAACGTGATACTCAGGAAGGCAAAAGATCTGGGTTTACAACTGAAAATCAACTATCCAGCAAAACTGAACATCCACTTTCATCTATATTCTGAGAAAGAATTGTGGAGTCTGAACAAAGACCAAGGACTATTACCTTTAATTAAAAAAATGAAGGTTGTCTTATTATGTAATTTTGCTATATCTCATACTATATGTTTCTTCCTTAAGGATATGATTTCTCTTCATCACATTCAACTTAGCTCAATGAATACTATGGAAATGATGAAGACTAGCAAACTGCCTTCTGTGGGGGGGAGGGAAGCAAGATGGGGGAACTGTAAAACTCAAAATAAATTAAAAAATAAATAAATAAAAATAAATTAAAAAATAGAATTGTTCATGCCCTTTGACCTAGCCATACCACTACTAGAACTATACCCTAAAGAAATCAAAGGAAAACAATATCTATGTACAAAAATATATATAACAGCTCTTTTTGTGGTGACAAAAAATTGGAAATCACAGATCTTAATCAATGAAGGAACTGCAGAACAAGTTTAGTATATGATTATTATGGAGAATTAATGTGCTATAAAAAGAAAAGAACAAAGAAAACAAAAAAAAACAAAGAAAAAAGACCTATATGAACTGATGCAAAGTGAAGTGAGACAACTTCACTGTACTTTTGCACAGTAATAGCAATGCACTACTGACAATCAACTCTCAAAGATTTCACTAATCCATCAATACAATGATCCAAGACAATTCCAAAGGATGAAAAAAATGCTTTTCAACTTCAGAGAATGAAGTGATGAACTCTGAGTGCAAAAGGAAGCATAATTTTCTTACTTTGTACTGTTTTCCTTTTTTGCAATATGGATAATATGTAAATTTGCTTTTTATGATTTAATAGGTATAATTGATATTGTGGGTATGAGAGGTGTGGGAGAAAGAGAAAGAATTAAGAATTCGAAATTTAAATTTTAAAAAAACAGAGAGAGGAAAAAAGAAGGGAAGGAAGGGAGGGAGGGAAAGGAAGGAAGGGAGGGAAAGAAAGAGAGAGAGGAAGGAAGGAAGGAAGGAAGGAAGGAAGGAAGGAAGGAAGGAAGGAAGGAAGGAAGGAAGGAAGGAAAAGAAAGAAAGAAAGAAAGAAAGAAAGAAAGAAAGAAAGAAAGAAAGAAAGAAAGAAAGAAAGAAAGAAAGAAAGAAAGAAAGGAAAAGAAAAGAAAAGATAGAAAGAAAAGATAGAAAAGATAGAAAGAAATGAGGGGGAAAGGTTGTTTTCGAAAAATTTGTTAAGAATTGTACATACAGGTTTGGGATAAAGTGAACAGAACCAGAAAAATTCATAATATCATTATTATAAAAACAGCAACTGTAAAAAACTATACAACTCTGACTGATGCGATGATGAACATGATTCCAGAACTAATAATGAATGCTACCCAGTCCATGATAGAGAGGTGGATGGACTAATATACAGAATAAGAAACTCATTCAACAAAGAGCATAAAATTTATTTCCTTTTATTATGCTTACCTGTTATAAGAATTTTTTTTAAGAGAAAGCAAGGGAAAGAAAGAAAATGATTGATAGTTTAAAAACTCATAAAGGGATGGGGCAGCTAGGTGGCACAATAAATAGAACACCAGCCCTGGAGACAGGAGGACCTGAGTTCAAATCCAGCCTGACACTTAATAATTGCCTAGCTACATGACCTTGGGCAAGTCATTTAACCCCATTGCCTTCAATAAATAAAAAAATTAAAACTCATAAAGGGTAAATTTTAAGTTAAAAATAATATAATATGATAATATAATACTCACTTTGGGGGCAGATGTTTCAAAAAGTAACCCAATACTTTGAGAGCCTGTACTCTGATTCCTTCACTTGTGGATGCCAAAAGTTTGTAGATCACTCTATATAGAAAAAAATTAAAAAGAAAATGCCACAGGTTAATTTTTAAATGAAGATATAAGCAATTTTTTAAAAATACATTCATTAATCTATGGGACCAAATTAAAATTAAAATGACACAACAACCAAGAAATATCACCATGGCAGTAGAAATATGTTCATAGTACATTGGTGTCAAATTTGATAATTTGTTTACCATCAACAAAATTAACTAGAGCTACTATCAGTGGAGAAAAAAAAGAACAAATAAAATGTCCATTCTTTTTTTTTATTTTTGACAATAATGAGACTACAAACTAAACCAATACTATTATTCATTTAATATGACAATTTCCAATTTTATGACAGTAAAAACTAGAGCAGAGAGTCAATTCAGAGATACTTTTCCCTTCTATTATGGGATTATCTATGATTATCTATGATCTAGCAGTTGACAGATGGCATAGTGGATAGAATGCCAAAGTCAGAAAGACCTGAATTCAAATTTGACCTCCAACATTTACTAACTGTGCTAGCATTGTTTGTCTCAGTTTCCTCCACTGTAAAATGAGGATAATAATAGCCCCTGCCTCCCAGACTTTTGTGATGATCAAATGAGATCATTTTAAAGTATTAATAATTAAAGTATTTAATTAAATACTTTAATTAAAGTATTTAATTAAAATAATTAAAGTATTAATATTGTGTATGGTTCAGTAATCAATGTTAATCTGAACTGATGACGATGATGATCTACCCAATTCTATCCTATTTTAAAGAAGTAAAATAGCAAGCATTCATTAATATGCTAAGCACTGGAGAAACAAAGAAAGATGACAACAGCAGATCCTGCCAAGAAGTGAACATGTAAATAACTCCATGCTGACAAGATGTACATGGGAGTAGATGTGAGACCATGTGAAAGAAGACATGCTAGTTGAGGAGACTGGGGGGGGGGGGGGGGATGAGAAGAGTGCAGAGCTTCCGGAAGAGGGTGGGATCAAGAGTGAGTTCTGAAAGCTAAGAAAACTATAGGCCAGAGCACTGCAGGGGCTAAGGAGAGGCAGGTAAGAAGTGGAGAGCTGTGTCTTAGGGTCAGCCAGAGGGTCAGCCAGAGGGTCAGGCCAAGGAGTGCTGAGAGAGGAATGATCTGGATCAAGGATGATGACAAAAAAGTAAATGTTTAAAGAGTGCTTATGCTAGGTGCTTTACAAATATGAATTCATTTGATCCTCACAAGAAACCCTGGAGCTGGGTGCCATTATTATCCCCACTTCACAGATGACGAAACTGTAGTTGAGAGCAATTAAGTGACTTGTCCAGGGTCACACAGCTAATAAGTATCTGAAGTCAAATATGAACTCAAGTCTTTCTAACTCCAGGTCAGGTACTCTATTCGCTGAGATGCCCCAAAGGGTATCTTCACCATGGTCAAAAGTTAATAAGCAAGGAGCATACAACTTTTCCATAAAAATCAGTTCAAATCAAAAATGAAAGATATTAAAAAACTTTCAAATAAAGATAAGGTAAGTTAAACACATTCATTAGGAAATTAATTACATTAGCATAGATACATTACTTTGAGAAACAATGCTAGAATGGCTTATGATTCTAACAGCCTTTAGCAATGGGCATAACCATGAACAGGGCCTATTTAATTTACTGATATCTTTTAAAAGAAGCTCTAATTTTTTTTTAAGGAAAGAAGGCAAATTACAGTGTTCACCTGATTCTGTTTTCCAGACAAAACAAAGAAAATCATTGATAATTTATAAACAATAATAAAGACAATTCTACTATACTAACAACTGTAATCACCACAGTTGAAAATTCAAAACAATAAAATTTTGGCATTTCTGAGTTTTATAAGTTCAAACATTTGAAATTTAAGGGGCAAGTGGAATTTTTTAATTATTTCTCAAATAACATTGGATCAATATACACTATATAAAAGGTGTTTTTCTTAAGATGTTCAAACTAAGTTTAAATACACACACACACACACACACACACACACACACACACAAACACGCAAAAAGAAAACTAATATTGTCCTAACTAAATTTGAATATCTTTCTAAAATAAAATTGAAGATAATTTCAGTCTCAAGTGTCATTTTTTATGTTCTCCCTACATAACCAAAAATACTTTTGATATTTAATGAAGCAATCAATGCAAAAACTGAGCAATATAAATAAAAATGAACTCAATGTGGACAGAAAAACAAAAAACTAAACATAATTTGTTAAATGTTACACACAACCAAAAAAAAAAATCCTACTTCAGAGAGAATTCATTTGTGGTGTGGCTGAATCAAGTAAGGATGTTTTCTTAATGGTTAAATGAAAAGAATGGAACTACACATACTCCAAAGTCAATTCTTTAATTAAATCTTATGAACAAGAACACTTAAGAACATATAGGTAACAATAAATATTCTTTTATTACTAGCAGTGGATATTCACGAATGATTTTAAAACACTATTGTATTAGCATTAATTATAATTTTACAAAAACAACAATATAACCACATCAATTAATTTATAATTTCTTTCAAATAATTTTATTTAACAAAAAAATTTTGTAACATCTAAATAATTCAGAAATAAAAATGCATTCAATAAGCCTGTACCAAAACTATGTGCTACAAAAGAAGGTTGAAAAGTTCTAAATTTAACATGAGGGAAAATAGATAAAAATAACACTGTAAACAAACTCTATACCGAAAAACTCTATACCGAAAAATGGAAGATGATCAAGCTGGAAGGCCAGGGTACCCAGCTTGAGTGAAACAGCATTTACTACACTATGTTCAACTGCAGGCATCCCATTTTAGAAGCTGGTTAACATCCAAAGGAAAGAACCCAGTAGAGGAAAAGGTTATAAAGAACTGGTTGAAACCAAAGAAAAGAAAAGTTAGGTGGTCCATAAGAGAGGTCTTCAACTATCTGATGAATTATAATATTTTAAAGAGATATGATTTTTTCCTACTTCAATGCAGAGGATAAAGCTAGGGAAAAGTTTGCAAAGAAGCAGATTTCAGTTTTATAAAAGGAAAAACTTTCTAATAGTCTTCTCCAAAAGTGGAATGCCTTGGGAATTCGTGGGTTATCCTTCCCTCTACTGATATCATCAACAATAAGCATATGACCCAGAAGGAACTATGTTGTGTAGTCAACCTCAACTGCTTCCCTTTCAAATTAAGACTGGAATCTACTATGTATTCTACTAAATTACTATAGTACATAGGGAAAGATTTAATATTAGTTAAATAAATATCAGATTTCTAAGGAATAAAAGGTAATTTGTACTCAAATGCTTAAAATTTTTTTAGTAATACTTAAAAATAATGACCCCCCAACTATCAAAAAAAAAAAACCAGAAAGAACCCTTTCTTTGATTCTAACATTCTACAAGTATTGGTTTTTGGAGAAGACTTGAAGAACAGAAATATTCGAAAAATTATAAATTAATATCAAACACATAGAAATCAAGTGGTCAATGGTGAGAAGATGGTAACATCACTTCAATATAAGAGCAAAAGTATATATTTTTAAATTCTAAATATTAATTATTTTTGTTTTTTCTGTTCATTTAAATAGTAAATTATTCTTTTAAATAATTCTGCAAGTTTAAAAATCTGAACATTTGTTGCTTAGACCTATGAAAACAATGATTTTTATTAATACTATTTGAAAGTATCTTCTTTTTTGTCTTCCTAATTTTAGAATGCTATATAAGTAAGATTGTAAAATACATCACAACACCACATATATTGAGACATTCATTAAGCTATTAATAAAATTAAAAATTAAATATAGATATATAAGATCATAAATTTAGATCTGGAAGATTGAGATCACACTGAATTCAACTTCTTTATTTACAGAAGAGAGAAAAGAGTTCTAGAAAAACTTAAATGACTTTTTCAAAGTTACACAGGATCCCACAGAACAAGTATCTAACCTAGATCCTCTGTCTCTATATCTAGGGATCTTTCAAAAAATTCATGCAATCTGTCTTCCATGTCATCAAGTCATCAGGCTCTTTCTGAAGGCATTTAATTCATTTACTCATTCTGAAACTCAAGAAGGCTCAGTTTATTACTTTAATAATTTTCATAGAAACATCATAATAGACCAGACAAGCACACCATTTTTATATTTTTAGTTATCTACCACAGAGATATATAAGAGGCATCACAAAGCACCGGGTCACTAGTTTATTAGAAAACCTGGACTAGAATTGAAAATGTAATTCCTCTCAAGAGGAAAAAAACAAAAGTATTCAAATTTACTTAAGCTTCCATAGCCCTCAACTATTCTTCAACTATTAAAGGAGAAAGTTATAATATATAGAAACTGAGTTTACTCTAGTTTTAACTCTATAAATCCAAGAACTATAAAGATCAAACCTTCAAAAAAGCAGCTGTATTAAATGACAACAGTAAAATGTACTTCCCCTGAAAATGCTCTACTAAGTAAGTGAAAAAGTGGTCTGAACACAAAGCACAGCAGAAGTAAGCAAGTCAACACAATTCTCAGACTTTTCCTCATTCAAATTTCATAATCTTTTTATTAATCCCAAAATGTTTTCTTTGTGTCATTTGGGAGTTTTGGCAAGTTTCTTTCTGAAGGGCTGATAAGACTTCAGGGCTGTGAACCACTAAAGAGAAATTGTTACTTGACAGACTGTAAATAAATAAAGCATTCAATTACTTTTTAGTTTTACTATCTTTTTTACTTGTACCCCAAACAGAACACAATGAGATTTGTTTTAAAGAAGAAATAATATTGTATCAATACTGTTGATGAAAAAGTATTTGCTTAAATTTCATATGGCATTTTTATTACAGAGAATCAATAATATATTTCATATAACCATACCACAAAGGTCAATTATTATGGGCTAGCCTCTGGAATAGCTTTATAAAAGGAATTTCCTAACAGGTTTTTTCTATAATAAAATTGTTTCTATGACAAAATTTACATCCATCCTACTACTATTCACAGAAATTGTGATTAATTCTGACTAATTCCATTTATTTAAACTATGTGATGAAAAAATATGTTAATAACACAATCAAATGAATAAAGAATTAAACAATGATCTGTTTTGAGATTCATGATTAAAGAAGATTTAAATGGTAGCATTCAAGATGCAACAGCTAAATATACATCCAATGAATATGTCATGTACAGCTATAACAATTTTACTTTTAACTCAAACCATGAAGAAAAAATATTATCTTAGCATTTAATATATCAAATTAGTCATAAAAGAGTTTAGAAATAATCATTCAGGGGCAGTTAGGTAGCATACTGGATAGGGTACTGGTGCTGTTATCAGGAAGACCTGAGTTCAATTCAATCTCAGATACTTAATGATCTAGCTGTGTGACCTTGGGCAAGTCACTTAACTCCATTGCCTTGCAAAGACCAAAATTTTTTTGAAAAAAATCATCATTCAGCAGTGATATATATTAGAAAGTTCTTACCGTAATCCATTCCTCTGGTCAAAAGCAGGAATCATAGAACTAGGATGTTCTGACATTAGTGCAACCAACAGCTGTAGTACATCCATTAGATTGTCATCCTATTTTGATTTTATTTTAGAAATTTTAAAAAAATCAATTAATTTTAATTCAGAACATATTACAATTCTAACCAAAGTGGAGTGGGGTTGGGAATGGAGGAGTGGAGAAGATGACAAATTAAGATTGGTTTGAAAATACAATAGAAAAGGAATCAAACAGTCTTTATTGAAAGATTAAATTACTAATATAAATATTTAGAGAAAGATAAAGGACTAAAGTTTAAAAGTACTGAAAATATGTTGAAGAAATATTATTTAAGAGCTGTTTTCTTTTGTCATGAGTACTATATTCAAATATTCCCTAACTGAAAGGGAGGTCTTCTGCAATTCATTTATATGTTATTTTATATTCATTATAGTATTTTTTATAAAGGAACATAGGCCTGTTCTGAAATTTTTCTTGAGACCTCAAATTTCTAGCAATATCATTATTTAGATTATTGTGAATATTTCCTAAGCATAAACAATCCAGAACACTTCTTTCATGATAGTAAGATGCAAAGATGTTTCTATCTGATAACCAATGAAAGACTGGGTCATTAGAGGTATATGTAAGCATTATAGACAAATATAATCAAGTTTCATAGTTCACTCAGGATTCTAAAAATTTGCTAACGTCACTTCTTTCATTATAGTATAATTTTAAGAATGTATAGAGTATCTGAATTTTCTCCTAGGTCCCTAATTCAGTATCTAAGTTCCAAAATTTATAACAGGCTAAATGGATGGTGACAATACTTAAGCCCTCAAAGTAAGTAAGAGCAAAATTACTGGTAATTCAAATGATTATTTAACAAAAAAAAAATTTGTACGCAAAATAATTTGCATTGGAAATCAGTTAACGCTAAAGATAATCCACACAAAACCAGAGAGAAAAACAGAATACCTAAACAAAGAACAAGAAATCACCTTAACAACTCAAGGTGTATGAGCATTAAAAAATACATAGATAAATATGCTCCAGTAAAGAAAATAAATTTTCTCCTTTCCTCAAGCTCTAAAATGATTCAGATTTAATTTCATAAACAATGTTGCCAGGTTAACTACCCAGCTGTAAATGGAAAAACAAGAAATTAATTTATATCATCAACAAATGTTTAATATGCCACAAGAATATTCAAACTAGAGTAAAAATGAATGCTGCAATTTTCTATATGATATTAAATCCATTTCCAATTTTTAGTTATTCAATCATCTTTTTACAGACATTCATACAATCAGTTTTATTTTTCCATTTACTGTATTCTAGGTGTTAACTTACATCTGATATAAATTATCTTTTCCTGGTACTAAGGTATGAAAAATTCAATATAAAATTTTCATGTTTAGTTCAATAAGATCTTCTTTGTCTAAGATTTTAAATTCCACTACAAATTAATAGTAATCTTACTAGGCAATATTCTAAAGATGAAAAATTAAAGAGAAAGAAATCATAAATATTTAATCCATCCATTTTTAGTCACATATCATCTGTTTTTCATTCTGTGCTTTGGTCTCTTGAAAGGTAAAAAATTTAATGATGTAATTTCGATCTGTTCCTTAAATCGATTTAAGGATATCCAAATCCAAACATAAGAAGGTTTTGTCACTCATTACCTTTTCATTGCAGTAATCTTGTGGCAAGAAATCGTTTTTAATAAACCTTTATTTCTAATTAAAAATATCTATTCCTCAGGTATAACAAATAATCTTAATAATAAGTAAAACATAAGGGAAAGTATTTACTTTGCTTCAAAAGCAAAATTTAAACAAAATATTTATCCTGTTGCACAGCTCCAATATAAAATATAATTTAAAAATTCAAATGTTACCTCATGGATAGTAAGTAGATAATTGAGAATGGCCTGTAGTTCATCTTCTTTTACTCCAGAATCCTTAAAATATAAAATGATTATATTCTCCATGTGAAATGATAGGAAAATTTTAATTGAAACAGCATAGTATACATAGATAAAAATTTTAGAGCAGGGCATTTCTCTTAAAAATTACAAAAAGGAAACAATATAACAATTAATTTTATTTAAAATTTTAGAAAAAGTAGAATAATACATATCTTTGTGAGTAAGCCTACATAAACAAAAGAAAACTAATATTTGGTAACATGCATATATATGTGCTTTACAGACTCTATATTGTTAAAAGTGTTAAATTTATATACATATATTTGTGTGATCATATAACTATATATATATATATATATATATATACACACACATATACATATATATATACATATATGCACACACACATATTTGTTCATAAATTTATGGAGAAATACCAGACACATGTATGTGTCTTTGTCTATAGAGCCCTAAATAGGAAACTTTGAACAAAACTATAAAGAAATTCAGTTAATCTCCTTATCCATTTTTAGTTATATGCTGTACCTTTCCTACAATATAAAAATAAAAGGGAGAAGAGAGTCAGAAATAGAGTCTATACAGGTAAAACAAGACAGAGAAAATATAAGAGACACTAAGATATACAACAAACATGGAAAATTAGCTTATATTTTCAAATTTGAAAAAATTGGAAAAGCATTATGTTCTCCAATAATTTAAGTTACTACACTGCTATTAATAATACAATTTTACATTTATACTTTACATTACAAAGTTCTTTCTCATCCTTTTTTTTAATATAAGGAGATTTGAATTATATCACCTGATATATATATATATATATATATATATATATCCTTTGAAATAGGTTGAACAGATATGTTACTATCCTAATTTTCTCAATGAAGAAAACCAAACACATTAATGTAAAATGTGTCCTTCCAGGTTACAAAGAAAGTATACAGTAACATCAGGACAAGAAACTGGGCTTCTTGACCTTTCCTCCACTACCCTGTCCTTAATAAACATTGCTTCCTAGCACAAGAAAAAACTAACTACAGTATTAACATCAAATATGTTTGGATATCAGAATTGTGAAAAAGCATCATAGCAGTATGATTACACTTTTAAAATATGAATTTTATTTCAATGTTACAAACTATTGAGAAAAATTTACTTCTTTCCAAGACAGAACCACTTTGTATAGATGGTCCTTTAATAAGACTACAATATTAGAGGCTCTATTTTAAATATAAGAACTCCAAGCAGACATTAAGGAAATCTATTATTAATTTCACCCCATATTAAACAGCTGCTTTCTCCCATTTGAAGAATTTAGTGGAACTTTGGGTCTAGATACATAAAAATAGAAAAAGAAAAGTAAAAAATCTTATAAGCTCTATATTTCTTTTTAATTCACTGAAATTATAAAGCAAAGAATCATTAGGACAATACTGGGCTCTACATGCAAAACTGCAAACTATCAGAGACAAGAAGAGTATTTGGCAAAGCAACAAAAGATGACTCACCTTCATCACTAATTGTTTAATAAACATCAATAATAATGCCCGAAGGGAAAGAATTTCCTTCTGATTAGGTCGAGGTCCATCTTTTAAAGCAAAAAATACACTTAATAATATAGATACCAAAAATGTCTATTTTTTTAACCAAATTCATTTTGATTCGTTTATACAGACAATATTCACTTTTTTTAGACCTTAATTTTTCTAACTTTTTCAACTTTCTGACAGTTAAAAAAATGTACTTCACAATTAATTAATTAAACTTGCAATGTCTCCAGTTCAAATGGAAAGTATTCACTTAATTCTGAAATAATGCCTGAAGCACTTTCAAAAAATCTTAATTATCAGGATAGCAATTTCATAAAAGAACTTTCTAGATATTCAAGGGTTCCAAAGGAATATGTAAATGGAAAAACAACACTAGTAAAAAACTACAATTCTGATAATCACTTTTTATTCAATAGTAAAATAATTAACTGATTATGTAAAACAATTTTTTATTTCTATAATTCTGACCAAAATATTTTACTGTCATCTTTTGAAGGAAAAAACGAAAATGTTTAATAATTTTGACTTCCTTCTATCTAAATTCCCAAGTCATACATGGATAACATTAAATCAATTTACATGTCTCAATCACCTAAATCCCAACTAGAAAGCTTTAGAAACTAAAAACCCATTGTTCTAAACATTAAATGAGGTACCTGCTTGCCACATATCATTTCTCCCCACATACCACCTGTCATCATTTATAGTTGCTTCTGAGACCATCAGGAAGAAAAAACAAAACAAAAAAAAAATCTACCATGGCCTTGAGCAGAAGTAAAATTTGAAGGGAAAGGGGAGAGCTTAAAAATTTTTTCCTCAACATTATTCACAGAAGTTCTAAGTCATAGAATCAGACAGGACCTCAGAAACCAAAAAATCCAGCTTACCTATAAACAGAATTTCCTTTACAACATATCTAAAAAAATGGCCATCTTGATAGCTCTAAGATATTGCCAACAATGGGACAGGGATGGAGGCATGGGGAAGTTGAAGCAAATTCCACTTGTGAATGGCCCTAAATAATAGCTAGAATAGAAATTTAGAATTACAGGGAACCATATTAAAGATACAATCTAGTTTATAAATGGGGAAACTAAGACCAAAAGAAAAGCCCAAGGCCACAAGACTACCCAGTGATAGAACTGGGATTAAAAGTCAAGTCTCCTCAAAACTAATTCAAAAGACTTTCTTCTTAAAGTACTAGACCATTAGTTATGAGCCTGAACTAAGCCATTAAACTGTAACATTTTAGATCAAATCAAAGGGTATCTCAGTTTCTTGGATCCCATCTGTCATTCCTATCTGATAGCCTTGTTATGAGAATAAGTGTATCAGAAAAATATGTCATAAAAATTCAAGTTATTGTTTCACTGACTCATAAAAATTAAGATGATTGCCACCATTTATTAAAATGGTTCTTCTTTGGCCTATTCCTTTTTTAAAAAAAAAAAAACTTATTCCTGAAAAGAGCAGATATTCATTATATAAAACAACAATAATGGATATTTCCTAAAATATGAGGATCTTCAAAGGGGAAAGTAAGTATCTCAGTTGAACAACTGGCAGTAGTTAAGCATTGTGTCTAGTATACTTACAATTAAAAGAACTGCTGCTGCGTTTGGTGAGAAGAATTATTTCAATTTCTCTTGCTCTCTCACTCTTTCTCAGACACACACACACACACACACACACACACACACAAAGAACAAAATCACAGAACAAATACATGCACAACAAATAATCAGGTAAATGGGTTTTGTTATCCACATGACTATCTTAAAGTCCCAGATCTGCTAAGAAAATCTACTTTATAAAATTTCTACCATTATACTAGCATATTGCTTTAAGACTATAAAGAACTGTAAATAAAAAAGAAAAATATTACAGTAAAATGCTTTCCAAAGTGGGGGAAAAAATCCAGAAAACAAAACTATCTAAAGATGATTATTATTTGTTTGAAAAAGATGAGAAAGAAAAATGAGAAATTGTGAATTTTTTCAGATATTAACATACCTAGGCCTTTTGGAGCAATGCCACTGCGATCCTGAGGATTCACCGTCCAGTAATAGTATTTTAGTGTATGCATTATGAGAAGCACTGTTCCAACTCTCCGAATTGCATTATATATATTGACTGTGCCAATAAATTCCGTGGACAAATAAGTATAAAGTGTCAACTGAACCTAAAAAATTCCAATTGAAATCAGTCAAAGCAATGCAAAATTCCATTACTCCCCACACTGATAACACTAACCCCCTTATGCCCACATTGTTTGTACATATATTCTGTTTCGAATAATGAAACACTTGACTTGGTAATTATGTACTACCTCAAAAATATTTATTGCAACTCTTTTAATAGTGGCAAAGAATTGGAAATTGAGGAGATACACAGAAAGGCTGAATAGTATATGAATGTTATGGAGTACTATTTTTCTCTAAGAAATCATGAGCGGTCAGAATTTAAAGAAGCATGGAAAGAATTACGTGGAAAGAACTGATGCTGAGTGAAGGGAACAGGACATTGTACACATTAACAACAACATTGTGAGTTGATCAGCTTTGATGGATGCAGCTCCTCTCAGCAGTTCATTGATTAAGAACAACCCTGAAAGACCTGCTATGGGTATTGCCATGCACATCCAGAGGGGAAAAAAAACATGGAATCTAAATGCATACTTTGTTAATTTTTTAAGAATTTCTCCAATGTTTTTTCTTTCTGCCTCATAGTTTTCTTTCTTTACCCTTAGTTGTAATTCCTCTTAAACAAAATGATTAAAATGCAAATATGTATATACACAATTTTTACAATAGTGTTCACCACCAAGGCAAGGGAAGGGTGAGGAAAGAGAAAAAGGAGGGTGATAGAAAAATGTGTGATCATAAATGTGCAAATATATGAATGTAGAAAAACTACCAAAGCATGTAATTGAAAAAATAAAATAAAATTTCAATTAAAACAAAAACCAATCATGTACTACTCAAAAAAAAAAAAACTTTCAAACACACACAAAGTAGTCACTGCTGCTTTTTCAATAGTCATTGTCAGGTGATCTGAAATACAAAGGAAAGTTCCCAAATACATCAAATACTGAAGTACTATGCAATGGAAATAGCTTCAATTTAATTTAGATCTGGCAACTGGTACTTGCCTGAGGGCAGGTGAATAGTTTTCATAACTGCATTCTATATATACTTATTACAGATGCTGTGCTTAGCTATATAAAACTTTTGATTCTTTTTTGCACTGAGAGAAAAACATCAGCCACAGAAGCTCAAGAAAAAAATCATACACTACCACCAAGTGGAGTCTATTAGTATGGCAACATTACTCCTAAATGCAATATAGCTTTCTACATAAAGACGTCATAACTTTACCTGGGTTTAAAAGCTAGATACAGTTCAGATAAAAGAGGGAAAGAAAGTTAGATAATCTAGGTCAAAAAAAAAGGCACAAGTAAAACATTAATGTGGGAATACATAGTACATATTAGCATACTTGCCGTGTAATCTAATAAATGTTTCATAAGCATTAAAATCACATATAAGAAAAGCTTTGGCAAAGAGTCACTATTCCCAATAGTAGAAAAGAATTCAGTAAATTAGTCTCTAGTTCTCCAACTTACATTTCATGACTTGTATGGATATTTTAAATTTGAAAACTTAAAAATAAGTAAAAATATCAGAAATTAACATTAATAACTTGGGGAAAAACATGGGAAGAAAATGTAGAAAGTTTTTTCCATTCAACTTGATCTTAATTTAAAATATGAGTTCAGAAATTCTAGCTCCAAAGTTCACCAGACAAATGTCCAGTATATACTGGTTTAAAATAGTCACACAAACAAGAAATAAAAGCCTCCAGAGTCTTTTCAGATCTCTACAAATTGTAGCATCCTTATTCTTTGGAAACTTCCATGCTACATCTACTTCTTGTCATATATGACAAGCCTGCTATAGTTGAGAAGCACTCTTAAGGAAATAGGGAGCAAAAGCTATTCATTCTGATGAATAAATATGACCAATTTTGACTAAAATTTAGACCTTTATTAAAGCAAAAAAGTTCCAGTTTAGGAAACAACAACAATAACACAAAACCTGATACCTTACTAAGTCATACCTATATTACTTCTATTATTTTAAATGGCCATACCTAGTTCAAATGTTCAATGAAGCAAAAGAACTCTGGTATTCAATGTTGATATAACCACTAAGAATATTACATATATTTCTTTATTTCATTGTATTCAAAAAAGTTATTTATTTCATAACTACATGCAACCCACAATGAAATAAAAGCCATCATTCTGTAGTCAAATGCTTAGAAGGGTACAAAAGAATATGACACATATGACAGTTTTAAAAATGAGAACTAATAAGGCAATATATTAAGTAGCCAATGAAAGAGAAGAGCAATGAGCTTAGAAAAAGAAAAGAATTAAAAATCTGAATGGTCTGAAAAGATTTCAAAACATATGCCAAAATTTAGATAGACAGGAAGATAAACAGATTAAGCAAAAAATATTAACACATAAATGCACTCAATACATTCAGCAAACTGTGAATAAATGAGCATGGCTAAAGCACAGTATTATACAAAAGAGTAGCAAGAGATGAGCATAGTATTATACAAAAGAGTAGCAAGAGCTAAGCAAGAGTAGGAATATACAAGCAAAAGAAAAGCTACCTCTAGGATTGGAACAAAAATTTTAAGTTAAAGGGCTTAAGAGGACTCGGATTAGTCCTCATACTACGAAAATAACCAAACCTGAAAGCCTCAGTTAGCTCAGAAAGATAAGTGAGGTATAGATAAAACATCAAATGTCAACTCTGGGGATATACAATTTTTACAAATTAAATGAAATAATATTTGAAAAGCATCTGACAAAGTGCCTGGCAAGTAACAGGTGTTTAATAAATAAATTTTCCTCCCTCCACATCCCCCAGACTGGTACTACGAGTTGGCTAAAGATACCAAATAGGCAGGTAGCACACTAGATAGAGCACAGCCCCAAAGTCAGGAGGACCTGAGTTCAAATTCGGCCTCAAGCACTTAATAATTACTTAGCTGTGTGGCCTTGAGCAAGTCACTTAACCCCATTGCCTTGCAAAAATAAAAAAAAAAGATTCCCAAACAGAAATTTTCTTTATGGTCGTCCCCCCCAAAAAAATCATGAAAATTATTCTAAAAGCACTGTCCAAAATGTGAGGTTGATTAGAATAACTAACCTCTGATCAAATCTATTCTTGTTATAATTAGCTGGATAAGAAACTGAAAACAAATATACATTCCACTGTGTCTGGGATACACCAAAAGATTAAAAACATATGATGTGAAAGTTACCTTAATATCAATTAAAATTCTTAAAAAGGAAGATGGTTAAGCAACAGCAATTAAAGAAGAAGGAAAGAAAAATGGGATGGCAATGATTGGATAAACAAGGAAAACATTCTATTGAAACTACCAGAAAAAATTAACATGTTTTTATACTTAATATGTAGTAAGCTATTTTAATTACAACATGGACAAACAAATCTACAATTATAATGACTGGTTATAAAAGCAAACCACTAAATTAAAATTTTTTTTAAGATTTTAAAAGTTACTTAAGACCCTAACCCTAACCCTAACCCTAATGGAAGTAAGTCAGAGGTCATGGCATAGGAAAAGGTCAAATTTAAATCAGAAGATAAAAAGATACTACCTATAACTGCCTTCTTTGATTGTTTCCAAAAGGTAATCAGACAACAGCTGTTTCTCCTGTTCATAACTGAAAAAAAAAACTAGCTTAAAATAAGATACACTGAACTCCAATAAAGACAAAGAAGTATGCAGAGCTAAAGGAATATTTTTCTCTAACAAAAACAATAAATATACCCTATGTGTTTCCAGAAAGAGGAGTAAAAGAAGAAAGAAGTCGACGTCGGATATTTTAAGAGGTCCAAATTGGTTCTACTCCTCTATTGAGATATCACCAATCAAAAGGATTTATATAAATTGAACATGTTTTATGATTAATGTTAATTTGCAAAGGAAATACACAATATATGTTCACATGTATGAATTCACAAGTGTCAGCAGGAGGATATAGGTCACATAGTTTAACATCTTCACATATGATCTATCATCTTCAATCATCCTCCATCTGTCACAGGAAATAATAATGAAAATTTTAAAATATAGGTAATTCCCTTTTAAACAGCCAAAGTTTGACCCAGTTGAAAACTATATTTTCCAAAGTAATTATAACTATGTTCTACTCTAATTAAAAGGTAAAGAAATGATAAAAAAAAGGTTTTTAAACCTGCCATCCATGAATCCAAGAGCTCTGTAGTTAAATTTGAAGGAAGCCAGTAATTAAAACAGAAGAGAATAGAATTTCAGGTACAGGGGTCAGCCAGAGAAAAGATCTGGAGGAGAAAGACAATGTCTGGTTTGTGGAACAGTCAGGAAGCCAAAATCACTGCATCTAGGAGAAGGTTCGGGGGGGGAAATGAAAGAAGAGTAGGTGAATGAGTATATAGATTTGTCCTTCATTTTCAAAGATGTAGGTGATGCTATGACAAGCGCTTGAATTGGATATGAGTGAAGGGGTATCGTGATAAGTCACCAGACTCACTTTCTGCTCTGGAGCCATCTGGGTCTAGTGGCCAAATATGAATCAGGGACAAGTGCAGATGGCCCCGGAAGCGAGAGAGGAAATCAGGACTAAATGACTTGCCCAAGGTCACATAGCTAGTGAGTGTCAAGTGTCTGAGACTGGATTCTAACTCCTGTCTTCCTGATTCCAAGGCCACCTAGCTGCCACAAGGGAATGGGAAGTAGGCAATGAAGGGCTTTGAATGCCAACGAAGAATTTTCTATTTAATATTAGAACTCACAGTGAACTACTGAGTTTACTGAGTTGGGAGAGGGCACAGTCCAACCTACACTTTAGGAAAATTGCTTTGGTGACCTAATGAAAGACAGGTTAGAGCAGGGAGAGAATTAAGACAAGCAAATTCACCAGTAGGCTATTACAATAATCCAGGTATGACAAGATGGAGCCTGTAGCAGTAGCAGTGCTTGTAGTTATTGTTATCCTTCAAAATTTAAGAGGACCAGGTCATCCTATATACTGGTAACATAATCAGAAGCTGCAAGGGGGTAAAATCAAGATATATAGTTGTTGAGTAATTTCAATCGTGTCAGACTATGTGTTCTTGGCAAAGATATTAGAATGGTTTGCCATGTCCTTCTCCATCTCTTTTTTTAGATTTTTTTTTTCAAGGCAATGGGGTTAAGTGGCTTGCCCAAGTCCACATGGCTAAGTAATTATTAAGTGTCTTAGATCAGATTTGAACCCAGGTCCTCCTGACTCCAAGGCTGGTGCTCTATTCACTGTGCCACCTAGCCACCCCTCCACCTCTTTTTTATAGATGGGACCAAAAGGGTGAAGTGACCTGCCCTGGTTCACCCAGTTAGTTGGTGTCTATTGACTACAGACTCACCATTCTATTCACTGAGCCACCTAGCTGTCCATCAAGAAATGTAGCAAGGGGGGGGGGGGGGTGGCTAGGTGGCACAGTGGATAGAGCACCAACCTCCAAGTCAGGAGGACCTGGGTTCAAATCTGAACTCAGACACTTAACAATTTACCTAGCCATGTGGCCTTGGGCAAGCCACTTAACCCCATTGCCTTGAAAAAATCTTAAAGAAAAAAAAGAAAAGAAAAGAAAAAGAAATGTAGCAAAGGGTAAATCAATAAGTCATAGCAACAAATTCCACATGGAGGGGGGGAGGAAGGGAGATTGGCAGAAGAAAGAAAGAGAGAGTAAAAGCAAGAAAAAAAAGGAGTCAGAGAAGATTACACCTAGATTGTGATCTGGGAACTGGAAGGATGGTAATGTAGATAGTAGTGTAGAAATGGGGGGGGGGGAAGAGTGGGCGGAGGCCAGCACAAAGGGAGGGCAACATTCATTCAACATGTATGAAGACAATTAGAGAGATATACAGGAATTCAGCAGACAGGTTAGGAAAGGATGGGTAGATTTGAGAATCATCAGCATAGAGTTGATGATTAAATCCATGGAAGCTAATGAGATTATCAAGTGAGTAGTATAGAAGAAGAAAAGAAGAGAAGAGGACCCAGAAAAAGCCTTCAGACACACTGATGGCTAGATAGTGTAATCTAGAATAGGATCCAGCAAAATACACTAATAAGAAGCAGTATAATAGGAAATAAAACCAGGAAGGAATAAATGTTCCAGAAACCTAGAAGAAAGAAAGTATCAAAAAGAAGAAGGGGATCAAAAGTGTCAAAGGCTTACAGACAGGTCAAGACTTGTGAAGACTAAATAAATACCAATGGATAAGCAAGAGGTTAATGGTAACTTTGGAGAGAGCAGTTTTGGTGAAATGAGTTATGGGGCCAGAATATAAGGTAATAAGAAGGGAGTGAGAGAAAAGACAATGAAGGGACCTATTGTAGACTAACCACCCTGTCGAGTAGTTAAGCCATAAAGGGCAGAAAACGCAGGATGATAGCAGGGATGGAAGGATCAAGTGAGGGGTATTTTGAGAATAGGAGAAGATATACACTCGTTTATAGGCATTAAGGAGTCTGTAGAAAAGATGGGATTGAAGATAAGTGATAGAGTGCGGACAGTATATTGGAAGGGAAAGGAAGGAATGAGATTGCTTATGTAGGTAAAGGGGTTGACCTTAGAAGAAGTAAGGTCACCTCTTTGTGTGAGACAGATGTGAAGAAGACAGTAGCAGTAAATTTATGAATGACATATGAGAAAGAGAAGAGGAAACTCACAGTGAATGACTTCAAATTTTTACTGTAAAATAAAAAGCAAGATTGTCAAATGAGAAGGGTGTGTAAGCCATGAAACGTTTGAGGAAATATGAAAAGATTTAAAAGAGCCATTGTGAAGACCAAGATAATGAATTGATGAGGGAAATATAGAAGGATTGCCTAGCTGTAATCAAGGCCCAGCTGACATTGTGGTACATAAATCCATAATGGATCCATAGTGACTTTGGGTAATTTTCTCTATCTTCATTCACCAGCAATTACGTAGAAGCAGAGGCAATGGATAGTGAGAGGAATTCAAACTTGTAAAGTTGCAATCTGTGAAATAAGGGAGTCAGGGATTCAGGAGAAGACACAATAAAGTTGAAATGCTTCACAAAAAGGTTAAAACAATAAAAAGCAGGTATCCAGGGCAAGAATAATAGCCTGAAGTACCAGAGATCACAGTGATAGAATCTGTTAAGAGAAGGCAGAAATAGAGGTGGAATGATAAAATTATGGTCAGATAACGGGATTTGGAGATTCTTGAACAATGAGATGGATGGTTGGTTCTTGTTCTTTGTTACTGAAGAAGATCAAAATGATTTCACTACTATGTTACAGCCAAATTACAGTGTATCCAGCTGTGGCTGATCAGAACAATAGAAGCTACCACAGGTCAGGCAAAAATGGTCCATATGAACACCTGCGGTGGTTACTCTAAACTTAATTTCACATTTCCTTTGTGCTACTTCAATTCTGCCCTGTTCACAGAGCACAGTACCCTATCTGATGAGGGCATGCCACTCTGGCTGGTCTTGTGCCAGTGTCTCCCAAGCTACCCAATCAGCTCAAAAGTTCTTAAGAGAGTCCTTCAGAGTATTCCTGTACTGCTTCTCCTGACTCCTCTTTGAGCACTTGCCCTATGTAAGTTCTCCATAAAACAGTCCTTTCGGAAAGCATTTGTGGGTATTGGCAGGATCATGACTCTGATTATCTGTGTGTGGCTGAGATGGTATGGAGAAGTAGATTATGGGTAGAGAGTAGATTAATAAACTGAGTAGTAAGGTTGTTGAGAGTGCCAATATGTATATTTAAGTCACCTAGAATGACAAACAGGAGTTAGAGAGGAAATAAAATTTATGAATCAGATCCTGTACTCTAAAGAAAGAAGGTAGAGTGGCCTGGAAATCTGTAGACCATAGATCCTAGGAATTTGCTTAGGTGGTAGATAAGAATTACATCTTTTCCTAAAAGAAGGAAAAGTTATTGAGAGATGAAGGGAAGGAGAATAAGGTGCAATCAAGAATAGAGAGTGGTCAGTAATCAGGAGGGAGTCAGATATAGGTGACTGCTAGACGATGGAAGGAGTAGGAAAGGAAAAGATTTAAGTTAAAGGAATTCTGTTGCTTATGAAACAGATATTCCAGAGGGCATAGAAGTAGAAAGCATTTGATTAGGACTATATGGACAGTTGAGAGGGATGGGAATAAGGAAACAGGTGGATTGGAGAATAAGTTTTGGATGATGATCTACAAGTAGTTCAGAATACCTAGATATCTAGGGTATGAAAATAATCTTATAATTATCAGAATTATTTGAAGAGCAGAAATAGATAACTTACATTAAATGAGAAAAGTAGATCAAGACCCAAAAAGCAACTGAACACCATAATCTACTCTTTGAAAAGCCAAGAACATAAACAATTAGAAAGGGTCTGCCAAAATGAAAAAATAATTGCTGGGGAAACTGGAAAATAGCAAGGCAGGAAATGTACGTTGGATTGTATGTCACAAAAAGTTTCAAATGTATACAAACTTAAAATAAAAAACTCAAACACAGAAAAAAAGAAAATGAAATGAAATATCTTTCTTTTACCATGGAAAAAATTGTAACAAGGGAAAGAAAACCATAAAAGACAAAATAGATTATCAATTTCAGAAGCATTTAAAAGGGTTTTTTTTGCAGGGATCAAAATCAATATAACTGAAATGAGAAGCTGTCAGTTTTCTGCATCAAGTACCTCTGAAGAAAATTATCCAAGAAATATAGAGAACTGAGAGAATTATAACAATCTATCCCCAACAGGTAAGTGGTCAATGGACTAGAAGACTTTTCAAAAGAACATGTGAACTGTCAACAACAATAAGGACTGAAAATAATGACAGATAGCATTTACACAATGCTTTAATGTTTATCAAGGGCTCTAAAATAACTTATTTGATCTTCACAATAATCTTAAGAGGTAAATACTGTTTTTTATAGTATGAAGAAACTATTTTACAGGTGAAGAAACTTAGCACAGGGTCACAAAACTAGTGGCAGAGATAGGATTTGAACTCAGATCTTCCTGAGTCTGAGTTTAGGTCCAATGATGTGTGTGTGTGTGTGTGTGTGTGTGTGTGTGTGTGTATGTACACATATATACTATATATGTATATCAAATACATATACACATAAATACATGTTGAAACACATATGTATGGACACACATATCAAAGTATCTGGAGTACAATGTTTTTAGGGGCACTATGGTGGTACTATGATTAGAGTTTTGAGCCTAGAGTTAGGAGAAGGAAAAAACTCAGATCTTCTGCCACAGATATGTAGCAGCTTTGTTACCCTGAGAAAGTCACTTAACATCCGTCTGCCTCAATTCAAAATGAGGATAGCCTACCTCCCTGAGTAGTTATAAGGATCAAATGAGAATACTTATTGAGAGAAAAATGTATATAGCACAGTATCTAGCACATAGATTTATAGTTATACAAATGTTTTTAATATGCATTTAATATATAATAGTTGATACAGTAAAATATGTAATAGCTAACATAATAGCTTTACATATTAGCTATAAAAGTTTTTATTCTCTTCTCCTTTCCATTTTGTTGTAGTAGAAAACTGGAAACAAAAAAAATGTCTATGGACTGGGCTGATCAAACTGTATATATGAATTAAATAGAAAATAGAAAATATGAAGAATTTGGAGGAACATGGAATAATGTTAAAGACAGATGCAGAGAAAGAAAGGAGAACCAGAACAATATGTGCAATAATTACATAAAAAAACACTAAAAGGTTAACTAAATTTAGATTAAATACAATGACTAAACATAACATTTGAGGAAATATTTCCTTCCTCCCTCAATAGAAAAGAGTTAGAACACAGGTACAAAAAATTTTGTATGTTGTCAGATTCTATTTTTTCCAACTGGTTTTATTTAAATGCTGTTTTAGTTTAAAAAGATGACTCCATGGAAGATAAGGATATATTAGAAAATGACTGATATTTTTTAAGAGGCATTAACAAAATATTTCTTAATCTTCACCCCAATCTGAAACATGGATACAATTGATTGTATTGCAGATTAATGTTCTCATTAAATAATCTTTTTCTTCAAATTTTTACCAAAAAAAAGCAAAATAAGTTTTATATACGAAACAATCTTCATAACGAAATTCCATTTTGTATTCCTACAAAGATACAAAAAAAAATCCAGCAGTTAAGAACTTTTTCTAATTCTACATTCACTCAAATATACTTAATAATCTTTAGTCTACAAGGAAAATCTCTGTAAAGATTAACAATAATGAAATAAAGTAAAAGGAAAAAAGGAACAATTAATAAAAAACAAAAGGAATAAAACATTCAAAGGAACAATACATTCAAATCAACAAGACATAAGACATATTTTACCTTAGCTGGAGTATGAATCCATATTGCAGGATTGAGAAGGATATGATCACATAATTGTTTCAGAAGTGGTACACCATTATGTAGACTACTCAGGTATTTTGAAAATGCCAAACAAAGTTCAAGTACAGCTCTGCTAACATGGCATTTAGAAGACTGTGAAAGAAAAAAAAATGCTAGTTTTTATTTTAATAAAATCAATCAAATACTTCAGGAAAGAACAAGGAAAACACAGGACTACCAGGGGAAGAAACAATTCTATCGTTTAAGTTATCTCCCACATCACAGATACAGTGAAATTCCCCAGCAATCATTCATCAACAGACACAATTCTGTGATGTATTAGATGACAGAAACCAAATATGAAAATCCCAAATAAATTATTACAACAAAGACAACTCCTGCAAAAAAAAGATGCCAGTAAAAAAGGAAGTCGACCCAAAAAGTCTATGAGCTTTAAACAAATAAAAAGTTTTAAGTAAATTGTGTTTTACCTTTTCAAGGTTGTATCCTATGACCAGAAAGCCTTTAGAGGAAAGCATTTGTTCTTGCATAGCAATGGAGTTTTTCAGTAACTCCATGATAAAAGCCAACAGGGTGGAGCTGAAAAAGTGGGGGGGAAAAAACTTGAAATAAGATCTTTCAAAAAAAAAAAAGAAATTTTATTTGTTTTGAATATTACAATTTTTCCCCCAATCTTATTTCCCTCCAAAATAACATTTCTAAAGGAATTTTCAATAGTATTGGGGATATAAAAATCACAGAAGTCTCTATTAAATTTTAGTACAATGGTGGTAGAGAGGATACGGAGAAGATTGTTAGTTCCCTAAGATTTAGGGTGACTTTTTTTTAAAGAGGAAATGTAGGCAGAAGGTAAATGACAAATAATATAATGAACAGAGAGGTGACTTGGGGACCAGCGCATGGAAGTCTTGCTTCTTCCATATGCTAGTTTTATGCTCTGAGTAAGTCATTTAACCTTAATTACATCATATTACAGAGAGGCTTAACTGGATCAGCAGGAGAGTAACTCCACACCAGGAATTCCATATACAGGCCTAGACTCACTCACTCAATAAATAAACATATAAATGAATAGACAATTAAATTGGCAGATACATAAATAAATAATTAACTTCTGAAGGAAAAAGAGAAAAGTACTTGATACAGAGAGCAGCAGAAGTTTTGCTTTGCTTTTTCTTATATATTATATATACTACATACAGGTAACACCATTAATTCAGTACGTTACACCATTTATTTTAATTTCCTCATTCCCACATATTCAATCCCTCAGACTGCTCCCAATGACAAAAACTTCTTCTCTGATACACAAAATACTTCAAACATCTCCTGAAATTCTACCACATCTAAGAATCTATCTCTAAATATTTATAAGATTTACCAGCAATTTTTCATCTAAATCTTCTTAAAGTAAATGTTAATAAAGAAAAATCTAAGTTGTTTAAGAAATCAAGCATCATTCCAAATTATATACTTTCTAAGTATAATTAGTAGTCCAGAATTCAAAAGCATACTTTGCATTTAGCAAATCATACCTGAAATACAAATTTAAATCAGTGACCTATGTCTACCAATTTTTGGACATTCCTTAAGAGTCAATAACTGACTAAAAGTGAGGCCATCAAAATATAAAATAAAATAAGTATAATTAATAAAAGAAAGTAAAATAAATCTTTAGAGCAAATAATCTATTATTATATTATCATATTTTAATGCCAAAGTCATTATGTGATCCCTTCATCAACAAGTCAAATTTAATTCATTTAAGCACTAACAAGTATTAGTAAATAAATATCTATTGACTATCTTTAACTTGGAAAATGATACTAAAGATATTCTGCAGTATTCAAAAAATATTATCACACCACCCTTTAGCACAAAACGTTATGAATAGCTCGCCATTATGGTAACTCGCCCGAAAGAAAACCATATTGTAAGAATGTAAGTCAGGGGCAGAGTCAAGATGGTAACAGGAGAAGAGCCTCTCTTATGTGCTCTCTCTATAATATTTCAAAACTCATAAAATTATGACTCTAGCTACAATTTCAAGAGACAGAACCGAAAGGAAAATCCAGTGAGGCAGTTCTCCAGACCAATGTAACCTGGAAAATAGTGGAAAGGCTCAGCTCCAAGGGGTTAGAGGGGCAGCCCGCCAGAGTGAAGGAACTTCAGCCTCCGGGAGGCAGCCCCAGGGTGCCTGAGAGCAATAGTTCATGGCGGCGGGGACAGTTTCCTAACCTACACCCCTGGAAGCACCAGGCACAACTTGGAAGATCAGTGGGGGACCTCTGCCAGAGCAAGCACATGAAGCCCAGCCCTCTGGGAACTCAGCAAGCAGTATGACCTCAACAGGCCAGATCCAGGAAAGGGAAGCAGGCGGAGCCAGAGCAGGAGCCCCCAGGCTTCCTAGGTCTGTTCTCTGTACCTGTAACACAACTTTGGGACTCTGACCACATTCAGATCCTGATCGCAGCCTAGGACCACCACAAAACAGCACGGTCCCCCTGCCCCAACCTTAGCCCATGGGAGAGGGATGCACTTGTAGTCATTCACAGACTAGGAGGGAAGACAGAGTTTTACACACACTGAGATCCTTGGAGGGAGGGGTGTCTCAATAATACTCAAAAGTTCAGGAAGCACCACAAAACCAGGCACAGGCTGGGGAAATGAGTAAACAAGGGAAAAAAGAGGAACACCATTAAGAAATACATTGTCTATGATTCCAAGAAGGATCAAAACACTTAATCTGAAGATGAGGAAGTACAGGATTCTGCATCTAAAGACTCCCAAAAAAAAAAACAGAAAGTGGGCTTAGGCTATGACAGAGCTCAAAAAAGATTTTGAAAATTAAGTGAGGGAGACAGAAGAAAAATTGGGAAAAGAAATGAGAGAGATGCAGGGAAAAAAAAGAAGTCAACAGCTTAGTCAAGGAGATTCAAAGAAATGCTGAAGAAAATAACATGTTAAAAGCCAGCATAGGTCAAATGGATAAAATGATACAAAAAAGTTAATGAGAAGAATACTTTAAAAAGCAGAACTGGCCAGATGGAAAAAGAGATAAGAAAGCTCTCTGAGGAAAACAAATCCTTCAAATGTAGACTGGAGCTAAAGCAAGCTGTTGATTTTACAAGAAGTCAAGACACAATACTTCAAAACCAAAAGAATGAAAAATTAGAAGAAAATGTGAAACATCTCATTAAAAAACAACTGATCAGGATATGCAAAGACAATTTACAGATGAGGAGATCAAAGCAATACATAGCCATATGAAAAAATGCTCTAAATCATGAATTATTAGAGAAATGCAAATTAAAGCTTCTCTTAGGTACCACCTCACACCTCTCAGACTGGACAATATGACCAGAAAGGATAATGATCATTGTTGGAAGGGCTGTGGGAAATCTGGGACACTATTACACTGTTGGTGAAGCTGTGAACTCATCCAACCCTTCTGTAGTGCTATTTGGAACTACGCCCAAAGGGCAACAAAAATGTCCACACCCTTTGATCCAGCAATACCACTACTGGGTCTATATCCTGAAGAGATGATGAAAAAAGGGTAAAAACATCACTTGTACAAAAATATTTATAGTGGCAAAGAATTGGAAATCAAGTAAATGTCCTTCAATTGGAGAATGGCTTAGCAAACTGTGGTATATGTATGTCATCGAACACTATTGTTCAATTAGACACCAGGAGGGAACAGGATTTCAGGGAAGCCTGGAGTGATTTGCATGAACTGATGTTGAGTGAGATGAGCAGAACCAGAAAAACACTGTACACCCTAACAGCAACATAGGGGTGATGTTCAACCCTGAAGGATTCTCTCATTCCATCAGTGCAACAATCAGGAAAAATTTGGGGCTGTCTGCAAAGGAGAGTGCCATCTGTATCCAGATAAGGAGCTGTGGAGTTTAAACAAAGTTCAAGAAGTATTCCCTTTCATTTAGAAAAAAATAGATATCTTATTGTCTGATCTTGTTACCTCTTAGACTTCTCAGATTTCTCTCTCATCACACCCAATTCAGATCAAGGTACAACATGGAAACAAAGTAAAGACTGACAGATTGCTTTCTGGGGGGGGGGGGAGTAAGATTGGGGGGGGGGGAATTGTAAAACTCAAATAATATCTTTAATAAAAATAAATTTTAAAAAAAACAACTGATCTGGAAAATAGATTCAGGAAAGATAATTTAAAAATTACTGGGAACCTGAAAGTCATGACCAGGAAAACAGCCTTGACATCATTTTCAAGAATTCCTATAGGAAAATTGCCCAGATATCCTAGAAACAAAGGGCAAAATAGAAATTGAGAGAATCCACCTATCTCCCCTGGAAAGAGATCCAAATAAAAAACAACCCCCAGGAATATTATCACCAAGTTTCAGAACTCCCAAGTCAAAGAGAAAATATTACAAGCAGCCAGAAGGACATAATTCAAATACTGTGGAGCTATAGTCAGGATCACATAGGACTTAGCAGCAACTGCTTTAGGGGTCCGTAGGGCTTGGAATATAATATTCAGGAAGGCAAAAAAGCTCAGAATGCAACCAAGAACCAGCTACGCAGCAAAACTGATACCCTCTTCCAGGGGAAAAGATGGACTTTCAATGAACAAGGGGAATTTCAATTGTTCCTGTTGAAATAACCAGAACTGAACAGAAAATTTGATCTTAAATACAGGACTCAGGTGAAGCATAGAGAGGGGAGAAGGGTAAAATATGAGGGACTTAATGATGATGAACTGCATGTATTCCTGCATAGAAAAATGATACTGATAATACTCATATGAACCTTCTCATTTGATAGAGCAGGTAGAAGGAACTTTTATAGATGAAGCACAGGAGAGAGATGAATTTGAAGATATAATATATTGTAAAAATGGTGTCAATGGCTAAAAGGGAAATGTACTGGGAGTAAGAGAAAGGAGAGGTGGAGTAGGCTAAGATATTTCATATAATAAGATTTTTTTTTTATTACAATGAGCTATTGCAATGATATGGAAGGGGAAAGATGAGGGGAATGAGGGATCCTTAGCTCTCATCAGAGATGGCTAGGAGAGGAAACAACATACATACTCAATGGGGTATAGACATCTAGAGTAAGAAGGAGAGAGGGGGGACAGGGGAAGGGGGGCTGTGAGTGATGAAGGAGAGGGTGGAGTGTGGGGGAGAGTGGTCAGATATAACACATTTTCGTTTTTACTTCTTGCAAGGGGCTGGAATTGGATGGCTTGTCCAGGACCACACGGCCAGGTGGTTGCAGGGCCTTAGAGGTGGTATGTGGGCTCAGGGCCTCTTGGCCCCAGGGCCAGTGATCAGTCCACTGTGCCACTCAGCTACCCTACAGCAGAGTCAGAGTGAAAGGAGAGAGAAAATACAGAATATGGTAGTGGGGAAGTACGAATGGAGGGAGTTATGATAAGCAATGGCAATGGTGGAAAAATAGGGAAGTAGCTTTTGTGATAGACTTATCATAAAGAATGTGATCCACCCGTGACAGAGCTGGTGGTGTTGGAACACAGACTGAAGCACCTTTTTTTATATTTTTATTTTTATTTTTTTCTCTTTCATTTACTTAATTGCTCATGCGCATCTATATTTTCGGGGGGAAGGGGATATTATGTTTACACTTTTTTTTATGTTTTTGCAAGGCAAATGGGCTTAAATGGCTTGCCCAAGTCCACACAACTAGATTATTATTAAGTGTCTGAGGCCAGATATGAACCCGGTACTCCTGACTCCAGGGTCGGTGCTCTATCCACTGCACCCCCTAGCCGCCCCTATGCTTACTCTTAAACAAGAATATTTTAGTAATGTATAAAAAAAAATCATTTGCACAAAAATAAAAATAAACATAATAAAAAAAAAGAACACAAGTCAAAGTTACTTTCAAATGCAGAAATACCTTTGCTTCTATCATCATCTAATGGTCAATTTAAACTTCACAATTACCTTTACTGTTCAGGTGTAAACAAGAATTTTTCACCATTTCTATGTATTACCAACAAAATCCAGTAGGAAGAGAAATTCCACGTAAAATAAGTACAGACTGCATAAAATACTTGGAAGTTTACCGCCAAAACACAAACAGGTTCACAATTACAAAATGCTTTTCACACAAATAAGACAGCTCTAAACTAAAAAATCATTAATTGATCAGGGGATGGGGATGAGCAAATATAATAAAAAATGACAACACTACCTATATTTGTTTATTTGTTTAGTACCATTACCAGTCAAACAATAACAGAATTATTATATAAAGCTAGGAAAATAATAACAAAATTCAACTGGAAAAAAAAGATGAAGAATATCAAGGGACTCAATAAAAAAGTGAAAGTAGCAGAGCAATATTAGATCACAAACTATACTAACAAATTTGTAATCATCAAAACAATATGGTATTGGATAAGAAATAGTAATAAAGGAAAAAATTAGATACCCAATAAACAAGATACCTAGAGTGTAAAAAAATCCAAAACTTGAAGCTAATGGAGCCAAAATTTACTATCTGACAAAATCTCCAGGGGAAAAAAAATGGAAAACATTCTGGCAGAAACTAGGTACACACCAATATCTCATAATGTACTTCAAAATAAAATTAAAATGGATAAATGATATAAACATAAAGGGTAATATGTTAAGCAAATTATGAGAGCATGGGGGAAAAAAGCCGGTCTTATTTATGAATAAGTGAAGAGATGAGCAAACAAGAAGCAGAGAGAATTATAGGACATAAAATGGACAAGTCTGATTCCATGAAATTAAAGTTTTTGCACCAACAAAACAAATCAACAAAAATTATAAGGTAAGCAAGTAACTAAAGGAAATATTTTACAGCAAATTACTCTGATAATAAAATATAGAGAGAGAGAAGTGATCCAATTTATTCCCAAACTGCTAAGTGGTCAAAGGAAATGAAGAGGCAGCTTTTAGAAGAAAAAAATCAAAATTATCAAAAAAGCTCTAAATCACTAATAATTATAGAGAAATGCAAATTAAGACAATCTCACAAACCTATCAAATTGATTAAATGACAGGAAGAAAATAACAAATGCTGGAGGGGTGTGGAAAAAGAGGGACAATGTACTACTGGAGAAGCTGTGAACTAGTCCAACCACTCTGAAGAATAATATAGAACTATACCCAACTGTAATTATCTTTTTTATTTTAATTTTATTTTTACATGTAAATATCATTTTCAGCAATCATTTTTATAAGATTTTGAGTTCCATATTTTCTCCCTCCATCTTTTCCTTCCTTCCCCCCATGATAATGAATAATATGATATAGGTTATACATGTATAATCATTTTAAACACATTTCAATATTAGTCATGTTGAGAAAAAGAATCAAACATAGAGGGGGAAAAACACATGAGAGAAAAAAAGTGAAAATTGTATGATTTGAGATGAATTCAGCTCCATAGTTCTGTAGATGTATGTAGATGGCATTTTCCATCACAAGTCTTTTAGAATTGTCTTTGATCACTAGATTTCTGAGAAGAGTAAGTTCACCAAGGTTTGTCATCCATAAAGTTGCTGTTAAGGTGTACAATGATCTATTTCCTGGTTCTACTAATTTCACTCAACATTAGTTCATGTAAATCTTTCCAAAACTGCATAACTTTTAGTAATCCAGAAATAATACTACTAGATTTGAACACCCAATGAGATCAAAGAAAAAAATAAAGGGCCCATATGTTCAAAAATATTGATAGCAGCACTTTTTGTGGTGGCAGAAAAAAAATGGAAAATGAGGGGATAACCCATAAATTCGAGAATGACTGGATAAATTGGAGAACATGATTATGAGAGAATATTATTATGCTGTGAGAAATGACAAAGAAGGCTGTTTCAGAAAAATCCTGGGAAGAAAAATGGAAAATGAGGGGATAACCCAGCAATTCAAGAATGACTGGATAAGTTGGGGAATATGAATGTGATGGAATATTATTATGCTGTAAGAAATGACAAAGAAGGCTGTTTCAGAAAAATCCTGGGAACATTTAAATAAACTTATGCAAAATGAACTGAGGAGAACTGGTAGAATGTTGTACAAAGTAACAGTAATATGGTAAGGATGATCACCTCTGAAAGATTTAGATGTTCTGATCAATTAAGATAATGATCTAAAACAATATCAAAGTAGTGATGATAAAAAAATTCTAACCTATTCTGGAGAGAAAACTGATGAACTCTGAGTAAAAACATAAGCCTTTTTTTCCCCACTTGATTTCTCTTGCTTTTTTTCCCCACAAGGCTAATGTGGAAATATACTTTGCATACTTCATACATATAATGAGTACTATATTTTTTGTCTTCTTAGTGGGTGAGGAAGGAAAAGAAGAAAGTTAAGAACTGGGAATAGAAAACAAAAATTTTTATAAAACAAATCAAAATAAAAACAATATTACTACAACTTTGAACAAAATCTAATCACAAGGATTATCATATTTATTCCAAAGGACCAATAACAAAGAGTAGCTAGACTCAGAGTAAAAGACAAGACATTTTGGAAAAATGGCCACTTGACTTCACTTGACTATATTTTTACAAAGTATAACTTTTGTTCACTGGGATATAGAGAAAAAGTAATTTTTTTTGCTATTTTCTTAAAATTTAATTAAAAAATATCATACTCATTTTATTCCACAACTGCCTCATTGTAATGTTCTATAGTAGCTGTTTAAACTACAGTTCTATAAGTTTAAAAAGAAAGGAAAGGTAAATTAAGTCCAGTCCAAATAAAAAGAAAAAGAATTTCATCTGCAAGGGAAATGCTTTAAAAGGAAAACAATTACAATTTTTAATGTTAATGTTTAATTTGCACTTAAAAATACATTAAAAAGGGGCAGCTAGGTGGCATAGTGGATAAAGCACCAGCTCTGTAGTCAGGAGTACCTGGGTTCAAATCCGGTCTCAGACACTTAATAATTACCTAGCTGTGCAGCCTTGGGCAAGCCACTTAACCCCATTTGCCTTGCAAAAACCTTAAAAAAAAAAAACAAACCACACATTAAAAATACTCACCTAACAGATGTGTCAACCTGGTCAGATGAATACTGTCTATAGTCAAGTTGAGCAAAGAGAGGAAAAAGCACCTGCACTCCTCCAATTGAATGCATAGCGCTTTGGATAGAATGTGTCAAAACCGCCTTTACATCCTGATAAAGAAGAAAGGACATAAAATTATACCCAATTATTTTTATTTCTATAATTAAAACAAAATCTTAATTAGAATGGCAGAAATACTTTACAATACTTAATTCAGTTTTTTTAATAGAATAAGCTATGTAAATATCTACATTAAAAATAACTGTATCTATTAGAAGTAGCTAAGTGACTTGGTAGTTAGAATCTAGGCCTATAGTCAGGAAGACTTGAGTTCAAATCTGAACTCAGAAACTATGTGAACCCTGGGTAAGTCAGTTAACTATTTTTTTTTCTTAATCCCCGAAGAAGACAATGGTAAACCATTCCAATATCTTTGCCAAGGAAACGCCATGAACAGTATGACCCATGGGTTCACAAAGAATTAGACAAAACTGAATGATCAAACAATAATATAAATACACAAGATTATCTAAACGTTGCTCATTCAAAAATATTTTGAAAAAGGGGCAGCTAGATAGTACAGTGTATAAAGTCCAGGCCCTGGAGTCAGGAGGACCTGATTTCAAATCCAGCCTCAGACACTGAAACTGCATGAACTTGGATAGGTTACTTAATTCCCTTTCCCCACTTCCCCCAAAAGAAATTCTGAAAAGTGCACTGTACCTGGAGCATAAGAGCATGAGGTGAATGAACAAATATAGAAGGGTTATCCTTGGGAGATGATTCAAGACACAGCTGGGCATCAGTGGCCCGCGGATTGTATGTGAATGCAATAGCACTAGAAAGTTTGCCATCATAAAGCAAAAGCTTGTGATGCTCAGCAAGGAAGAGGTCACTTTCTGCTTTGAATTTAAAAGTACCCTAAAAAATAAAATTAAGAAAACTTTACATTTACTCATGTACAGCATGAGTCAATAATAAACAAACAGAATTAAATCATTAAGGAAATGCATAACAAATGAAGCTTTCTAACAATACTGACAGTCTTTGTTGATTATTCTGTAGTAATAATTTCTAAAATGACTGATTTTAATTCAACAAACATTAATTATCAAGCATCAATTATTGGCAGAACATACTTCTAGCCATTAACAGTCATAGATTTGCAATAAATATAATTCTACATTTTAAAGAGGTACTGCAATGCAAATCAGTAACTACACCTAGAATATAAAAGACTTTATATTTAGCAACACATTTAACAAATGCTTGCATAACAAAACATAAAATCTAACTTTTCCCAAGACTAACCAAAAAAACAAACAAAAAAACAAAAATCAACTTTCAACTGCAACTGCTCAAAACACCACGAAGAATAATTTTTTTGGTTCTCTTTATGTCCTAATTCTATAGTGTTGTGCATTTTAAAATAATACGGGAAAAGCTATCTAGTATTTCAAAATAACTTTTAATTTAAATAGGCTGTCATTAAATTTATCAGCTTAATTTATTTCATTTTCACAAATAAAATTCCTCCTAAAGATTAGAAAAGCAAATTGTTTAAAGACAACATAAAAGAGGTATAAAGCTATTTTTTTAAACACTAAAATCATTTAAGAATGCTACACTAAGGGGCAGCTAGGTGGCATAGTGGATAAAGCACCGGCCCTGGAGTCAGGAGTACCTGAGTTCAAATCCGGTCTCAAACACTTAATAAATACCTAGCTGTGTGGCCTTGAGCAAGTCACTTAACCCCATTTGCCTTGCAAAAACTTTAAAAAAAAAGAATACTATGCTGAATATGATTTTCAATTTTTTAAATTTTTTTGCTTATGCTTCTCCCTTCAACTTTTTTCTTTTTTGTTCTAATCTTCTTTTACAAAATGATTAATATGGAAATATGTTTAACATAGTTTAACATGCATAACCTATATTAGATCACTCATCATCAAAGGTAGGTGGGAGGGAGAAAAATGTGGAACTCAAAACCTTAGAAAAAAATGAATGTGGAAATCTTTGAATTTGGTTGGAAAATAAAAGTAAAAAAAATTTATTTAAAAAAATTTCTTAAAACAATGCTACATTGAGTTACCCAAAAAGGAAACTCAATTCTTACTATTTATAAAGTTATATCTCAGTATTTTTGAACTCGTAGCAATTTCTAAAAGAAAGAAAAAGTCTGCAAAAGAGGAGAAAATGTACTTCGCAAATATTTCTTTTAATTTTTATTTTAAATAACTTCAAGGTAAGAGATGTAATCCTTAACTGAGACCTATATGCACAACTTAGCAAGACATGGCAAGACATAAAAGCACTTCCTTTGTACTTTTATGTGTTTAAAAATATTCTAATTCATTCATATATAAATATTTTTTTACAGTAACATATATTAAGGGCAAAAGAAGTTGAATTGATGTTGTTTTAGAAATTAAAGAGTTTTATGAAATAGTTATTGTAAAGTGACTATGGCATAAAAACATGAATAAAACATTAAAAATAAATCTAATTCACCTTCTTTAAAGATAAGTTTGATGATAAAATGAAATAAGCAATTTTCAATATTCAGCTAACAAAAAAATTTACTAAGATAAATTGGGATGAAATTATCTCTAAAGACATCTTAAGTTAAAAAAATCATAAGAACCAGATTTAATAAACTCTCAGAAATGATTGCCATTAACATATTTCTTCAACTATGATCTTCCAACATTTCAAGTATCAAAATTAAATGCACCCTAAAGCAGTTCCTAAAAATTGCTGCTTTGATATGATCTTTTCCAAGGTTAATTTGAATAGATGTCTATAATCTCACTAACCTCTTAAAATCTGAGTGAGTAATATAGCTCTAAATACAATATAAAACAATATATTTATCTAGAAACAAAGAATATTATTAAGAAAACTGTCTTAAAGTAAGTAACTAGGGAATTGGGGATTGACCTCATTACTTTCAGATTTTTCTACCAATTTTGTTGAAATAAAATTCAATTAGAAGTCCTATATACTGTGTGGTGGGAACAAGGTCCTAACTTCTAACATACCAATATGCAAGTTAGGATAGTTTTTCCATAAGAAATATTAAAACCACCTCTGAAACTTGATTGGTTCAGGAAACTAAAGGCTCCACTGTTTACATCTCTTCCTAGAGACCTATATACAAAACTGTCACAGGGAAATCCAGGCATCTTCTGATTTAAATGTGAACCAAAATGATAAATTAGGTAAAGAAATTTATTTTAAATTTAACTTAGGATGTCCTTAATGTCTTTCCTTTGTAATATTTTTCTTTCCCCAGAACTAAAGAACTCTCCTTTTCCTAGCAAAGGAATCATCAGCAAGTGTACCATTTTGTGCCAAAAGCAAACAAGGAGCCCTTCTGAGATAGGTCCAATCCAGAATAGATTTAAATATGAGAAATTCTTCCTGTAAAGATTACTACAAATCAGGGGGCGGCTAGGTGGTGCAGTGGATAGAGCACTGACCTTGGAGTCAGGAGTACCTGAGTTCAAGTCTGGCCTCAGAAACTTAATAATTACCTAGCCACGTGGCCTTGGGCAAGCCACTTAACCCCATTGCCTTGAAAAAAATCTAAAAAAAAAAGGTTACTACAAATCAAGAGAGAATTATGAAGCATGCTTCTTTCTTTGTATTTTATCTTAAAAGAATTTTTAAAAATCATGACATGTTTACTCACTAGCTATAATAAGGTGATCAGAGAAAGGGAGGATTGATGTTTTATTCAATAGAATAACACGAGTTTCAACAATGCTCCCATAAATAGTAACATTAAGTGAAACCGTGCATACAGTACTCCACCTGGAGTCAAGAAGATCTGAGTCCAAATCCAACTTCACATATTTATTGCCTATGTGACATTTTATAGGCCACTTGATCACTGTCTGCTTCAATTTCCTTCACTGTAAAATGGACATCATAAGAATACCTACTTCACAAAGTTGCTATGAGGATCAAACAGGACAGTATTTGTAAAATGCTT
Source organism: Macrotis lagotis (assembly GCF_037893015.1). NCBI lineage: Eukaryota > Metazoa > Chordata > Mammalia > Peramelemorphia > Peramelidae > Macrotis > Macrotis lagotis. The sequence continues at coordinate 117,317,134 of NC_133660.1, read as the reverse complement.
GGGTTAGAGTAGAAGCTTAATAAAGACGAGTTCCTTTCTCTTCCTACCCCCTGCTATGAGATGAAATTTTGAATAATAGGAGTTAGCTGTAAAGGCCTTGGTTTTTCCTGCTGTGGCTAGAAATAGGTTGAAGAACATACAAAGAAAGAGAATGAAATGGACTTTTTTGTTCATAAAATTATTGTAACCATTATGTTGACAACAATGAAGAGGATTTTTCTGAAGTTTTGAGAACGAGTTATACTGAATGAAATAAACAGTGAGAAAATGTGATTTCAGAATCAAAGAGAAGTTGTTTGAAATTATGGCTAATTTGAAGTGATTGTGGCTGTGATCAGTATTGTAAATAATGATCTTGATCTATCTGTTTATTGCCTATTTCACTGCTGATAAAGTATAAATTCAATATATTTAATACCTATTTAAAGCTAGGAGATCAAAGATATCAAGAGATAACAGATAGATACACAGATACGGAAAGCATTAAACCCTTATTATGTTCCAGGGAGTATGCTAAGTACTATCCATAGAGATACAAGCAAATACATGGAATAATAATGAGTAACTACTTTTGGGAAATGAATTTTTGTAAATTTATTATATAAATAATGGAATGGAGCTAGTAAAATTAGCTAAATAGCTGATTAATTAGTAGTTTTTTTAAAAAATTTACCTGTCAATGAAGAGATATATAAATATAGCCCTATATTACTTAGCATTTAAAATAAGATTAAATATGGATTAAGTCAAGCTGTAGACTGAAGAGTGACCATAGCTGCTATTAGACCCCCATAATACTTGTAATACGACCTTAAATAATTTGTATAAAAATTCTAAATTTTCCATTTACACTATCATATCTAATAGTTTTCCATGGTAGCAAACATCCAAAATGAATGTCAAAGGGTAAGAAAGTAGCAATATTTATTTCCACTCTCAAATATCATTTATTCACTATTTGACCATGTTAATAACTAATTCCTATATGTTGTGGAGGAGATCTGAAAGACAGTTTCTGGCTTTAAATATTAAGAACCTCTATTCCAAGCAAAATCAGTTGCCACACGTGCTAATGGGCATCAATTAACAGTTATTTAAGATTTAGTATTTAGATTCAGGATTTAGATCAGAAAGCATCCTTAAAAGTATCTAAATTTATATTTGAAGAAACAGGCCCAGAAAAGATCAGAAAAACTGCTAAGGATAATATCAGTAAGATGCATAACTACGATTTCAACCTAAATATTCTGGCTATTTTCCACCACACTTAGTTGCTTCAATGTAATTCCAGGTAGAGTTAGAGAAACTAGATTTTTAATGGCTCTAAAAGATGACTAGAGATAACTCAATATCCTTCATATTCTTAATGATCAAATAAAAAGAAAATTTTCCCTTTGTAATTATTCTGGCAAAGCACAAGCCTTAATTTACCCTATTTAAATGCCACTACCAAGAATTCCACAGAATGATAAAGGATCCAGAGACTATCCATGTATATATCATATATATCAATCATAAATATCAATTAAAGTACTGTGTGGTATAAAAATCCACTTAAAAACATATTAAAGACTCGCAAAGAAAGAAGTTCATTTTGGCTTTTCTTGAGAAAAGGGCATGCTCCAAGTCACAAAGGTAGTGAAGATCAAGGAGCTGCCCCAAATTGACAGTCAAGCAAGATTATATGGCCCAATGCAATGCCCTCCTCCTCCTCCTCCCTATCCTCTCTGTCCGTCGACTCAGTGATTAGTCTTCAGTTACATTCTACTCTCGAAAATCAACCCCAGCAACAAAGAAAAGAATGAAAGTTTTCATAAAATATTACCTCACACAAGGTCTAGGAACAGTCTACTATCCTCCCAGTTCCTTATCGAGAAAACAGGTGGCATTACAAGTCTTACTTGGAATGCAAGGTCTTTCTTCTAAGAATAATCTTAAGAATAATGGTTTCCTATCAGAAATCATATGATTATATAAATAGAATATGAAAAAGCTTTTGACAAAACATAGCACCCATTCCTACTAAAAACACTAGAGAGTTTAGGAATAAATGAGTTGTTCCTTAGAATAATTAGCAGTACCTATTTGAAACCATCAATAAGCATTATATTCAATGGGGAGAGGCTAGAGGCATTCCCAATAAGATCAGGGATGAAACAAAGATGACCATTGTCACCACTGCTATTCAATCTTGTATTAGAAATATTAACTTCAGCAATAAGAAAAGAAAGAAATTAAAGGAATTAGAATTGGGAAGGAAGGGACAAAACTCTCACCTTCTGCAGATTACATGATGGAATACCTAGAGAATCCCAAAAAATCATCTAAAGAAGTACTAGAAATAATTAGCAACTTTAGCAAAGTCACAGGATATAAAATAAATCCTCATAAATCCTCAACATTTCTATATATGACTAGTGAGATACAGCAGAAAGAACTGGAAAGAGAAATCTCATTCAAAGTAACCTCAGACAATAAAAAATACCTGGGAGTCTACCTGCCAAGGCAGACTCAGAAATTTTTTGAAAACAAATACAAAACACTTCTCATACAAATAAAATTAGATTTAAAAAACTTGGTAAATATCAACTGCTCATGGATAGATTGAGCTAATATAATAAAAATGACAATTCTATCAAAACTAAACTACTTGTTTAGTGCTCTACCAATCAAAATTCCAAAAAATTACTTTAATGAGTTAGAAAAAGTTTTAAGTAAATTCATATGGAGAAATAAAAACTCAAGAATTTCTAGGTACTACATGAAAAAAGTACAAAAGAAAGTGGCTTAGCCTTACCAGATCTAAAATTATATTATAAAGCATCAGTCATCAAAACTGTCTGGTATTAGCTAAGAAATAGAGTGGTAGATCAGTGTAATAGACTAGATGCAATAGCAGGAAATGATTACAGTAATCTGCTTTTTGATAAACCCAAAAAGTCCAGTTATGGGGATAAAAACTCTCTTCAATAAAAACTGTTGGGAAAATTGGAAGTTAGTATGGCAGAAACTGAGATTAGACGAACATCTCACATCCTATACCAAGATAAGACCAAAATGGATACAGGATCTAGACATAAAAAACAAAAACAAAAACAATATTATAAGTAAAACAGGAGATCAAGAAATAGTTTATCTGTCAGATCTATGGAAAGGGAAGCAGTTTGTGACCAAGGAAGATATGGAGAACATCATTAAAAACAAACTAGAGGGGCAGCAAGGAGGTGCAGTGGATAGAGCACTGACCTTGGAGTCAGGAGTACCTGAGTTTAAATTCAGCCTCACACTTAACAATTACCTAGCCATGTGGCCTTGGGCAAGATACTTAATCCCATTGCCTTGAAAAAAAAAATCTAAAAAAAAAACTTGGTTACAATAAATTAAGAAGTTTTTGCAAAGACAAAACCACTGTAAACAAGATCAAAAGAAATGTAGTAAATTGGGAAACAATTTTTACAACTAGTATTTCTGACAAAGGATTCATTTCTAAAATATACACAGAACTGAGTCAAAGGATATGCAAAGGCAATTTACAGATGAGGAAATCAAAGCAATCCATAGTCATATGAAAAATTGCTCTAAATCACAATTTATTGTAGAATACAAATTAAAGCATCTCTAAGGTACCACCTCACATGTCTCAGATTGGCCAATATGACCAGAAAAGATAATGATCAATGTAGGAAGGGATGTGGGAAATCTAGAACACTAATACATTATTGGTGGATCTGTGAATACATCCAGCCTTTCTGAAGAACAACCTGGAATTATTCCCAAAGGGGAACAAAACTATGCATATGCTTTGATCCAGCAATACCACTACTGGGTCTATACCCTGAAGAAATTATGAAAAAGGGTAAAAACATCACTTCTACAAAAATATTCATAGCAGCCCTGTTTGTGGTGGTAAAGAACTGGAAATCAAGTAAATGGGGAATGGCTTAACAAACTGTGGTATATGGATGTGATGGAACACTATTGTTCTATTAGAAACCAGAAGGGATGGGAATTCAGGGAAGCCTGGAAGGATTTGCATGAATTGATGCTGAGCAAGTTATACAGAACCAGAAAAACATTGTACACCCTAACAGCAACATGGGGGTAACGATCAAACTTGATGGACTTGCTCATTCTATCAGTGCAACAATCAGGGACAATTTGGGGCTATCTGCGATAGAGAATACCATCTGTATCCAGAGAAAGAATTGTGGAGTTTGAACGAAGACCAAAAACTATTACCCTCAATTTAGGGTGAAAAAAAAGCCATTATCTTATTATGTAATTTTGCTATCTCTTATACTTTATTTTTCTTCCTTAACAATATGATCTCTCTCTCATCAGTTTCAACTTAGATCAATGTTTACCATGGAAACAATGTAAAGACTAACTGCCTTCTGTGGGGGGAGGGAGGGAAGCAAGAGTGGGAGAAAATTATAAAATTCAAAATAATTAAAATCTTTCTTTTATAAAAAAATAAAATAGAATAAAATCTTATTCTGTTACCTCATAAAAAAAAAAAGAGTGAGCCATTTCAGGATCAATGAACTTACCTTAATTTGTGAGAAAGTGTGTTTAAGGAAATATTTATACTCTGCATATTCCATGCATAAAGCCAAAGAAAGCACCTGACTAATCAGTTCAATACCAATTCATTCCTTCCCAACCAGTATTTTATCATACCCTAGTTTACTCAAGACCATCAATGATGTTATTCAAGGTCTAAAATCTTCAAAACAAATCACTTTAATTTTCAAATAAGTTGGATGATTGAATAGTCTGAAATATCAAAGTACCTTGTATCCCAATCCTAGTTGATAAACTGCAAAAATCTGAGCAGCATTGAGAGCTTCACTGAAAAGGTAAACAGCAGTCATTTGCCCACAAAACACTCTATTGGCATCTGCTGTTTCTGAAGACCCTAAGAAGCACTTGTCAAATGTCTGTGAAAAAAACACAATAGGAGTTTAAATTAATTATAACCAAAAAAAGTTAGATTTACCATTAAAACTAAAAAGAAGATCTCAGATGGGGGCTAGGGGAAAGGAAGTGAGTTTGGGAGGAAAATTGTAAAATTCAAAATACAATAAAAAAGGATCTCGAAAATAAGAGGCTGAGAATTTTTTGTTTTGTTCTGGTTTTGGTTTAAGGCAAAGGATGTATCTTCAGTGTCTACTACAGATATCACTTAACAAATGCTGGTTGAGGGGCAGCTAGGTGGCGCAGTGGATAGAGTACTGGCCTTGGAGTCAGGAGTGCCTGGGTTCAAATCCAGCCTCAGACACTTGATAATTACTTAGCTGTGTGGGCCTTGGGCAAGCCACTTAACCCCATTACCTTGCAAAAACTTAAAAAAAAAAAAAAAAAAACCCACAAATGCTGGTTGATTGATTATTAAGGTTAAATTTCACACAAATAGATGCCATAAATGCAATTCACAATTTTATCTCATTCCTGTAGACTCATATATTTTTTAAAAAATCATATAATATAAAACCTTAGGGGCCATATAGTCCAATTGTCCCTAAAAAAGTAACCTCTCTACAGTATAACTCATAGGTGATTTTCCAGATTTTGCTAGACAGCTCAGAGAGCAATCCTACTACCCTCCTAAGACAGTCAGTTCCACATTTGAGAGGGCCTAATTCTGAGAATTTTTTTCCAAAAAAAACTAAACAATGAATTTATGTATTTCCTTTTACAATTTCTATCAACTCTCCTACTTATACCCTCTCGGGGTCAAGTGGAATAAGGTTAATCCCACTTCTGTGTGACATTTCTTAAAATAACTGAAAATTTCTATTATAATCTGTATTTCTTCTTGTCTTTTCCAGACTGAACATACCCAGTTTCTTCAACTGAGTCATGAATACATAATACAATCCATTTACAATGCTGATCACACTATATAGGACACCTTGAAGTTCATTACTATCCTTCCTAAATAATGACATTCAAAAGAAGAAACTATGTAGAATGAAGCATGGGCCAGTGAAAAGAGCACAGACTTGGAATTGAAATCCTCACTATGTAAAGGATGTGCCTCTCTCTGCCCCCAGGTGACCTTGGGCATGTTATATAATCTCCCCAAGGATGACTTCCTCATCTGTAAAATGAGGTATATGGAGATCAGCAGACCTCTAAGGTTTCTTGAAGCTCTCTACCTATGATCCTTCCAGCTTCCAGACATTAGTCCTCCCTTAAATAAACTTCTATGAATAACAGCCAGAAGACCACAGATCATAACATCATAGGGAAGCTAAGCATGGTAGATTCCACCACATGAAGCTGCTAGCATAAACAGAAAGCCAAATGCATTTATATAAAAATATCATCCACAAAATACATAAACATTCATTGCTGATGATTTATCCACTAATATTTCTTTCATAACTATTAAATGGTCTTGCATTCTCATTAGTTCCATGAAGCCACGAAGCACTATCTCAAACTAGAATCCAAATTAGAAAACACAAAAAGAATCTAAAAGCATATCTAATAAACAAAAGCAATTCAATTAAAAATAATAAACCTTCAACTGTTGAATTACTGATGATTTATCCCTCTGCTTTCTTTCATTCTGCTTATCTAATATTTGATTAAACTAGGAGTTTTTATATAAACATCAGTGCATAGATAGTTATCAGGCGATCCATAAATTTGGATAGAAAAAAATTACAGCTTTTCAATTTCCTTTGTCTACCCTCTTGATGTGTTCCTAATCAGAAGATAGGTCAGATCTAGAGGCCAAGTGAAGGGTGAAGGGTTAAGTTGAGATCTTCTCTATCAGCCTTCATGGTCCAAAGAGAAGAAAGTCTCTGAGCACAATGAACTGAGGCCTGATTGGTCAAGGCATGTTCTGGGGCAGGGAGTATGGGTGAACACTCAGAGTAAATATGTTTTGGGATCTACCCTGGGAACTTGACCCATCCCTAGGTGATGACATATGGAGAAAGTGATTGTACTCAGGATGTGAGGTTGTTTTGGCTGAAACTCTTCAGATCACTGAGTTCGGTCTTGTAAACCCTTAAACCTGTGTCACTGTTGTGTGAGCACTATAAAGGTCTTACTTGAGTCACCCCCTTTAGAGAGGATGCCCTGCCGAAAGGACTTTCCAAATCAAGACCTTGGAGGCTGTGTTATATCTTTTGATTGTTAAGTATGTTAATCATGGATTATGATCTTAGCTTATATTAATAATTACATTTTCATTTAAAGACATAAGACAGATCCAAACTAACCAAATTAAAACTCTGCACAGTCTAAATTCCTTTTCCTCACACCTCTGTATTGTATTTCATGAAATTAAAATTTTTATTCTTTTTTGAAAAATCCCTAGTGGAGTCTGAAAAATTAAATACTCAAATTCAAATACTTTATCAAAGATAAATACTGAAATTTTATGGTTCTAGGAGCTGCTGTCATTTAGTAAGTTGATAAGCAAGGTATTTCAATCTCTAAAAGTATAAACCAACCACAAAAGAAACTGACTACATTAACATTTAACTTTCTGGTAATTTACTTAGTTCATTGATACCCTTAACCTTTATTAATTAAAAAGTAACATGAATGAAAGTAGTAATTTTTTTAATCACCCTGGAAAAAGAATATATAAGATTTAAAATTGCTCATTTTGTTCTCTCAGATGAATAATCTTACAGGAGTTCATACTTCTACTTCAAACTTTCCTATTATTATGTTTTTTAATTTTTTAAACTACTCACATCACTAGTATTGACAAACCATGTTATCTCTCCATATGAAGCCAGTTCTCCATTCACATAACACCGGAGCTCACTGTTCTTCCAGCGGTTATAAATGTGTACTATTGTTACCATGTACCACTAAACAAACAGAAACAGAAATCAATAAAAATCATAAGTCTTTTTAAAAATTAAGTTATCCCGATAATAACTGGTGGCCACCTAGTAAAAGAATTTCAAAACAATAAAAATATATTTTTGAAAAAAACAACATAGTATAGTAGGAAAAGCCCTAGATCAGTCATCATAAGAACTATGTAATATTACCAGTATACCCCAAAGCTTGTAAATCGAAATGAGTAGTCTGGAAAATTGACTAAGTTTTCCTTCAAGTTCTAAATCCTAGGACACAAAGCAAATATGTACAAATAGTTCTCTTACATAATTGTATCTGCATTTGAAAATTAAACAAGATCCAGGAGAGTTTCAAATTAAAAGGCTTCATATGAAAAAGTTTACAAAAACAACTCAATTTAGCTATTTACAATAGATACCAGAAAACTTTAGATGAAATGCTATGATGGAATTATTAATTTTAATAACAATGCCATTTCTGATACTATACAAATATTGAAGCATTATCAAAAGTCAGGATAATTAATATTAATGCTATATTTAAGATGATGTTTCAACTGAAAATATTTATATGCTGAAAAAAGATATAAAACATCATTATTTATTTGGCACCTATAAGGTGGTTGTTCTAAAACTGATATCAAGAAAGTCTCCATTTTTGACAAAAAGCTAAATGTACTACATGCTCTACAAACTTTGAAATACATTTTAAAACTTTAAACAGATGAAGCAAGACTGCCACATTAATTAGTTTTCCAAATTTAAAGCTAAACTGATAAGCATACTTTTATAATTCTATACTTACAGTAACTTTCCCCAGTCTGGACAGTGGGCAAAGGATTTTTCAGAAGTATAAATTGTCCTTTTTATAGTGTTCTCAAAAGCAAAAGTTTAGTAGTTAAATGTTGCACCTCAACTTGGTTTCCTCTCAGCAAAAATATAGATACTACTTACTTCATCTTTTAAGTTCAGAACCATTATTTGTGGTTCTAGTAACATAATTACTAAAAAACAAAATATGACCAAACAAATATGTTGCCAGAATTATAAAACACCAAAATAATCAACTTGATACCTTCTGTGGCTTGAAATCAAATTTCACGCAGTGCTGGAACCCTTTTCCTTTGGATTTTATTGCCGTTACAATCAAACAACCTCCAACAAAGTGAGCAGAATAGCCAAGTCCTTTGTTTGTTCTGAAACTATGGGAGAATAAGTATTATTTTTTTACGATTTTTCAAAATAAATGAATAATCTTGTCCAATCAAAAATACATACCAATACAAATAAGGCTTATCTTTATCCACATTGATGTTATTTACAGGATCCATTCTTAGCCAGGTATGAAAGGTAAATCCATTCTGGTATGGCCATTTGGCTATAGGAGGCAATGCAATAGCCTAAAGAAGAAGATTTGAATCACTCAAAGAGCAATTCCCTAATATTCAATTTAACCATAGTTTAAGTATTTTAGTGCAAGATTTAACTGTATATGTGGATAACTGGGGCACCTACACAGTGAACAGAACATCATGCCTGATGTCACGAAGATTAATCTACCTAAATATAAATCTGCCCTCAGATACTTACCCGCTATATTACTTTACACAAATTCTTTAACCCTGTTTGCCTCTGTAAAGGCATGGCAAACTACTCCTTCATCTTTTAAAGAGAACCCCAAAAGAGCCCACCAAGAGTCAGACACGACTGAAAAACTGAACAAAAAGATAGTTGAATTTTGCAAGTGCTAAGTCCAACAACTCTGGTCTACAGTAATGAACATTCACATGACTTATCCAGTGTCAGCCAGTATTCATCCTATATAGGACTTGAATCCAGCTATTCCTGTCACCAAGGCCAGTTGTCTATTCGCTATAAAACACTGCTTTGTTTCTTATTCCTAAAATGAACTTCCTACTCATGTTAGTCTCAAAGAATTCATGGATTTCTTCAAGTATCAGCTCAAGTCCACCTCATTAGGTGAGTCTTTTTTGATACTCCTAGTTTTTTTAATCCTAATTCCCAAAATTATTTTTACTAATTTGTATATTTCAAAAGATTACAATGTTCTTAAGGGCAGAGGCTGATTTTTATATTCACTGCAAGTACCAGTAATGCCTGCCTATAATGGGTACTTAATATTCCTGCACTTGTGGAATCAGACTTAGTACTTAGTTTATTATTTATTACAAATATTATTTTCTTGGAAGGGAAATGAGAAGGTAAGGAGACCATTGGTTCAAATCAGTCAACACTCAACAAATTATAGAATTAAAGAGAAGTCTAGGTCGCTAAAATACTAAATGTCTTTGTTGTGTCAGCAGTGGGACTCCAAACCCCTATCCTAAAGATAGTTCTCCAATCACACTGGCCTCTGTCCTAAGAGGCATATATAAAGGATAAGATGCTAAAAAATCATCAACGACTTGCTCTAAAATACCTACTATTGAAAGTTTTCAGAAAATATTTGGAAGATAAACAACACAATTTTCAAAATATCAACAAGCATAGTTGATGAGGCTAAAATCACTAAGAATTATCCAAACAACATCATATTCAGCAAATGAATGGTTCTGGAAAGCAAAAGAGTCCATATAACACTTAACAATTCAAATATCAATTTTTAAAATATTCCAATATTTTGGAAGTTATCAAATAATTATATCCAAGTAGGAATCAAAAGAGAAAACAACGTTTTTTAGAGATAAAAGATGATGCTTAGAAATAGAAGAGAATAAAAAGCTAGGGGAAATTTGGACAAAATGTAAGAGAGAAAATGTACTGGAAAAAGAATGGAAGGAAAGTCTAATAAACATTAAGTAAAGATTCCTGGATATTGGAGACCAAGAACATAGTGGAAACTGAGGACTTAAGTCAAATTCCCACAGCAGTATCATTAACTGCTGTGAGGCAAAAAACAATGGCTTATCTGGACAATCTGATTTAATTTTTTGCCCTTGGAAATTTTGGAAAGAGGAAGGAAGAAAACTTCCCTGAGGTACCAGGGAACTTTTAATCTCTTCATCTGGATCTTCCATCTTCTTTTACCACCCTATACACTTCCTACAGTGCTAGGTATTGCTTTCAACCAATGGCTTTAAATATGCTGTTATTATTATTATGTTGCCCTGAGCCTTGGGGTTCTGAGGGATCCATTTAGTCACAACACTCATCAACTGTGCTGCTATTACAATTTTTAAAAACATCTTTTTTTATTCTCCCTATTCTTTGTGAAAACATCAACTAAACCAATTTTTGATATTTATTCTTTAATACAAAGACTACTTAAGTTGTACTCCTTTGGAAAACACAGTGTCAATATCAAGAAAATTAGTTCAGCATATTCCAAATAATTAGTCCAACTCTCTGCAACAAATGAGAACACTATTGTAATATCAGAGCAAAAATGACAAACATAGAATAAAGAGTCTAAAACTGAAAAGGGTTGGGACCAGCAGAAAAAGTTGAAGATATGAATAAAAATGGGCCACATAGCTATTTCATAATTAAGAGTAACTTACTGCAGCACTTTTCCCTGGAAAGTTGAAAAAGGCATCAGGACCATATTTCTGAGGCATGTGTTTTAACACAGACAGCAACTTCCCAGCATGAGGAGGCTATTAAAATAATCAAAATTTCACTCAATATAAAATAAACAATTTTAGTTATAGAAATATAGATATGAGAACAACAATATTCTAACTGAAGTAGAATATAATATGTTTTTGAATTTTTTTCCTGTTTTCAAAGCAATGTACATCTAACAGATGAACATTCATCACAATAGAGATATCTCAAAAACTACAGCAGTCATTGGTATTCTCTATGAATACAGTTAATACCCAAAATTTCTCTAAAGTCCCTAATCATATCAAACTCATTTTTTGCACCATAAAAAAATTGTAAATAATTTTTATATAAGCCAAAAGTTTTTCCCCTAAAATTTTCCTCTTAGTTATTAGCTCAACTATCAGGCTAGTGCTCAGAAGCTGAATGAATGAATGAATGAATGAAACTTTAACTGTTTTATTTTATATATAAAGGGCTGAATGAATGAATGAAAGAAGCTTTAATTGTTTTATATATAAAGGACTACAGATTCAAATAATAAAAATCACATTTATATAGCCCTCTCAAGTTTTGAAAAGCACTTTACATATATCTCATTTAAAATAAGCAAAATAATTCCTTCACTCAAGCAAAATAAAGTAAAAAAAACTTCCATATACCCAACAATACTATTTTTTTAAGTTACTTTCCAGTCAGACAGCTCAATTTGCAATCAGAAAACCTGCATTAGAATCACAGCTTCATTTAATAGTGTATTACAGAAAATCATAACTTCTGAGAGGCTCAGTTCTTCATCAGAAAAATGAAAAGTCTGGCATGGACTTCATGAACACTAATGTCCCCCCATCTCCCTAAATACATGATTCCATTATCCTATGATGTAATCTATCTTTCTACCAAAATGCAAACAAGACAGATGTATACTGTGGCAATCTACCCTCTTAAAGGCAAAAATTTTGATTTAATTGGGTCAAGTTACAGATAAAATTACTGATTCATATTTTTTGGATATAGGTAAGTCATTGGTATGATGTTAAGACAAGTTTTTCAGTCCTTTACATAAAAAGATAAAGAAAGTGAAAATATGAGCAAAGACTATATTCTTGAGTATTAAGAAAGCTTTTAAATCTCACTATTTAGGGATATTTGCAATTACTACAGTTATATTTCACTTAAAGCACTACATTTTCTTATGGTAAGATCAAAATCAAAGAATTATGTTGATAAGGACAACAGCTGTGAATGTGATTTCTACACCTAGAATAAAAAAGTAACAAAAATGTTAACAATTATTCACTTCAGGCTGACTCATAAAATTAACCAATATGATTTTAGAAAAACCTAATTAAAAAGCATTTCCCAATACAAGAAGATACCATCTTTCACACAATCTATCAACAAATACTTATTAAGTACATACCATGTACTTATTAATACAGTGTCCCTGGGGATACAAAGGAAAAAAAAACTATGTCCTTGCCCTCAAAGAATAATCCTTCTAAAAGAGATAAGAATGTAAACAAGTATGTATATAAAACATACATGTAGAAAAAATGCAAGGCAAATTCTGAAAGAAGGCAATGGTACATGCAGACACTGTAAGACATTGAGAGTATTACTGTAAACAGAGACAAAGTGGAATACATGGCTAATCTTACTAATTTATCCCATGAGTTAAGGTCACGGTCCCTCACATCATCCTCCAAGAAAAGATTTTCAAGGAGCAATGATCCCGATCTTAAGGCTGGAAAAACAAGAATCCTAGGGAACCTATATACACTTTCTCATAAATCATCTATCTCAACTATCCAACAAGGCACCAACATAACTGTAGGAAAAATACACACATAATCACTCAATCAATAAATGGTTGTTTTCTCAATGTTGCCTCACAATAATAAAATCAAGAAGGAATAGGTTTTTCTCTAAGTATGACAGACTTAAATTAACTTCTGAGAGACATACATTTCTCTAAAGAATCAGTTCCATCCACTCTCATTTTTTCTTTCAATCTGGAGAATAGGGGAAGAGAGAGGGGGAAAGGGCATAGTATTACTAAGATGGCATGACAAAGGTCAATAGGGGTAGTTGGGTGGCACAGGAAATAAAGCACTGGTCCTGGAGTCAGGAGAACTTGAGTTCAAATCCAGCCTCAGACACTTGATAATTACCTAGCTATGTGACAATGGGCAAATCACTTAACACCATTGCCTTGCAAAAACAAACAAACAAAAAAAGAACCAAAGTAAAAGGTCAATGAAAGAACACAAATTTGAAACCATCTTTTTTCTTCATTCTAGAAATGGGTTTAATTATGAAATTTTATCCAATATTTCCCTCCATCACCAGAAGGGTTAAAGGAAGATCAGATGGTGTAAGAGTCTTTAATATGATGACCTTTCTTCTAGTTCTTATCAGTGTGCTATCAGAGGTATAAAGGAAATGAAAGGAACAGAAATTATAGAAGAAATGGGTATCCAAATAAATAAAAACCACCTGAAGATACTTACTCAAGGTGCTTGTCCCTATTATTTTCAAAATTGAAATTTAAAAGAAAAAAATGGAACTTTCAAAAAAATCACATAACAATTTAAAAAATAAAGAGTAACTATTTTACCCATTGGCCTTTTTCTCCTTGAAGTTTACTGAAGAACAGCTTTAGCTCCCGTACAGTCAAATTATAGGTAGCCAGCACTCCCAACATGTCAACTAAAAGATCTGAGGACAAAAGAAGGGCATAATTTTGATATCATCATATACCTAATGTTTCACAATAAAATAAATTTACCAATTATAATGAATTTACTTATCAAACAATTAAACATAAAAAGATGTAGGAAAATATTATTTTAAATATCTATTTTAATGTACTGATGAAAAAATATTCTGCTGGCAGTGACAGTTATACCTGCAATCATGTTGTTAACTTTGTCAATTCTCCTGAGCACTTGTTCAACAAGGCCTACTTCAGTGCATGCTTGAAGATTTCTTATACTCTTTTTCAAAATGGCAGTAAACATGCTCCATACTTCTGCTTGGCAAGTAATGTCACATTTGTCCAAAAGATCCACCATGCAAATAATACTTTCCCCTTCTTGGATGATAAAGTTCATTTCCAAATCAAACTGTCCGCCAACCAGCTTTAAAAAAGGAAGAGAAACAAAAATTTCTTACTGTACATATGAATGCACACACATGTTAATTCCCTTTACCTTACTAGTGACTGAGACATTAATCTGCCTCTATTATCATTATCAATCAGAAATATTCAAAGAAAGATCACTACATAGTAATTACAATAAATAGTTAAAAGACCTTTTAAAATGAAGGAAAAAGCTTTTTTTTAATTTAAAAATAAAAACAAAAAGTAATGGAAGAAAATAAGGATTTTAAACATAGGAAAATATAATTTCAAGTAAACATCTAAGAAAAGTCAAGTGGTAGAAGAGATAAAGTAGACAACATATAAATACAAACTGACACAGGAACACATTATTTGATAAACCCAAACACTTTCAGTTACTTGGCAAAGGATTTACTGTTTGAATAAAATTACTACAAAATTCAACAGAAGTCTGGAAGAAATTGGTTTAGACCAACAACTCATACCATATACCAAGATAAATTCAAGAGGAATACCCAACACCTAGATACAAAAGATCACATAAATAAAAAAAAAAAATTAGAAGACTAAAGAAGAAATTATTTTTCCAATCTAAAGAGAGGGGAAGAATTCAAATATAGAGAAGATTACAGAATGAAGTTGACAACTTTATATAAAATTCAAAAGTTTTTATAGAAGCAAAACTAATGGATTTAAGGAAAAGAAGGAAAATAAATGAAAACACTGTATCAAATTTCTCTAAGGCCTCATATCCAAGATATAACAGGAAATTATTCAAATTTATAAAACTAAATGGCATTCCTTAATAAATTGTTCATGTTTTCAATGTTAGAAATTAAAATTATCCATCAAAAAAAAGTGTTCTATAACACTAAGAAAGGAATATACTAAGTCAACTAAGTTCCATCCCTATGCTCATCAAACTAGTAAAGTTGACAAAAGGAGAAAATAACAGTTTTGAAGGAACTGTGGGATAACAGAAACACTCTCACGCAGTTGATACTGTGAATTGGCACAACATTTTGAAAGACAATTTGAAACTATGCCCATTCAGTAATATCATTACTAGTTCTGCTCCCTTAACAATAAGGAGGAAATAGATGTATAAAAAACAAAATATTTATAGTAACACTTTTTATAGCCCCCAATTGGAAACTAAAGAGCTGTGTCCTCCTTCTGAGGAAAAGATAAATAAATTATAGAATATTAACATAATGGAATATTATTGTATCATAAGAAATTGTTAACTGGACAGTTTCAGAGGCAACTGAAAAGACCTTTATGAACAGATACAAAGCAAAATAATAAGAACTTGTACAAAAACTTATATAATTTCACAGAAAAACAACTTTGGAAGACTTCAGAACTCTGATCAATATGAGAATAAATTATGAATACATTAGAATAAAGATAAAATGATACTCAAATCATACCAGGAGCTAATGAATTTAAAATGTAAGAAAAATATACATTTCTCAGGAACTGCAAATGTGGAAATTTGTTCCACTATACTAATGTTTATGAAAAGGATTTTATTTTTCAATAGGTGTGTGTGTGTGTGTGTGTGTGTGTGTGTGTGTGTGTGTGTGTGTGTTGATAGTGGTATTATTCAAATAGGGAGTGATGCCAGGGGAAGGACAGATTACAAATAATTTTGAAAATGAATCATCACCCCTGTTACTGTTTTATTTTGTATGTGACTGAAAGAAATGATAAAATGAAAAAACATTTACATTAAAAATGAAAATTAAATTTTACCTTGTAAAAAATATAATTTACAAAATTTGAAACACTGTCATGACAGCAGATACCAATAGAATCTTTTAGAATAATGAACCTGTATAATTGTAGTACTCCTGAGATACACTGAAATGTAACTGATGGATCCCTAATGTCACTAAACTGTAAGTACCCTTTGGCCCCATAATAACCCTATTAGGCATTCTAGTTCCATCGATCCCAGATGTCTAGAACCATACCAGAACTTTCTTATAAGATACTTTAAATATCATCTACTTATAAAAAAGACAGAAAAGAATAGAAAAGGATAAGCATTAAATATCTAACATGATCTCTGTACTATTAAAAATCAGAACAAAAATTGTTTTAGACATAGCTATTTTTAAAATAGGTTATTTGAAGAATATTTTTATTCAAATATATAATATTTGTAAATACAATGTAACTGGGGCTAAGGAAAATAAAAAAATAAGTAAAATCATTCCGTATAGGGTATGTAATATATTATATCTTTAAAATATTATGTTCTTTGCACTCTAACTTCTTTGTTACAATTCTTATAGTTAAATATAACTTTGTATCTAACCAAAAAGGCAGTGTAGTAGCCTGTAAAGGTCAGATAGGAAAAAATCTGTGTTCAAATCCCCCCTCTGACACTTACTATGTAACCACAGACAAGATACTAAGTATTCTATGTGATTCAGTTTCCCTTTCTGTAAAATACAGTCAATACCTTTGCAATACTTGCTTCACAGAATTATTTTTGAGGATAAATGAAAATGTATATGAAGCACTTTGAAAACCTTAAGAAGTATAAAAGCAGTTGCATAATTATTATAGATTGGCTCTTTAAGCTTTTACAACAACCTATAATCAAAAAATATAAATGCTGGTTAATGAAAAATTATTTTGAAATTATCACTTTAAAACTAGCCTGTGATTTTAGCAATATTCCTTTCCCTTCTCTTAGAAAATTCTGAAAATGTTTTAATTAACCAAAGATTATGAAAATTAGTCACATACTCAACACCAAAATACACAATATTATAACTTGCAAGGAGTACGAATTCTGATTGACGTATACTTTTTTCCAATTATTATTTTTAGGTTTTTGGTCTGTTTTTACTTTTATAACATAATTAATAAGGAAATGTTTTGCATGATCACAAAATGAATGTTTAAATTTTTGTTTACATGCAAATGAGAAAAATGAAATAATGCTTAAATTTTAAAAAAGACAAAACACAAAGTTTAAATAATTTCAAGGATATCTATATCAAATTTCAATTGAAGAAGGCAAAGAAAACAGTCTAACAAGAAAATGTTTATAGATAATGTAAGACATCAGTCTCTAAATCATATAATAAAGAAATAAAGTTTAAGTCAATTATTAGAATGCTACATTTCATTACATTGCAACTAATATTGATAACAATTTTTAAAAACCATACTAAGCATTTTTAATTTTTAATTAGTCCTTATTGTGTATAATCTTTGCTTTAATGATAGAATCAAAAATGTACTGTACTAAACCTCCCATTGAAAGTACTTTTTAAAATAGAATAAGAAGTGAAGCAAAAAAAAGAAAAGGTTCTTCAGGTAGGCAAGAGTATTCTCAAACAGGAGAATTTCACTGAGGTCTAACTGGGAAGAATCTGTGAAGTGACTAACAAATAAATGAACAAAATCAAAAAATAAAATTATATAATCTTGTTCTCTTTTTAAAATTGTGGGGAGTGAAAATGGGTGAAAGGAATAAAAGTCCTAGGATAGAGAAAGAAAAGGTAAATTCATAAATGACATTTCTTCAAAAAGAAATATAATAATAACCTCCTCATCCCTATTCTAATGAACCAATCATATTCTGAAACTTCTCCAAAAGATAGTGGCTTTCAATTACATAAGTCACTCAAATATAATTTTAAAGACAAACACTATTTCACAAAAACAATTTATTGACAACAGCAAAATCTACAGAGGGTTTCAACAATTTCTAAAAATGTGTCCAAGATATATAATAAATCCATCACATCAAAGTATTCTAGTTGTACCTTCACCTTAACATTACTATCACCAATCCTTCATTTAGGACCCCATGTATTTTCATCAGTAATCACCCATCTAAGAAATAACAGAATTACTTCTCCAAACTAATTTGCTACCTGCACACATATCTCTATATGTGTGTGTATGTGAGTGTGTATGTACATAAGTATTTGTGTATTTGTGTACTTCAGTTTTCAGGTTAACTTTAAATTCCTAGAAGAGTGTCAAGACAGATATTTTAAATATTTCTCCAATGCTTAAAAGTATTTTAAAATGTGCCTTTCAAGAAGAAAATTGATGGGGGATATTGGTACACACTAATGTATGGCATATTTGATATACTATATGTATGCACGCTTTTAATATATAAAGGCATGCACAGAGTCTACAGTATGTCATGTTAACCCTTTCTAATAGTTATTTGAAACTGATCAACCTTCAAAACACAAATTTGTTCCCAATGACAGGGATCATGATCCAAGCTCAAGCATTGGCTAGTTATTATCTGAGCTGTAGTAATGGCTGTGCACTACAAAATGTAATCTTCCCAAATGTCACAGTAAGTTATGAATATCTGAGCAGTCTAATGTACCTTACTAGCCATGAAATGTGAAAATGTAATCTTATTACCTTTTTTATGGTTGTATTTTTTGAATAATGTAGCCTAGAAACTGATGTATAGTCTTTCTATGCACTTTACCATGATTTGGTCTCCTGTGCTGTATGATACATTTTTCAAAACCATCTAATTCAGCGTATTTTAAATTTGAGCCTGAACTTCATAAACAATCTTTATAGCAACCTACAGAGTAGCTTAACATTATCCTTCTACAAATTATAATGTTCAAGACTATAGAAAAATTTTTAAAAGCTTATTCAAAAAATTCTGATATATAATCACAAACTTTACATTACAAACTTAAAATGGAAAGCTATTTTTCTTTTCAAAGTAATATTCTAAAATAAATCAAGCCAGGACTAATTAAATATACGTTCTGTTTTAATTTCATAAGCATCAGTGTTGAATAGAAATTATTTTCTCTTCAGATAACTGAAAATGAGAACTGACAATTAGAAATTAAATTAAATCGCATTCTAATACTCAAAATACATTTTATTTTATTTTTTATTTGGCTCCTTGAGACTGCTTATTAGCTTCTTCCAGATTTGAGGGAAAGCATGTGATAGAACAGGAGTACTGGAATCAATTCAGAGGTTCTGAAATATTAGTTCCAGCTTTGTATATAAATGGCTTTGAGAACTTGGGCAAATACCTTAAACTCTATGAATCATATTCACCACTATTTAAAATCAGAATAATGATCTATAATATCACTATATATATATATATATATATATATATATATATATATATATATATATATATATATATATATATATATATATATACCACACACATATATATGGGTTCTTTAATGTTCAAAACTGATTCTCTCTTCAATTTTTATAAATATATCTATTTTTGAGGAGGGTTATTTTGCCCCAAAATTGTTTCAAGTGAACTACTTCCTTGTGTATTTATTCTTTCAGTCTTGGACACTTAAATCCGTTTGCAATTTTGTCAATATGGATACTCCCACCAGTAAACAGATCACAACTCATCCATTCCTGATATTTTGTGAACTTTTTTCCATATCCTCCCATAAATTCTTCACAGGGTGGAGTCCTTCCAAATACCAATTATATGCTAGATCTTGCAATTATCATTTTTTTTCAGTAGCAGTGTAGTGAAATCCTTTATATTGCTGTTCATCCTGAACTTTTCCTCATTTGTAATGTTCTGAGGCTTATTTATCTCTACCAAGCAATTCTCCATTGCCATTTTGGTGACCACCTTCAACCTTAATTCTTCCACAGGGACTGGAATTTTCTGAGACATATGTAAGATAGCATTATAAAAATGCTGGTGTTAAAAAAATAGTATATAAAGGTAGGTCTTTAGTTCTAGTAGAATCACTAACCCACTCTTCATTTCTGGGACCATCTCACTGCCCATTTAGTAGTTCTATGTGAGGTATCTGTACTGAAACAGTATCCAAAAACCAAGAGAATCAAAGACTAACAAAATGGTCCCTTCCTTCACTTGACAGCTCCTATGTGCACAGCAAGAATAAACCCTTATATAATTATGGATCACCTTTTAAAAATTCAGTAACATTTTGACTTTGGGCCCTTTGCAAACAGCAACAGTCAATCAGTCAATAAATATGTATCTACTCTGTCTCAGGCCTAAGACAGTTCTTAACCTCAAGGAGCTCATAATCTAAGGGAGATGACAAAAAGCACACAAACATGTACAAACAAGCGGTCTACAAAGTTGTGTCAAAAGACGCTGGAAAAGGCTTCTTGTAGAAGGTGAGATTTAACTTGGTATATGAAGGAAGGGAAGCCCAGTAAAGTCATACTCACATTTAACTTCTTTCTGTCAACTCTTTTCATTTAGAACAAGAATGTCAAGATTGATGAGATTTAGTTCCTCCAGAAAGATATATATTTGTTCACCATTGGACAAGAATCTCAAATTGACAACAGCTAAGTTAATACTAATAAACTGACTTATAGAAAATATCTGCTCCTTTCTAACCACTCTGCACTATCACTGAAGAAAGTGAAAGGGGAAAATTTATAATGCATATAAACATCAAAATATGTATCCTTTTTTGTGTAACACTATTTCCATCTCATTAGCTTTTTCAAATTTCCTAGGTACAATGTGAAGTCTCAGAATTGTTTTTGTATTGTCATTTGCATTTCTCTTATTTTTTAGATATTTGGAGTCTCCTTTATCTGACTCTAAACTCTGCAATTCTTTATTTTTAGGGGGGGGGGGGTTTGCAAGGCAAATGGGGTTAAGTGGCTTGCCCAAGGCCACACAGCTAGGTAAATTTTTATTGTCAGGTCTTATTTGAACTCAGGTACTCCTGACTCCAGGGCTGGTGCTCTATCCACTGTGCCACCTAGCTACCCCCTGCAATTCTTTTGAAAATTTCATAATTTATTTACTGGTTAATAGTTCTGTCTTAAATATTTGTGTGTATGAATATGTATTAATAAATATATATTATTCTATACATTTCTATGTAAATAGCTGTCTCCCTCATGAGAATGTAACTCCTTAGGAACAAGAATTATGTCATTCTTTTTATTTGTATCCTATCAAGTATAGTACCTGAGACATAGTCAGTGTTAAAAAAAAATAATTA